>NW_027310033.1:0-302023 GCF_047496795.1 Chiloscyllium punctatum
GAAACTACTGAACAAGAAGAGGGACAGTCCACAGGAAGAGAATGGGTCTGGTCAGTACATCGAGCTGTTAAACAGGAACAGGCAGAGCCCAATCAGACCCTTAAACCTGTTCCATGAGACCAGGAGGAGGCTATTCAGCCCCTCGAGATAGTTATACTGGAACAGGAGGGTGTCATTGATGTTACAACATGACAAACCAATAAAACCGAGACTGCACTGATAGAGAGCTCCATGATGATAATCATGCCTCCATTGTTTGTAGAACATGTGCTCCTTTAACATGATTTGCTGGCAGTGAGGAGGGAAGCAAAATGTTTTGTGTCAAGTCTCAAGGACGCATCCTCCTTCTCGGAGAAGACAAGCTGATGTTCTCCATGGAGGTCAGAAGCTGCTGGAAGGAGTTACCTCTTTTATAATGAAGGTATTACGTCTGCTGTCGGGATTATGACCTTCATTGCAGGATCACGCACCAATTGAACTGCATTAATGCTGGGAGAGTTTATTCAAAAGCCTGAACATCTGTCTGTCTGTTTATCTATCTCTCTCTCAACATCTGTCTGTCTGTTTATCTATCTCTCTCTCTATCTCAATCGAAATAGGGAGTGGGGGTGGTTGGGTGGAACGTTCTCAGAGGCTCTTAAACTATCGAGGATCATGTAACCCAAGTGAAAAAAAGCCATGGAATTTATCAGCCTATCAGTGTCTTTTTAGATCATCATGAGTGATTGTCCATCCCCCTAAAGGTTCAATGCAATCAGCTCTTATTCTCTCACTGAGCTTCACTCACTGCTCAAGGTGCCATCACCCCAGGGATTAGTCTGGTGAAACTTGAGAGATGTTCTATCCACGGTTCCCCAAATACTGTCTCAACTACACTGTCAGGGATGATCACAATAATTCTTTTCTCTCACTTAGACATCGCCATTTCTTTCCTGTGCCACAAAAAGCCATTACTTCTTTATGCACTACGAGTAACATGGAATTTGTAAGTTCCTTTCGTCTGTATGTCATCAGCAATAAAACCATCACCAGAGATGCCTATGGAGATATGTATCACTTTCGGGGAGAAATTCAATGCGATTGAATACACCTAAAATAGGGGATGATCACCTACCTGAATAGAAATGAGCTGTATGAATACGGGAAACAGACAGAGGAAGGGAGCCATCTGTACTTTTGTTCTTCTCTCACAGGATGGCAGCCCTGGTCAGGGCAGCATGTTATGCTGACCTTGAACTGAGTAGCTAGTTTAGCTTTTCCACAGTACAGTAAAGAGTAAAACACATTGCTGTGGATTTGTAGCGTTGCAACACAGGATAAATTATCCTGCTCAACTAAAACTGGAAACAAAGAAAAGGTTTATCCCATCCAGCAATATGTAATAATTCTAGAGTCCAAAAGTACCTAATGTAAAAATTAACAACTTTATTTCTTAAAGTATAACAGAGAATAATAAACGAACGACTATTTATAATTTCTTCCTCTAACCTATCTTTTACCTTCGCCCGACACAATACTAGTCCGATAAGACTCCTAATTAAGGTTTAACTTGTTATCGCAAAACCAGAAAGCTTTCAGTTCTCCTCAATTATTCCTGTCTT
The DNA here is from genome assembly GCF_047496795.1 of Chiloscyllium punctatum. NCBI lineage: Eukaryota > Metazoa > Chordata > Chondrichthyes > Orectolobiformes > Hemiscylliidae > Chiloscyllium > Chiloscyllium punctatum. Next base: position 1,602 of record NW_027310033.1, read on the forward strand.
CTTTTCTTCTTGGGGATCCTGTTTCACCAGTTACTAATCATTAAAGGTACCTTTAACAGAATTATTTTTCAAGCAGTCTTTGCATGTTGATAGCTTGGCAGTTCTCCCCTCAACTGTTCAATTTTCCACGGTCTTGTACCCTCCAAGCCATAGGATTGTGTCATTGGTTTTTAAGATTGTCAAGAGGCGAAATTAAAACTTGATTGGAAGTGGATATTTTGGAGTATAACTTAAACTCTTTTGTTTAATTTGGTTTTGTCTTGAGACAATGTGAAAATCGAGTTGTTCGACCAAATGTTACATTATATCTATTATTCAGAACACTTGGTGCTGTGAGGTAGTTATTACTGGCTCTTAATTCTCTTAAAGGTACATTACATACACTTGTTCATCACAGAAGTCACACGGAAACCTGACTACGGAAGCATGACACATTGACTTCCCTAAATGACTTGAGGCAAGCAGATGGGTTTTTATAACAAATAATAATGGTTGCTTTTAAATTCCACCATTTTATTTCACGAGATATCAACAGACCATTATTCTGTGGCTCTAGATTATGAGTCAATGGCTTGACCACTATAAACTGCTTTCCTGTATGTGCAGAGAACAAGTTAAACATCGTCAAGAGTAATTATTTAGTGACAGACATGTGGTTAGAAGGAACTTGAAACTGTTGCATCCGGATTGAACAAAGGCGCAAATCATATTTTATTCAGAAGTTACACTGAGACTGAGAAAGAGACTGGGATATCATGGTGGTGGTATTGGACAAGATTGGTGAGTTGGGAGGACATGGAGGTGTAAATCTGTGGAGGACAAAATAGATGATGGAGTTTGAGAACAGTCTGGTTCAGTATCAGTGATTAATTTAGAAATAGTAGTTTCATAGTTATAATTTATAAGGGAAGGATTTTTTGTTTGGAACTGAAGACATTGACTTGCACTTTCCAAAATTTATATATCATGAGCAGAAATTCAGTTCAACCCGGTCTAGTAGCCAAATATAATGACTTAACAGGAACACCAACTATAGCGAGGATGGGATAATAACCACCTTGGATAATGAAAAGGATAGCCTGGATCCGATATGCTAATGATATCCAAGGCAGAGAAAACCAGTAAAGACCAAAATATAAAATCCTGTCCATTGTCGGAACATTCGAGTATAATGTTCTCAGATTCTGATCCACTGTTGGAACAATCCAGTGTACTGTTCTCAGATTCTGATCCATTGTTGGAACATTCCAATTCAAGGTCCTCAGATTCTGAACAATTATTGAAAAGTTCCACTCTGATGTTCTCAGATTCTGATCTCTCCTACCTCTCTCTCTCGAGCTGCTGATGCCTGTTAGAGCTGACAGTGTTCTCCTACTCATACCATGGAATAACACATTGACACAGCTCGTTTATCATTCACCGATGGAAATTCTCTATTGGGATAACTAGGATCCACGGAGATTGACATTAATCACAGTCACTGAACAAATATCTCCAGTTAACCCCTTTCAATTCAATACTGATTTTATTAAAATTCAAAAGAACGTTTAAAATGCATCCATTTTGCATGGGATATGTGGGGGCAACTGCAGGAAGGAATTTGGAGATAGTAGATTGATTGTGTGCAATCATTCAATCTGCCTTGGATATGGGAGTAATGTCAAAGGATTGTCAGAACATAATCAAGTTTCTCCGTTTATGAATGGAAACATACAGCCTGTAACTACTGATTAGTGATTATAATGTCAGTAAAATATGAAGACACCTTTTCTAGTCCATAATCTTGACAGCAAAATGTGCCTATGACAACATGAGTTAGAATAGACAAATGGCATGGATAGGCGAACAGAGAATATGATATGACACACAACTCAGATGGTTACTGGAGAATCAGAGAGGGCAGGTGAGGATCATGCTGTTAATGTTTTCGATGTCAATCAACTGTGATTAAGTACCATTCACTGGACTTCAATTGCAGTGTGATTATGATATTGGCGACATGGTTGCTGAGACTGGAGGGAGGGGATATGATATTCCCCAGTCATCAGTATTGGAATGTTGTTCATTAAAAATCATATGAATATCAAAGACCTGGATTCATCTACAATGGGGAACGAGGAGAGCCAATGTTAACCATACGACCAGAAGACTTTGGAGCAGAAATGTGGCCACTCAGCCCATTGACCCTGCTCCGCAATTCAATGAGGGCTGTTAAGCTTCTCAACCCCAATCTCCTGCTTTTTTTGATCCCCTTTACAACCAAGAACATATCTGCCTCACTCTAAAATATACGAGGAGAAAGTGAGGACTGCAGCTGCTGGAGATCAGAGCTGAAAATGTGTTGCTGGAAAAGCGCAGCAGGTCAGGCAGCATCCAAGGAATAGGAGAACTGACGTTTCGGGCATCAGCCCTTCTTCAGCAACACATTTTCAGTTCACTCTTAAATATAATCAATGACCTGCCCTCAACAGCCGTCTGTGGCAGTGAATTCCATAGATTCATCACTCTCTGGCTGAAGATGTCTCTCCTTATCTCTGTTCTCAAGGTCTCCTCTTTACTCTGTACTACCGGGTACTAGTCTCTCCTACCATTTGAAACATCTTCCAATACTCCACACTGTCAAGATCATTCAGTATTCTGCAAGTTTCAATTAGATCTCACAACATCCTTCTGAACTCTACAAAATATAGACCCAGCGCCCTCAAATGTTCTTCATATGTTAAGCTTCTCTTTCCTGGGACCATTCTCGTGAATCTCCTCTGAAAACACTCCAGGGCCAGTATATCCTTCCTGAGATATGGGACCCAAAACTGCGTACAATAATTCAAATGTGGCCTGAACAAAGCCTTATAGAGCCTCAGAATTACATTCATGCTTTTATATTCAAGCTCTCTTGAAATAAATGCCATCATTGTATTTACCTACCTAACTATTGACGACCTGCAAGTTTACCTTTCTAGAATCCTGGACTAGAACTCCCTAGTCTTTTTGCACTTCAGACCTCTCAATTTACTCGCTATTTAGAAAATAGTCCATGCCAGTGTTCTTCCTGTCAAAGTGCATGGCCTCACACTTTCACATGTTATACTCCATCTGCCACTTTTTTGCTCACTCCCCTAACCTGTACACATCCTTCAGCAGGAGAAACTGAGGACCGCAGATGCTGAAGATCAGAGTCAAAAAGTGTGGTGCGAGAAAAGCACAGCCAGCAGGTGGGATCCGTGGAGCAGGAGATTAGATGTTTCAAGCATAATGTCTTCTTCAGTGATGATGGGGGTGGGTGAAAGGAGCCTGAGAGATAAATGAGAGGGGCTCTGGGCTGGGAGGAAGGTAGCTTGGAAGGCGATAGCTAGATGAAGGTGGGTGGTGATAGTGATAGGTCAGAGTGGAAGGTGGAGTGGATAGATGGGAAGGAACATGGACAGGTATGACAGTTCAAGAGGGCGGTGGTGAGTTCGAGGGTTAGATCTGGGATAAGATAGGGGGAGGGGAGACGAGGAAACTGGTGAAATTGCCCTTGATACCGTGTGGTTGGCGAGACGCAAGGCAGAAAATGATGCGTACTTCCGACAGACATCTGTTGGCTAGAATTTGGCAGTGGAGGAGGCCAAAAACGTGCATGTTCTTGGCGGAGTGGGAGGTTGAGTTGAAGTATTCAGCCAAAGGGCAGTGGGGTTATGTGTGTGTCCGAGAGTGTCCCCTGAACCGATTTTCAAATCGATGTTCTGTCTTCCCAATGTAGAGGAGACCAGGAGCAATGGACAAAGTAGATGAGGCATTTGGATGCACAGGATGTTCTCTGCCTGATGTGGAATTATCCTTTGGGGCTTTGGATGGAGGTGAGGTGGAAGGCATTGGCACAGGCATCATACCTCTTGCAATGGCAAGGGAAGGTGCTGAGAATGGAAGGTGGCTTGTTGGGTTGGGGGGGGAGGGGGGCAGGCGTGAACTTAACTAGGGAGTCGTGAAGGGAATGGTCTCTGTAGAATGCTGATGGGGAGGGAGGGAAGTATATCTCTTCAATGAATCACCTCTTCAATGCTAATAATCACTCTAGCTTTGCACTGTTTGAAAGCTTAGCCAGAATGCCCTCAGTTCTTTCATGTAGGTCATTAATGCACAAAGGGAATTGCTGTGGTCCCAACACTTTCTTTCTCTCTGTTTACTTCTCTCTCTCCCTCTCAGTCTATCTCTGATCATTCTCTTTATTTTCAAGTTGTCAAGTTGGAGAGCAACATTCCCTGCAATTAGACGTACCCCAGCTCAGGACAACACTCTCACAGAGTTGTAAAGGACCTCTACTTTTCTTCATCCACAGAAGAATCCATACACTAAACAAACAGTTCTTCCTAGCCATGTCGGAAAACAAAGACAGTAAGTGCCAAAAACGTTCATGTACTTACCCCCACATTCTGGGTTCATCAACTGTTCCAGAATCTTACATTGGCCTCCGAAATCAGTCCGGCGCCATTAACCACACGGCCACGACAGCGCCCGCGGCAACAACCGCCGCCACAGACCATGACGTCACTTCCGCCCCCACCGACCTCGCAGCTTCCACGATCGCCGCCCAGACAATTGCCTCCACGATCGCCAGGAAGACCATCGCGGACAGATTCGCCCTCGATCTCTTCATAGCCAACTGCCGCAGCGACATTAACCGCCTCAACCTGTCCACCCCTCTCACCCACTCCAACCTCTCACCCTCGGAACGCGCAGCCCTCCACTCCCTCCGTTCCAATCCCAACCTCACTATCAAACCGGCAGACAAGGGAGGCACGGTAGTAGTTTGGCGCACCGACCTTTACACCGCTGAAGCTAAACATCAGCTCGCGGACACCTCCTCTTACTGCCCCCTTGAACATGACCCCACCTCCCACCACCAAACCATCATCTCCCAGACCATCCATAACCGCATCACCTCAGGGGATCTCCCATCCACCGCCTCTAACCTCATAGTCCCACAACCCCACACTTCCCGTTTCTACCTCCTGCCCAAAATCCACAAACCTGATTGCCCCAGCTGACCCATTGTCTCAGCCTGCTCCTGCCCCACCGAACTCATCTCTGCATACCTCGACACGGCCCTGTCCTCCTTAGTCCAAGAACTCCCCACCTACGTTCAGGACACCACCCACGCCATCCACCTCCTCCATGATTTTCGCTTCTCCGGTCCCCAACACCTTATCTTCACCATGGACATCCAGTTCCTGTACACCTCCATCCCCCATCACGAAGGACTCAAAGCCTTCCACTTCTTCCTTTCTCGACGTACCAACCAGTATCATTCCACTGACACCCTCCTTCAACTGACTGAACTGGTCCTCACCCTGAACAACTTCTCTTTACAATCCTCCCACTTCCTCCAAACCAAAGGAGTAGCCATGGGCACCCGCATGGGCCCCAGCTATGCCTGCTTCTTCATAGGATATGTGGAACAGTCCATCTTCCGCAGCTACCTCTGGCACCACCCCCCACCTTTTCCTCCGCTACATCGATGACTGTATCGGCACTGCCTCGTGCTCCCACAAGGAGGTTGAACAGTTCATCCACTTTACCAACACCTTTCACCCCGACCTCAAATTCACCTGGACCGTCTCAGACTCCTTCTTCCCCTTCCTAGACCTTTCCATTTCTATCTCGGGCGACCGAATCAACACAGACATTTACCATAAAACGACCGACTCCCACAGCTTCCTAGACTACACCTCCTCCCATCCTGCCCCCTGTAATAACGACATCCCATATTCCCAATTCCTTCATCTCCGCCGCATCTGCTCCCAGGAGGACGAGTTCCAATACCATACAACCCAGATAGCCTCCTTCTTCAAAGACCGCAATTTCCCCCCAGACGTGATCGACAATGCCCTCCAACGCATCTCCTCCACTTCACGCTCCTCCGCCCTTGAGCCTGGCCCTTCCAATCGCCACCAGGACAGAACCCCACTGGTCCTCACCTACCACCCCACCAACCTCCAAATACAGCGTATCATCCGCCGTCATTTCCGCCACCTCCAAACGAACCCCACCACCCGAGATATATTTCCCTCCCATCCCCATCAGCATTCCAAAAAGACCACTCCCTCCATGACTCCCTCGTCAGGTCCACACCCCCCACCAATCCAACCTCCACTCCCGGCACCTTCCCTGCAACTGCAAGAAATGCGCGCACACCTCCCCCCTTACTTCCCTCCAAGGCCCCAAGAGATACTTCCATATCCGCCACGAATTCACCTGCCACTTCAACCCACATCATTTATTGCATCCGCTGCACCCGATGTGGCCTCCTCTATACTGGAGAGACAGGCCGCCTACTTGCGGAACGTTTCAGAGAACACCTCTTGGACACACGGACCAACCAACCCAACCAACCCGTGGCTCAACACTTCAACTCCCCCTCCCACTCCACCAAGGACATGCAGGTCCTTGGACTCCTCCATCGCCAGACCATAGCAACACGACGATTGGAGGAAGAGCACCTTATCTTCCGCCTCGGAACCCTCCAACCACAAGGGATGAACTCAGATTTCTCCAGTTTCCTCATTTCCCCTCCCCCCACCTTGTCTCAGTCAAATCCCTCGAACTCAGCACTGCCTTCCTAACCTGAAATCTTCTTCCTGACCTCTCTGCCCCCAACCCACTCTAGCCTATCTCTCTCACCTTGACCTCCTTCCACCTATTGCATCTCCAACGCCCCTCCCCCAAGTTCCTCCTACCTACCTTTTATCTTAACCTGCTGGATACACTTTCCTCATTCCTGAAGAAGGGCTTATGTCCGAAACGTCGATTCTCCTGTTCCTTGGATGCTGCCTGACCTGCTGTGCTTTTCCAGCAACACATTTTCATCAATAAAACCCGCACCAGAGGTGCCTATCGAGTTGGACATCATTCTCGGGGACAGACTCAATGAGATGGAATACACCTAAAATAAGGAATAGTCGCCTATCTGATGAAAATGAGCACGAGCAATATAGGAAACAGGAAGTAGGAGGGAGTTATCTTTACTTTTCTTCTTTTTCATGAGGCATATGAAGCCCTTGTCAGACCAGCATGGTATCCCTATCTTGAACTGAGTGGCTGGTTCAGCTGTTCCATTGGACAGTAAAACGTAAACCACATTGCTGTGGCTTTGCAGTTACACGGAGCCCTGACCAAGGAAGGATAACCCATTGCCTTCTCGAAAGGACATGACACAAGCAGATGGGCTTCTGTTTATTACAAATAATAATGGTTTCTTTTAGATTCCATCACCTTGCTTCATGAGATATTAACAGATTATTATCTGTACCTCTACATGAAGAGTCAATGACTTGAGCACCACGCACTATCTTCCTGTCTTTAGACATGTCGTTAGAAGGGACTTGAAACAGATGAATCCAGATTTCATAGTGGCACAAATAAAGAAGTTTATTCAGAAGTTGTACTGAGGCTGACGATTAGACTGGGACATCATAATTGTGGTACTGGGCAGGATTGGTGAGTGGGGAGGATATGGAACTGTAGATCTGTGCAGGGCTAGAAGGATTATGGAGTTTGAGAACAGTCTGGTTCCTTCTCGCATATCAGTGAGCAATTTATAAATAGTAATTTGCTGTGTAGAATTTATCATGAAAGGAATTTTTAATTGGAAGTGAAGACACTGATATCCACTTTTCCAAAATTTACCTCACATGAGCAGAAACACAGTTCAGCCCGGTTTAATAGACAAATAGAATGACTTACTAAGAACACCAACTATACCATTGTCTCTGATTCTGTCTTCTCCCTCTCAAATTGCAGAATAAATTCAATCATGTTATGACTACTGCTTCCTTCGCGTTCCTTCACTTTAAGTTCTCTTAAATAGTCTGCCTCATTGCACCACACTAAACCCAGTATTGCCTGTTCCTGAGTGGGCTCCACCACAAGCTGCTCCAAAAAGCCCTATCGAAGATTCTCCACAAATTATTTTTCTTGCGAACCACTACCAACCTGATTTTCCCAGTCCACCCGTGTATTGAAATCTCCCAGGACTACTGTACTTTGCCTTTTCTACGCATCTTTTGTATCTCCTGATGTACATTGTGCGGCAGCTCCTGACTACTTTTTGGAATCCTGAACATAACGCCATCTATGTATCTTTATGCATCCTTTGGGGATACTCAATTCTACCCACACTGATTTTGTGCCATCTGACCATACTTTATGTCATACAGTCAGAAAGTTATACAGTCAGAGAGATGTACAGCATGGAAACAGATCCTTCAGTCCAACTCGTCCATGCCGACCAGGTTACCCAACCTAATCTAGTCCCATTTGCCAGCACTTGGCCTACATCTTTCATACCCCACCGATTTACATACCCATCCAGATGCCTTTTAAATATTGTAATGGGACCAGAGTCCACCACTTCCTCCTAAAGTTGTTTCCATACACACACCACCCTGTGCATGAAAAACTTGCTCTTTTGGTCCCTTTTAAATCTTTCCCTTCTCAACCTAAACATATGCCCTATAGTTCTCCCCCACCCCAGGAAAAATACTTTGTCTATTTATCCCATGCATGCCCCTTGTGATTTTCTAAACCGCTATAAGGTCACCTCTCAGCATCTGACGATCCAGGGCAAACAGCCCCAGCCTATTCAACATCTCCATGTAGCTCAAATAGACCAATCCTTGTAAATATTTTCTGAATACTTTCAAGTTTTACAACATTCTTCCGATAGCAAGGAGACCAGGATTCTTATGATTGATTTATTTTCATTCTTACTCCCCCCACCAACCTATCTTTTCGTAGGATGCATACACTTGAATATTGTCAATCCTGATCCCCTTTCAGCACGTATCTGCCAATTTCAATCAGCGCTGCAAGTTCATTTACCTTATTTCTTATGCTGCATGCGTTCAGATATAACACTCTCAGTCCTGTATTAACCGTGCCTCCGCTCAATTTCATTTGTCTGTCCAGTTTGTTTGAAGTTTGATTGTTTACACTCTGTCATATTTGTGCCTGTGCTGGAGATTTTAATAAACTCCCCTGCGTTCTGCCCTCTTACCTCCTCTTTGAATTCGAGATTTCTAATTTTCCCTATAACTGAAACCCCACCAAAACCTAAAAAATTGTTGAAAGATCTGACCGAAGCCCTAGGTATGTGATTTGTTAGGACTCTTGTACCATCATCGTTCAGATCAATACCATATACCATCAGAACATGTCCCTTCTTCACCAGTAATACAATATGCTTATGCAACACAAAATACAGTGTCATACATTCCAAAATATGGAAAGTACAAACAGATATGATTGTTAAAATACACTCATGACCTTGAGCTATATAAATTGAAATGTGAATTACAAAACCATGGAAGTGCTATGCAAACTTTATCAATCATTATTCGGCACACAGCGGAGATATTGATTTCACCTTTGTCAGTGATCCCCTTCACTGAGATTCTCTGGTCCAGTCCCACACATAGTATTTCGGGGGGTTATCAGTTCCTGCTGCTGTTCGCCCAGTCTATTGAAGTTAATCCACCTTCTCCCTGGAACCAATCAATTGGTCTATTGGATTTCGTTAATTGTCAGCAAGCTAGCTCTGTGATGTTATTGGAGATAAATGATCTGGGATGACAGCCAGTATCAGAACAGTGCTCACAGGGTATGGCTCCAGAAAAAGGCCTTCAGTCCAGGGGAATATAGAAATAAAATTTCCATCTTCTGTCAATTTTCCTCATTGTGTCTCCTGATGTATCCAGCTTCACTCTATTCTAACACCCATTTCTCTCACTCAGCCCACGCTTCCTATCCACGCTGTTGATCTCCCTTCACATTCTCTCTTTCTGTTTCATTCTCTCTCTATCTCTGTCTCTCTCTCTTTCCGTATCTCCAATAACTCTGTCTGCTTTCGGATAGTGCAGTTGGAGAGCTTGTGGATGTAGGATAGGCTAAATTGCCTCCGTCTGTGCCATATTAATCCTGAAGGTCTCTGACACACAATAAAGACTTTCAGTGCCTGGCGAAACAAGCTGGTCCTGCGAAGGACACAGTACACAATCATCCATTATCTCTTCCTGTTTTCTGACATGCAGTGTCCTGTAAATATCTGTTCAAACAAAATAGACTGACATTCGAGCAGTTGGGAGGACATTCACCATACGATAGTGAAATCAGGATTTAATAAACAGTTCCACCACTCAAAATGTGGATTTGCCTGATCGCAGCCCCTCCCAGTTAACAGCCCCTCGCTTCTGCCTGATGCGGATTTGCCTTCTACCAATTTATTAACTTCCACAAGGTCCTGATCGTAGCTATCTCAAACCTGAGGGCATTGTGATCACTGTTTCCAAAATGATCTTCCACTGAATGGTCAGTCACCTGGATCATTTTCTAATACAAGGTGCAGTATGGCCCCTCCTGTAGTTGGACAAGCCCCATACCGCTGCAAGTAATTTTCTTGGATGCACTTAAGAAATTCTACCCCGTCTAAGCCTCTTGCTCTAAGGGATTCGCAGTCAATATTGGGGATGTTAAAGTCACTCACTATGGCAACTCTTTTTAATACCCGTTTCCATAATCGGCCGACATATTTGTTCCTCAATCTCTCGGTGGCAGTTGGAGGGACTACAGTACAATCCTAACACATGCATCCATCATACTTTGAGCTCTCTTCATGTTGCCTCAATGGATGAGCCCTCAAATACGTCCTAAGTGCAGATGTGACAACCACCCTGATTAGTAATGCAACTCCTCCGCCTCTTTTAGATACCCCTCTATCTCATCTAAAACAACAAAACCCTGGAAAGTTGAGCAGCCCGTCCTGTCTCTTTCTCAACCAAGTCCCTATAATGTTTGCAAAATCGTAGTCCCATCGTAGTCCGATTCAGGCCCTAAATTCATCTGTTTACCCATAATAATACTTGCTTTGAAATAAATTCACTTCAGCCAAACACATCAAACACTGACCTGACATTTGGTTTGAGATGCCCTGAAGTATTTTCTGCTCTATTTTCCGGTGACAGGAGATTACAAAAGACTATCAGTAAAGCAGAAAATATTGTAGACAGATAATTCCAGTTTCCTCCTTTATCACTTCAATCTGTACATTGCATTACACATGGTCTGATTTCGATAGAGTGCTGGATAATTATTTCACCTTAAACGACTGTCTCCAGCCACTCACTGCATATTCAGTAAGTATTTCTGGACTCACTGGATTGATTGCTCTCTTGTCCCTCTCTCACGAAATCTCTGTAATATTTACATTGGAGTTATATGTACTCATCCAATCTCCAGGTCACTACAAGCCAGATTCCTTACATTTAACTAATAACACTTCAGGTTGCCAGTCCCATTCTGTTCAGTGCCCTCCGCGTCTTTGTTGTTGGTCTTAGCTGCACTGGTTTTAGTCTCCAATTCCTCCTCAGTCACTGTATTGTGGACCTACTGCTCTGGTTCCCACTCCCCACCGCCACACTAGTTTAAATCCTCCTGAGTGACAATAGCAAACCTGCCTGCCAGGAGATTGCCTCCAGTACAGGTCCATTCCGTCCTTCTTGTGTAGGTCCTACCGACCCGGGAATCCTAATGATCCACATATCAGATATTGCTGCCAGTTCAGGTCCACCCCGTCCTCCTTGGGTATATCCTACCGAGTCGGGAATCCCCATGAGCAACATATCAGAAGTGCTACCAGCTCTTTGGCCGTGTATTTAACTGTTCTACCTTCCTATTCCTAATCTCACTCGCAAGTGACATATTCTAGCGTCTCCAAAATTCAGCACAAATCCAGCAAGGCCTTTTCTTTAAAGTCGATAGACGTGATAATAAAAACGTAAGTGTAACTGCATTAACCAGGAAGGTGGAGCCCACTGACACAGTCCAATGGCCAGAGGATCTGATATCTATCACCTCCACCAAACGTGTTTGACAAGGTAGACATATGGACCATTTATTTGCAGATTGACGAGGATAAACAGAAGACTACAAAATGTCAGAGCAGATGGATATCATTCGGTCTGTTTACTCTGCTTTGCTATTAAATTGGATTTTAGTTTTTCAGTTTCTTTCAATGGCAGGGTCTCTACCCAGCATCCCAAGCGGGTGAGAACGTGCCCAGTGTCATTGTGTGCACAGTCCTGCGAAGGGAGTATCCAGTGCCAGACAATGGGGTGTGGGGAGTTCCAGGGGTGGCAAAGGAAAGGCTGCATGCAGTGACGATGGACTGAGGAACTGAAAGAAATGGAATGGTTATCCAGGGACAGTGCACTCAGAAAAGTGGCCGGGAAGATTTCTAAATACCCAGGGAAATCCGCGAACCACGGCTGCTTTTACAAAAAGCTGTCACATTTGCAGCATTTCTGCATCAAATAAAAGAAAAAAAAAACTGTAGATTGTAGAAATCCGAAGCAAATACAGAGACATACTGTGGAGAGAGAGAAAAGATCAAAGTTTGGGAGAAGATTTGTAGCTCAGGTGCTCGTTGTTGTGGTTCTGTTTGCCGAGCTGGGAATTTGTCTTGCAAACGTTTCGTCCCCTGTCTAGGTGACATCCTCAGTGCTTGGGAGCCTCCTGTGAAGCGCTTCTGTGCTGTTTCCTCCGGCATTTATAGTGGCCTGTCTCTGCTAGACAGGGGACGAAACGTTTGCAAGACAAATTCTCAGCTCGGCGAACAGAACCACAACAGAGAGAAAAGAGCTAATGCTCCCAATGCAGACACGGGAAGAATGTAAAAAGTCCACACAGGCAGTTTCCAGAGATTGGAATTGAACCCAAATCCCTATAACTGTGAGGCAGCATTGCTGTGTCACTGTGATGCCCAATTATGGATAATTGCGGATAGTACAGTGAGAGGCATAAATAATATTCTCTGTGAACAGGATTGAGAGTCCTGAAGGTTTTGATACCTACCTGGTACTTGGGTTTGAGATATGTCATCTGGGGTGCAGAAGAAGTTGGAGTGGAAGGGGAATGAGTCAGTGGCCAGGGTTCATGTAGGTACTAACGGCTGGACAAGCAAATGACAATGAGAAGAGGGACGGTAAATACAGAACTGCACTGTTATATCGGAATGCAAGCCGTAGAAGGAATAATGTAAATAAGCTTGTGACTCATATACAAATTGGCAGGGATGACGTGGAGGGCATCACAGTGACACCACTGCAAGAGGATCAGGATTGGGAGCTGAATATTCAAGGGTATTCATCCTGTCCAAATGATAGGCAAGTGGGCAGACAGACATATTTGTCTCATTAGTAAGAAATGAAATTGAATAAATTAGAAAAATGAACTAAGATCAGATCAGATGGTGTAGAATCTGTGTCGGTAGAATTGGGGAATCAAATACGTGAAAACGTGCAGTTGGAGTTATGTACAGGCCTCCAAACAGAAGTCAGGAGCTGGGGTGCGAGATACACCAGGAGATAGAAAGATCTGTAAGAAAGGCAACGTTACAGTGATAACGTGAGATTTCATTTTGCAGGTGGAATGGGAATTCGTTTTGATAGTGGTTTGCAGGAAAAGGAATTTGTGGAATGTCTATGAAATGGCTTTTTGTAGCAGTTTGTGCAGGAAGACTAGATGAGGGGAGCTTTGGATGAAGGAAATCATGGGAAGCAGTGATCATAATATGATTGAATTTACTCTGCAATTTCAGGTGGAGAAGTTAGAATCAGAGGTAATGGTATTACAGCTGAATAAACGCAATTACAGAGGCATGAGAGAGGAGCTGGGTAGAATTAACTGGGATACAGGCCCAGAAGGAAAGACAGTGGAACAGCAATGACAGGAGATTTTTGGAGTAATTCAGGATGCACACAGAGATTTATCTTGAGGAAAAAGAGGCATGATAGAGAGAGGATGAGGCAACCATAGCTGACTCGGAAAATCAGGGACAGCATAGAAGCAAATGAGAACGCATATAATGTGGCGAGTGGCTGTGGGAAACCAGAGGATTGGGAAGCTTACAAAGACTAAACGGAGAGCAAACAAAATAAAATAAGGAGGGAGATTATTACATATGGGGGTAACCTAGCCACTAATATAAAGGAAGTCTGTAAGAGCTTCTTTCAATATATAAAGTACAAAAGAGAGGCAAAAGTAGACATTGGACTGCTGGAAAATGATATTGGAGAGGTAGTAGTGGTGAACCAGAATAGGCCGAGGAACTGAAAAATTAGTTCACGGTGGAAAATACGAGTAATACCTTAACATTCGAGATAGTGAGGGGCCAGAGCTGAGTATGCTAGCAACCACCATGGAGAGCGTGCTAGAAAAAAGTGAATGACCAGCAGGTGGTTAACTGTCCTGGACCGGATGGACTACATCGCAGAGATATAAGGAAGATAGCTGAAGAAGATGGGGGGGTGGTAGTGGTGATCTTTCAGGAATCACTGGAGTAAGGAACGATCCCAGAGCACTGGAAACTCACTAACGTGACACCCCATTGTAAGAAGGGAGTGAGGAAAAAGACAAAAAATATCCACAATTAATGGCTTAACTTTGGTCGTGGGTATGGTCCTGGAATCCATAGTGAAGGATGAGATTTCTGAATAGTTGGAAGTGTTTGGTAAAATGGGACAATATCACTTCATCAAGGGAAGGTCATGACTGACAAATCTGTTGGAATTATTTGAAAAGGAAATGATCAGGCTTGACCAAGCACAGACAATGGATGTTATCCACCTGGATTTCAAGAAGGCCTTTGACAAGGTGTCACACAGGAGATGACTGAGCATGATAAGGGTCCATGGTGTTAGAGACAAGGTAGTGGCATGGATAGAAGCTTGTCTGTCTGGCAGAAAGCAGAGAGTGGGGATAAAATAGTCCTTCGCAGGATGGCAGTCAGTGACAAGTGGTGTTCTACAAGGCTCAGTGTTGGAATCGTAACTTTTTACTTGTTACGTTAACAATCTAGATGATGGAACTGAGTGTACTTTGGCTAAGTTTGCAGATGATATTAAATCGGCAGATGGACTGGTCGTATTAAGGAGGCGGAGAGGCTGAATAAGGAGATTGGTAGATGCATTCCAACGTTGGAAAGTGTGTGGCCATGCATTTGGCATGAGGAATAGAGGCATGGTCTATTTTTTAAATGAGGAGAAAATTCAGAAATCTGAAGTGCAAAGGGACTTGGGCATTCTAGTGCATAGTTCTCTCAAGGTTAACTTGCAGATTGAGGCAGTAGTCAGGAGGGCAATTGCATGTATTATTGATGACATTTGTTACGAGAGAAATTGAATATAAAACAGGTTGTATAAGTCTCTGGTCACACCACATTTGGAGTATTGTGCTAAATTTTGAGCCCCATATCTCAGGAAGGATGTAGTGGCCCTGGAGCTTGTGCAGAATATTTTCACGAGAATGGTCATAGGAATGAAAAGATTATCGTATGATGAATGTTTGTGGACTCTGGGTCTATCCTCGGCAAAGTTTTGAAGGATGAGATGGAATGTAATAGAAGCACAGAGTACTGAATTACGTGGACAGAGTTGATGTTGGTAAGATGTTTCCATTGGACGAGAGCTCGAGGGCAGAGACTTAGATGAAAGGGTGATAAGAAGAAATGTATTTAACCAGAGAATGTCGAATCTTTAAAATTTATTGCCACAGAAGGCAGTGGGGGCAGGTCATTAAGTATATTTGACACTGCTTTAGATAGGTTCTTGATTATCCCGGGATGAAGAATTATGAGGAGAAGGCTGGAGAATTGATTTGAGAAACCGATCAGCGATGATTGAATGATGGGCAGACTCGACAGGTTAACTGGCCTAATTTCTGCTCCTGTGTCATATAGACTTCTCTGAGAAGATGGATTCATGTTCTTCATGAATGTCAGAAGCTGTTGGGAATATTTAACTGTTTTAGAATGAAGGTATTGTGGCTGCTGTCAGGGTGGTGGATAATATGACATTCAGTGCAGGATCACACACCAACTGCACTGTATTAATGTGGTGATAGTTTATCCAAAACCTGGATCCTGCTGTCTCTCTCAATCATCGTGGGGAGTGGAGGTTGGGGTGTGTGGGCGTAACGTCCTCAGAGGCACTTAAACAATCCAGAATCATGCATCCTGAATGAAACAGCATACATGGAATTTATCACCTTCTCATTATCTGTTTAGAATATATTTAGTGATTGCCCATCCTGCTCAGTGTTCAATGCAATTCTCTGAAAGCATTCCAGATCAAACTTTACTCAATCCTTATGATGCCATTATCCCAGGGATTAATCTGGTGGAACTCCTCTTCACCCTCTCTGTGGTAAGAAGATCTCTCCATATAAAGGAAAGAAAATCTGTCCACAATGCCCCAAATACTGCCTCAACAACACTCTCAGGTTTGATCACAATAATTCCTTTCTCACACCTAGCTGGGTCCATTTCCTTCATGTGACAAAGGAAACCTTCATTTACAATCCATAGCCTCTGATGTGGAATGTAAAACACCCTTTCATTTGAAGGTCAGCATCAATAAAGCCAGCACCAGACGTGCCTATCGAGATGGGTATCGTTCTCGGGAAGAGACTCAATCACAAAGAATGCACCTAAAACAGTGAATGGTCACCTACTTGAATGGAAATCAGCTGTCGGATTATGGGAAATAGGCAAAGGAAGGGAGCTGCCTTCATTTTTGTTCATCCCTCACGGGGATGTGTGCAGCCCTGGTCAGGCCAGCATGTTATACAGACCTTGAACTGAGTGGCTGGTTCAGCTGTTCCAGAGGACAGTAAATAGTAAAACAAACTGCTGTAAATTTGCAGTTGAACAGAGACCTGACCAGGGAAGTATGACCCACTGTCTTCTCTAATGGGCATCAGGCAAATCGATATCAACAGATTATTATTCTGTGCATCTGGATTACGAGCCAATGACGTGACCACCATACACTATCTGCCCATCTTTCAGATTCTGTACAGAGAACAATTAGATATCTCAAGTTCAATTATTTTGCAATGGACACTTGGTAAGAAGGGACTTGAAACATGTGTTCAGAAAAAGGCGCAAAGAATGGTTTATTCAGAAGTTGCACTGAGGCTGAGGAAGAGACTGGGACGTCTTAATGTTTTTGTCTGGACAGGATTGGTATGTGTGGAGGATATGGAAATGTAAAATTTGCAGGAGAAAATGAATCAAGATGGTTGAGAACAGTCTGTTTCATCCTCGTAAATTGGGGAGTTAATTGTAAATAATAATTTGCTAGTTATTATTTCTAAGGAACGGAATCTTTGATTGGAACTGAAAAAGTTGACTTGCACCTTTCCAAAATTTACACATCATCAGCATCAATGCAGTTCAATCGACAGACTGAGTGACTTACCACAAACACCGACTCTAGCAAGAATAGGATAGTAACCAGCTTGAATAACCAGCAATGCATCTTCAATCCGATATGTTAATCACATCCAAGGCTGAGAAAGCCAGTAAATACCATAGGATAAAATCCTGCCCATTGTTGGAACATTGCAGTCTAATGCTCTCACAGACTGATCTCTTCTCCACCTCTCTCTGGAGCTGCTAATCTCTGTTACTGGTGTGGGTGATGCTCCCGCTCATACTTTGGGTTAAAACCCTGAAAGCATTTCCTTATTGATAGAAGAGAGTAACTCTCTAGAGACGCTTAGGATCCATGGAGACTGACATAATCACAATCGCTGAACAAATTGCTCCAGTTAACCGATTTGAATTCCATACTATTTTATTAAAGTTCAAAATAACTTTGAACGTTTGTGCATTCTGGATGTGATATGTGAGTGTGACTGAAGGAACGAATGTTGAAGATAGCAGATTGATTGTGTGTAGCCATTCAGTCTGCCTTGGATATGGAAGTAATGGAAGAAATAGTGTTTAACGGAACATAAACACGCTTGCCTGCTCATAAATAGAGAAATAAATCCTGTAACTACAGATCAGTCATTGCAATATCTGCAAAACATCGACAGAAATATCTTTCGTCCATGACCTGATGGCAAAATGTGCCTAAGCAAACGTAGGTTATAACAAAAAAATGGCAAGAATATGTTAACAGAGAATTGTACGTGACAAACACAATTCAGATTGTTATTCTAGAATCAGAGAGGGCAGGTGTGGGTTATGTTGTTGATGGTATCCATGTTAACGAAATGTGATGAAGTGTCATTTAATTGACTTCAATTTCATTGTGATTATGACATTGGGGAAAGGCAGAAGACGGGGTGGACTGGGTGACATGGTTGTTTAGACTGGGTGGAGGGACAGTGATGTTCTTCAGTCACCAGTATTGGAACGTTAACTCATATGAAGAACAGATTCCAGGAAACATTTACAATGAGGAACTGGCAGAGACAATATTAATGAAATGCATTCATGTAATATAAAATCCAGAAATAAAATGATTTTCTGCACATACCTATATATGCAAAGTACAAATAGATAAGGTTATTAAAATGCATTCCTGATACAGTGCTATATAAATTGAAATGAGGATTACAAAACTATGTAAGTGGTGTTCAAACGTTATCAATAATTATTTCACCCACAGCTGAGGTGCTGATTTCCCCTCTGTCAGTGATCCCCCTCACTGTGATTCTCTGGCCTCTCAAACTGTGTGGTCTCTCACACAGTTTGGGGGTAGGGGGGTGTCATCATTTCCTGCTGATCTTTGCACAGTTTATTTAAAAACTCTGCTTTCTGCATGGAACCAACCTATTGGCCTAGTGGGTTCTGTTTATCTGTAAGGAAATTCTGTGATATTATTGGAAATAAATACTCTAGGATAGCAGCCAGTGTCATAGTGCTCACAGGGTATGGCGTCCAGAGGAATTTCTAAATAAAACTTCTAATTACTGTCTGTGCATATTTATATACCCTAATGCGGTCTCCTGATCTATATAACTTCACCATCATCTAACATCTTTTCCACTCAGCCAGTCACTCCTCTTTCTATTAACTCTCAGTTCATCTCCTTTCACTTTCTTTCTCTCTGTTTATTTCTCTCACACATCATCTATCTCCACACAATCTCTCTATCTCCGTTTGTGCAGTTGGACAGCTTGTGACTCCTCGATGGGCTGAATGGCCTCAATCTGTGCTCTAATAATTCGGAGGTTCTCTGACCTACAATAAATACTTTACGTGCCTGGACAGACACGCTGCTCTGGTGACACGTACAGTGCACAGTCAGCCTTTCATACTTCCTGATCTTTTCTGATGGGCAGCTGCCTTGAAATGTCTGTTCAAACAAAATGGATTAAATGAAATTCAAGCAGTCGAGAGGACGTTCATGACTGTGTATTTCAATCAGGATTTAATGAAGGATGAGATTACAGAATAACATAAACAATTAATGAAAAACAGGGCAACACAAGAAATGGCAGGTGAGAACATCATGTGGTTCCAAGTAGGCTTGATGGTCTTACCGATAAATTATCAATCCAGAAAATCAGATCCTGTTCTCTGGACCCAAGTTCGAATCCCGCCACTGCAGATGGTAGAAATTCAATTCAATATCCCTGGAATTATGAATCTACCTATGAGAATGAAATCATTGCCGATTATCAGAAAAATCCATCTGGATCACTAACATCCTTCAATGAAGGAATCTTCTATCCTCACCTGGTCTGGCTGACATGCAACTCCAGACGTACAGCAATGTCAATGATTCTCAATCGCCCCCTTAAATGGTCCAGTGAATCATTCAGTTGTACAAATCGTTGCAAAGTTTCAAAGAAATGAAACCGGCTGGACCACCTGGCATCAACCCTGCACGGAAAAGTCAACATTAGAAACATCACTGTAGAACCTCCAAAGTCTTCCTTACAATCATCTAAGGGGTAGTGCCAAAATTGGGACAACTGCCTTACAGACTACTCAAGAAAAAGCCTGACACAATTATACTCACGGAATCATACCTGACAGAAATAACCCAGCC
The DNA here is from genome assembly GCF_047496795.1 of Chiloscyllium punctatum. Classification (NCBI taxonomy): domain Eukaryota; kingdom Metazoa; phylum Chordata; class Chondrichthyes; order Orectolobiformes; family Hemiscylliidae; genus Chiloscyllium; species Chiloscyllium punctatum. The sequence goes on from NW_027310033.1 coordinate 21,482, forward strand.
ATCACAATCACCATCCCTGGATATCTCCTGCCCCAAAGGCAGGACCGATCCAACAGAGGGGGCAGCTCAGTGAGGTACAGTCCCCAAAATTGACTCCAGAGCCAATGAGGTCTCATGGCTTCTGATTAAACATGGACAACGATATCTCTTACTGATTACCATGTAACGTTGTTCCTCATATGAATCAGTGCTCCTCTATGTTAAACAACACTTGGAGAAAGAACTGACTGTGGCAAGGGCACAAAGTGTATCCTGGCTGAGAGATTTCAAAGTCGACCACCAAGAATGGTTCGGCAGCAGTACTAATGATCATGCTGGTCCGGTCCAAAAAGGACATAGTTTCTAGATTGAGTCTGCAGCAGATGGTGAGGGAAAGGAAAAGAGGGAAAATAATCATATATGACCTCATCCTTACCAATCTACCAACTGCGGATATATCTGTCCATAACAGTATCGGTAAAATTCTCACGGTGACATTCAAAATAAACTCTTTTGTGTTGTGTGGCACGATCACCATGCTAAATGATACAGACTTCGAAGAGATCTAGCAACTCAAGACTGGGCGTCCATAAGACACAGTGGGCCATCAATAGAACCAGAACTGTACTCAAGCACTATCTGTAATGTCACGGCCCAAAATCTCTCCAACTCAACCATTACCATCAAGCCAGAAGATCAACTCTGGTTCAATGGAGAATGCAGGAGGGCATGCCAGGTGCAGAACCAGGAATATACAAAGATAAAAAGTTAATCTGCTGAAGCTTCCAAACAGAAATGCTTGTGTGCTAAATAACATAAACAGCAAGGAACAGACAGAACTGATCTATCCCACAACGAATGCATCAGATTTAAGCTCTGCCGTCCTCCTAATCCGATCGTTGATGGTGTTAGACGATTAAATAACTCACTGGAGTCTCCACAATTATTCCCATCCTCTATGATGGAAAAGCCCAGCACATCAGTGCAAAAGGTAAGGCTGAAGCTTTCGCAGAAATCTTCAGTCAGAAGTTTCGAGAGAATGGTCCATTTCGGCCTCCTCCTGTGGTCCCCATCATTACAGATTGCAGTCTTCACCAAATTTGATTTACTGATATCAAGAAACGATTGAAGGTACTGGATACTGCAAAGGCTATAACCCCTGATAACATGCCGGCAACAATCCTGAAGACTTGTACTCCAGAACTTCCCTCTTCCCTAGGCAAGCTGTTCCAGTACAATTACAAACCGATAATGGGGGAAAAAAAACTGCCCAAGTATGTTCTGTACATAAAATGCAGGACAAATTCAACCCGGCCCAATACCGCCTCATCAATGTAGTCTCCATCATCAGTAAAGTGATGGAAGTTGTCATCAATCATGTTATCAAGCAGCACCTGCTCAGCAATAACCTGCTTAGTGACGGCCCTTTTGGGTTTTGCCAGAGACACTCAGCTCCTGACCAAATCATAGCCTTGGTTCAAACATAGAAAAAAGGAACGAATTCTACCCCTTGAAATCAAGGCTGCATTCTTTCAAATGTGGCATTAAGGAACCCCAGCAAAAAGGGTAACGCGGGCAAGCAGTCCATTATTGGAGTCATAACTGACAGATAGGAAAACGGTCATTGGTTTTGGAGGTCAGTTGTCTCAGTTCCAGAACATCTCTGCAGTAGTCCCTCAGGATAATGTGGATGTAGGCTTGCTCCATGAACTGGAATGTTCATTTACAAACATTTCATCACCATACTATGTAAAATCTTCAGTGGCCTTCCAGATGAAACCTAGGTCGAAACATCTTCAGTGGCTTCATCAATGACCTTCTCTCCATCATAAGGTCAGAATATGGATATTCGATGATGACTGCACAATGTTCAGCACCATTCACAAATGCTCAGATATTGAAGCATTCCATGCCTAAATGCAACAAGATCTGGACAATCTCCAGACATGAGTGACAAGTGACAAGTAACAGTCGTTTCACACAAATGTCAGACAATGACCATCACCAGTAAGAAACCATATAAACACTTGGTATTCAGCAGCATATTTGTCACTACATTCCCCACTCCACACCCCCTATCAATACACTTGGGGTTACCATTGACCAGAGCTTCAACTGGACTCACCACGTAAATATAAGAGCCAATCAGAGGCTAGGAATACTGCTTGAGTAACACACCTCCTGTCTTCCCAAAGCATGCTCACCATCTACAAGGCACAAGTCAGGAGTGAGATGGAATACTGCCCACTTGCCTGAATGAGTGCAGCCACAACGACACTAAAGAAGCTTGACACCATCCAGGACAAAGCAGCCCATTTGATTGGCATCACATCCACAAGCATTCACTGCTTCCACGACCAACGCTTAGTAGCAGCAGTGTGCATTATCTACAAGATGCACTGCAGAAATTCTTCAAAGATCCTCAGACAGTACCTTCCAATCCTACAAGCACTTCCATCTAGAATGACAAGAGCAGCAGGTTTTTGTGAACACAACCACATTCAAACTCCCCTCCAAACCAATCAACATCCTGAGTTGGAAATATATCACAGTTCTTTCACTGTTGCTGGGTCAAAACCCTGTAATTCCCTCCCTCATAGCATTGTGGGTCAATGCACAGCAGGTGGACTGCAGCGTTACAGAAGGCAGCTCATCACCACGTTCTCAAGGGGACAACTAGGGACGGACAAGAAATGGTGGGCTCATCCAGCGATTCCCATATCCGAAAAAAAATGTAAAAATTCCAAGTTGAGCGCCTTGATGCGACAATTAGAAAGATTCGAACATGAACGGGAAGGCAGTGTTTCTGATGATGAACATTTTAGACCATTCTGTTATTAGAAATGTGTTCAGTGTTCCATAACGTATTGTTGCTGAGCGCTGTGATAAATTGCACCTGATGTTAAATTCAACAATATTAGCGTAACAGGATCATCCTTCAAAAATACCAAACTGAAAATTACAATCATAGTAGAGATAATGTACTCCCGCCAGATGAGACTCACAGATCGCAGCTTATATTCAACATATTACTGCTCTACTGACTGGCACTGAATTTTCCCACCGTCCGTATTACAGGGGTTGCCATTGACCAGAAGGTGAAGTGAAATCAACGTACAAGGATTACTTTACAGGACTTTGGTTAGGCCACAGTTGGAGTACTGTGTGCAGTTCTGGTCGCCTCACTTTAGGAGAGATGTGGAAGCTTTGGAGAGGGTGCAGAGAAGATTTACCATGATGTTGCCTGGAATGGAGAGTAGGTCGTACGAGGATAGGTTGAGAGTTCTCCGCCTTTTCTCGTTGGAACGGTGAAGGATGAGGGGTGACTTGATAGAGGTTTATAAGATAATCAGGGGAATAGATAGAGTAGACACTCAGAAACTTTTTCCCCGGGTACAACAGAGTGTTACAAGGGGACATAAATTTAAGGTGAAGGGTGGAAGGTATAGGGGAGATGTCAGGGGTGGGTTCTTTACCCAGAGAGTGGTGGGGGCATGGAATGCGCTGCCCGTGGGAGTGGTAGAGTCAGAATCATTGGCGACCTTTAAGCGGCATTTGGATAGGTACATGGATGGGTGCTTAATCTAGGTTAGAAGTTCGGCACAACATCGTGGGCCGAAGGGCCTGTTCTGTGCTGTATTGTTCTATGTTCTATCTATGTTCTAAGAGCAGGTCTGAGACTTTCAACTCTGCACTGAATAATAGACTGTGCGACCATAAGGGCATGAGATATAGCAATAGATTTAGGCTATTCAGCCTATCTCTTCACTCTGAAACTGTACCATTTTGTCTTAATCTCGAAGACGTTTCGAAATATCTTCTATACTCTAACTGTATCAATCTTTGTAGTAGTCGGTCAGCTTCAATCAGATGCGCCCGCCCCCCCCATTCTTCTAAATTCCATTGAGTACAGATACAGAGTCCTCAAATGCCGATCATATGAAAAGCCATCATTCCCAGGATAAATCATGTCCAACACCTGTATATCCTTCCCCAAAACAGCTCACAATAATCCAAATGCCGTCTGACAATAGTCCATTACATACTCATCAGTATGTCTCCGCTTTTCTATTCTCACTCTCTTGAAATGAATGTTAACATTGCATTTGCTTTCCTAACTGCCAATTAAACCTGTGCATTAACCGTAAGAGAGGGCGAGGACTCCAAACTCCTTTTGTGCTTCAGATTTCATGAAGCCTTTTAGAACATAGTGTCTGCCTGTATTCTGCCTACTGAAGTGCATAATCTCACATGTTCCCATATTGTGTTCCATTAACCATGTGTTTTCCCAGTGTCCTACACTGTCCAACTCTTTCTGCAGCCTCCCCACTTCCTCAATATCACCTGCCCATCCAATCATCATTGTATCATCCGCAAACCCCGCAAAACTTCCGTCAGGTCTGATGGTTCACGTAAATGGCACTTTCTGACTACCTAAGGACTGTCCACTATTGAAAAGGCACAACGCTCAAGATACTTGACTCCATTAAGGTTTAAGCAGTTGTTTCACTGGAATTACACCTGCAAAGTCTTCACTCCTTGCACCACTGGCATGGCACCCTGCACACCATTTTATTATGAATTTACACCATTATGGTGATGCAGAACTTGAGGGCACACGATCCCAGTCTATTAATGGCTATCTGTCTCAATGCTAACTGTGTGGTAATCACACTATCCAATGTCATTGTGTGTTGAAGACGACAGAGAGAGGTAATGGGAGGGGATGTCGATCATCAATGACTGTGTGACTGTCACTGAGGGCTGACACCTGCCGCGAAAGCCCCAGATGTACCTGTGTCTGTTGTCACCGCTGCAGGCAAGGTCAGTTTTTAAGTGAGTCAAATCAAAGAAAGTGATGGGCCTGGAGAGTGTTCCTGGCTGAGCACTCAGATCCTGTTTGTACCAACTAGCAGAGGTATTCACATATAACTTCAGCCTCTCCCTCAAGAAGCCGAAGTCCCAACCTGATTCAAGAAGGCCATCATCATCCTCTTAAGTGAGAAAGCACATGGAACGTGCCCTTATAGATGATGAAGTGCTTTGAGAGGCTGGTTATGGCCTACACTAACTCCAGTCTCCCAGCCTGACTTGCTGCCCTATAATGTGCCGACTAATGTAACAGGTTCACAACAGATGCCATACCGGAGCCTGCACGCATCCCTGTAACATCTGGACAACAAGGACACCTACACCAGACTCCTGCTCATTGACTAAAGCTCCACCTTCAAAATCATTATCCCTTACAGACTAATCACAAAACTCTGCGACCTTGGTCTCAGTTCGACACTCTGCAACTGGCTCCTCAGGCTTTTGACCCACAATTGTGAAGATAGGTAAAATCACCTCCTCCACAATAACAATCAATACTAAAGCTGCTGAAGGATGTGTTCTCAACACCCGACAATACTCCCTGTACACCCACGACTGTACCCTCAGCGCATTACTGTCCTCCCTGTGCATCCACGGCAGTGCCCTCAGCACCTTACTGTATGCTCTGAACACCCGCGTCTGTGCCCTCAGCCCCTTAGTGTGTTCCCTGTACACCCACGGCTGTGCCCTCAGCCAACCACTGTACTCCCTGCACACCCACGGTTGTTTCTGCAGCCCCCTACTGTTCCCCCTGTACTCCCACGGCTGTTTACTCAGCCCCCTAATGTCATCCCTGTACAACCACGGCTGTGTCCTCAGCCCCCTATGTACTCCCTGTACAGCCACGGCTGAGTTTCCAAATTCCAAACAACGCCAGCTACAAGTTCGATGATGACATCACTATAGCAGTACGGACATCAAACAACAACGTGTCAGAATCGAGAAAGGCGATAGAGAGCTTGTTGGCATGATCTGTTGATAATGACCTCTCTCTCTAATCCGGCAAATGTAAAGGACTGTTCACTGACTTGAAGAAGAAATGAGGGAATCATACCCCATCCACATCAACCGTTTGAGGGAGTGCTTAGCAGCAAGTGCCTCAGAGTGATGATAACTCACAACTTGTCCTGAACTTCTTACATAGGTCCAACGGTTGGGAAGGTTCAACAATGCCTCTCCTTCCTGAGGTGATACAGGAAAATCAGCATGTGCTTCATTTACAGATGCACCATTGAGAGCGTATTGTCCTGGTGCATAACAGCCTGCTCTACTCAGGACCGTGAGAAACTACGGATGGTTGGTTGCACAGCTCTGACCAACACGGACTCTAAAATCCCAACCATCGATTCCATTTACATGGCTCGTTGCTGCAGAAAGGCTGCCAACATCTACCCCAGATTACTGAGGGAAGGGAGACAGGAAATAGCTGAGGCATTAACAGATATCTTTGGAGCATCCTTGAACATGGCTGATGTCCCAGAAGACTGGACAATTGTTAATCCCCTTGTTTAAGAAAGGTCGTAGGGATAATCCAGTCAATTATAGACTGGTGAGACTGATGTCAGGGGTAAGGAATCTGCTAGAAAAGATACTGAGTGATTGGATCTATTCTCATTTGGATGAAAGTAGTCTTATCAGTGATAGACAACATGGTTTTGTGCATTGAAGGTCATGTCTTACCAACTCAATAAAATTCTTTGAGGAAATGAATAAGTTGATTGAGGAGGGAAAGACTGTAGATGTCATGTACATGGACTTCAGGAAGGCGTTTGGTATACTTCCCGACCGTCGGGCTATGTAGAAAGTGAAGTCACATGGTGCGCTAGCTACGTGGATAAAGAACTGGCCGGACAACAGGAGAGAGAGAATAGTAGGGGGAGGGAGTTTCTCAAAATGGTGAACTGTGACCAGTGGTTCCATTTGAGATGTTTCTGGAAAGATACATGAATGAGAAGAGAGCAAATGGATACAGATCCTTAGAAAATAGGCGACAGGTTTAGATAGAAGATTTGGATTGGCGCAGGTTTGGACCACCAAATGGCCTGTTTCTGTGCTGGAATGTTTTGTTCTAATATTTTCAAAGACCAATCACACCCCAGTAATGGTCTCCCACAACCTCTTCCATCAGGCTAAAACCTATGGAAGCTTGAAAACTCAGATCAGCTGGTTCATTAAAAGTTTCTTCCTGACTGTTATTAGACTGATGAATGTACTCTCTAATCTCAGAAAATGCTGATCTTGTTCATGTTGATCTCGCCTCGCGCACGCCCTGTACAACGTAACCTGCATGCCTCTCAGTCATGTTTTATAGCCATCGTTCTGCACATCCTTGCTTACTATGATCTGCCTGTACACCTTGGTACAGGTCAAAGTAAATCCTCAGCTCCCTCCCCCCAGCTCACCCCGAGCTCTCTCTGGTCTTCACCCCCAGCACCTCCCATTCCCCATCCTCAGCTCACTGTGTGCTTTGCATCTCACTATTTATCTCACACTGTCTGTTTCCTTGTATTTTCCTTTTCGCTGTCTTCTGTTTCTTTCTCTGAACTTACTATCTCCCCTTCTCCCTGTGCATGTGACTGTTTGTTTCTTGTTTTATTTCTTTTCTCTGTTTTACTGACTGTCATTCTGTTTCCCTCACTGTGTTCGCGCTCTCCTTATACGTGACTTCTATATCTCCCTCGTTATGATAGTAATGGCGTCTCTATTCTTTTGAAGCATGTGACGGCTCTTTGGTTGAATGTTGGCAATAAAATAAACTCAATTGCGTTTTGGTATCTTGGACATAATTTAAATTTATTAGTTAAATTTCAATTGTTGTCAAAACAGCAACCAGAGCTTGGATATCCATTTAACAACGAATTGTTACATCTAAATATTTTGGAACTGCCTTCTCTCAGTGCTCTGCATACTGGCAACTGAAAGCATAATAGTGCATAATAGTGTGAAGGTAACAGCTCTTCCCAGGACCACAAGAAACTACAGACGGTTGTGTGCACAGCCCAGACTATCATGGAAGAAAATCTTCCATCTATTTCGACTTCTCATTGTTAGCGAAAGGCTGGCAACATCAAATATCTCTCCAAAACCGGGAATGATCTCCTACAACCTCTCCCAAAAGGGAGGAGATACAGAGGCTTGAAAACATGGACCAGTATGCTCAGGAACACCTTCTTCCCCACCATAATTACACTGGCGAATTGAAATCTCGAACCTTTCAAATAATATTAATCTTGCGAAAGTCGCTCTTGCTTTGCACCCCTCCTGTGCAGCTGTCACCTTGTATGCCTCAATCTGTCTAAGTGCCATTGAGGCTCAAGTTCTTCTCAAGGGCAATCAAATAAGTGAACTAATACTGGCCCAGCCAGCGATACCTATATCCCATTAATAAATATAAGAAGATGACGACACTCAGGGAAGACCGACAGTTGGGATCAAATCGCTTTAAGCATGATCTTAGATATATATAGTTTCCCTGAGTATCTGAAAGTCGAGTGTTCCTACAGAAGCTTTCATAAGCTGATATGCCGTAAAGTGAAGTAGCATTAATTAATGTGGGGAAAAAAAAAAATCTTTCTTTGTAAAAGTGAAAACCTCTTCGGATTTCTTTTGGTTAGCGAAAACAGTACATAATGAGGGTTTTTCGGAAAGAGAAGCGGCAAAAAGCGAATTTTTGAAAAGCGGGGTATATATGTACCGGCATGGGCAAGATATTCAGGAAGATAGGAAAAGGTAAAAATAAATTAGGTGCATCTCACATTTTATTTCCATCCCAGCTGATCATCATTCCTGTTGTTTGCTCTTTTTCTTCTCTCTCTCTCTTTCTCTATCGATTTAACTCACTCTCCTCCCTTTCAAAGCAAACTTCCCTGTCACCAGCATTATTCACACTATTTTCCAACTGGTTTCAGTTCAGAAAAGCTCCCAGCACTTTCTGTTCTTTGCTTTGCATTTCTTATGCAATTTCAGATCTCCAGCATCTTCTTTTATTTGGGTTAATCTTAAAATTTGTTATTCCAAGGGAAGTCGGCATCTCTGCCCAGGGCAGCATTTGTTAATCATCACTAATTGCCCTGACTGTGAGGCCATTCCACAAGCCAATATAAAATCAAGCACATTGATATGGGTCTGAAGTCACACTTAACCAAGACCGGGTAGTAGCATTAAATTTCTTTAAGGTCATCAGTGAAACAGCAAGATCTTTAGACAAAATCTGAGTTTTATGGTTGTTTTTCGTGAAATGCACTTTATTCGAATTCTTAACATTTTTATTTAAGTTCTGCCATCAGCTGTGGTAGGACTTGAAACAAGTCGCTTGAAACAATGTATTTCGTTTAATAAGCTTTGCTCCTGAATTACATCCAACGACATTCCTACTCTGATACATTGTCCTAATCATGAAGTAATGTCCGAGACAAGAACAATTTTGTGATTGAAATACTTGCAACTGGAAAAGTGGCCAGAAGAGAGCTTGAAACATAAAGTCTGAAATTTACCAACGTGCAGACAATGATTTGTTCAGACACAGCACTGATGCAGAGATGGAGATTGGGGATATTATGAGTTGGTAGTGTACAGGGTTAGTGACAGAGATAACACGAGACATCAATCAATTCAGGGCCAAAAGGGATCTTGATGTTGTGCATAATTTTGTTCTCAGATTATTGTAAGGGAGTTGTCTGCATTTCAGATGAATGGAGACTGCAATTTGAATTGAAGATAATAGTTTCTTTCTTTAACAAATATAGATAACAGAAATTACAATGAAGTTCAAAATTGTTGATGGGATTAATGAATGGACAGAGGTAGAAAACACCAACAATAGCGCACACACCCTCCACCCCAACCAAAATAATAACCAGTACCGCTAATATGCAATATAGTAGAAATTGCAAGTAGAGAAAAATGTTGAAAAGACCCAAGGAAAGCCCCTCTCCATTGGTGTAATTATCTAGTCCATTATTCTCTGATTCAGATCTGTCCTCTCCACGTCTGTGCAGCTGCTGATCTTTATTATTGTTGGAGCTGATGCATCCGCTCCTACACTAGGATAGCTCACTGAGTGAAGCCCCTCACCAATAGGAGAGGAAAACGCTCCAGTGACACAGTTACATTGCATGGAGACTGATATCAATCACAGTCACTGAGCAAACAGTTCTAGCTTTCAAAACAGCACTTTCAGTTCACAATATAATTGGACTGGACTGGATGCTGACATCACTGGCTATTGGTCACATCTCCCATCACTAATTGCTCTAGTGAAGTGAGTTGTGAGGGAGAATAATGGATGCTTTCTTATCGCAGGCTAGATGACTCTGCTCTGTTATACGTTTGCAATACTGTAACCATCTTGCCCCGAATTCCACCCCTCCACAAAAAAAAGAAACACAATCAGGATGTTGTTACTGTGCTGATCTCTTCTCCACGGGAACAAACGCCAGCCAACACACTGTCACTTGGCACAGTTGCTCTGCACATAGACAGGAAGTGTGGACTTATCTGAATGTTACTCTCCCTGCTCTAATAAAGAAACGTTGGACCTTCCATTCATAATATGCTTCAGTAATTAATTTATACAAATTGACTAACATCTTAATGCAGCTTTATTTGCTATAAAGCAATATTTTTTACACTTTTTCGCCTCAGTCCAAAACCAAAAGTGAACTTATTCTTTAAGACTTTTGAATTAATGAGTCAGGTTTGGCTGGGAGATAGAGCGGAATGGGGGCAGTGGCTGTGGAGACTGCATGGGGAGTACAATGATATTGCCCAGTCATCATCACTCTTAACGTCAGATAGAATTAAATATAGTTCACGACAAGGATATTTTATATTTTATATACACACCATTTAATCGTTGGGAATACAGATTGAGTAGGGTCACCGCACCTGAATCATTAACATTGATTTCTCTTCACAGATACTGCCAGACCTGCTGAGCTTTCCCTCCAAAGTGTTTTTGTTTGAGATTGATCATATTGTTCATATCTTGCAGGACGCATTTAAAAAAAGATACTAACAACAAAATGTGCAGGCTATGGGGGCAATACAGGAGAATAATAGTAGAGATATCGGTCATTCCAAACTGGAAGAGACAATGGGCTGAGTTTTCACCACCTTTGCTGTAATAATTCTATGTTATGCATTGAAAGCTTTTAGAGAGTGGGGTGACAAGCTTGTTCAATGAAGGACACAATCATCAAAATCATCAAAAGTTCCATCATCAAAAATCTATCCCGATTATTTCATGGAGTTCAGCTGCCTCTAAAATGTATTTTAAAAATATAGATTTCCAGAGATTTACAAGATGTTCAGAATTTTTTTTACTTTCTATCTTAAAGAAGAAAGAGATTTCGGCTGTAATTCAGGTGTCACAGACACACCAACTGTAATAGAAACAAGAAAGGACCACATTGTCCAAATTCCTCTGTTTGACAGGGCTCTAAATATCGATGTTGTATTATATTGTGAGAACTTGCGATGAAAATGTTGAAACAAAACAAACGTTGCTGTAAATGCTCAGCAGGTCTGGCAGCATCTGTGCAGAGAAATCAGAGTTAACGTTGCATGTCCAGTGCCCCTTCCTCAGAACTGATGGCAATCCGGAAAATGTTGGTTTATATGCAGAAGGGACTGGATGGTGAGATTGGATGAGAAACCATCGCTGTTCAAGAAAATCGGGATTTGGATTCCACTCAAAATTAAGAAAGGATTTCTTGTACTCTCTCTTCTATCGCTCGGTCCTTGTTCAGGTTGTACATGTACAACATCTACTATCTCCATCAAATGCAGACGACATGTTTTTTTTCTCCCCTACTGTGGTGTTTCAATATTTTTGATTATTTTCCAGTATGTATTTGCTTCCAATTCAAGGTGGATATGAGAATATGGTTTGATCTTCTGCAGTTTGCCTATAACATCGAATTTAATTGAATATTTATCCCCATCATACTCGCTGATTTAAACAAACAATGAATGAGTCCACGTCCATCCTGCAGATGAAAAGTTTCTTCAGCTCTGGCTATTGCAGGGAATGTTAAAAAGAACAGTGCCACGCAAAATGCTAATGTTCCAGCGCAAGGTGCTAAACCCAAGCTTATCCTAAATTATTACAAGGTTTCTAAATAAAACATGCAGAGAGGCAGAGTGTAAAAGGTGAATTCAACTCTGTGTCGAAAATGCTATTTTTTGTCTCCCTCATAAAATTTGTTAATTACATCACTCATAAATTCACCAAAATAGGGAAAGCAAGAAACTGGAATTTTCAAATCATCCTCTGACTAACATCTGGAGAACAGGAAGGAAATCACAGGTTATTTGTGATATTCAGAAATGACGATTGTGAGAATGTGGAGATGGGGATCAGTAGATTGATGATCAATGTTGTGGATGACACAAAGAAGAGCTGGGTGGATCACAGTCAGGAGGAAAGTGTTACGCTACAGGAGGATATAACCAATTTATTCAAATAGCTAGATCAATGGCCTGATGAAATTTAGCACCGATAAATTTGGAAGATGCAAGTCAGAAGAAACAAGACAAGTGAGTACTCAAAAGTGAGTATGAAAGAGGACGGCTAAATTTGCTTGTTTTTTCTTTGCAGCAGGGTAGGTTGACGATGGAACCTGGTACAGGTGTACTAGAGCATAAGAGGTATGGAGAGGATGGACATACAGCAGCTGTTTTACTTAGTCAAAGGATCAAAAACAAAGGGACTCACTTTTAAAGAGAAAGCGAGGGGTTTGAGAGAGGATTTGTGGAATGTGTTTCGAACTGAGAGGATGGTATGAATCTGGAATGCGTTGTCTCGGAAGGTGGTTGAGGCAGGTAACCTCCTAAACGTTTAAAAAGCCTTTGGATATGCACTTGCTGGCACAGACGTGATAGGCCTGTTTTTCATTGCATGATTCTTTGCATAGCAGTCATGAACACTCTGGTATATTCTGAAACAATAAGCAATGGCAGTTGCTGCTTTGTTCCTTTGACTGTACTCAGTAAGTAGCTATATTACAAAGCAGCAGCATCTCATGCAGCTTCAGCACTTACTCAACCAAAGTCAGCCCATCCATCTCTGGGAACATCCAGGGTAATTCACATGCTGAGTGCAAGCATTGTCCAACAACAGCACTGATAATATTCGAACTGTTTGCCACCATTATTTTAGTTACAGACTTAATTTGAACACAGCTTTTCCTCCATTATAATAAAGACCTCTAGCAAAAAGGGTGTTATTTCTCTGAAACATAATAAATTATTTTCCAGGTACTCCCTTTGACAAACAGCAAGTTGTCCTGTGTTTTTTCTGCCAGTTGTTTCTCACAGAATTCCCCACCCCAACCTCTTTCCAAATTATCATTTTCTTGTGCACTGTCTCCATGATCTCACACACCTCACTCTCTCACATCACACACACTCTCCATCCTAATTTATTAATCCCTGATAAACCTGCACCTAATCTCGATAATTTATTACAACTCCCAACTCACATTTTGGACTGATTTGGTTCCTTCTCTCGGCAAGGTCATTAGACTGGCCGTGCCTGATGTCCTATTCACCTCGACCTTCTACTCAGTTCCTGATCTGCTGCTTTGGTTCTCACTCTCCTGGTTTATTCAAATCCATCTGAGTTGCACTAGCAGCATCGTTCCCCCCGCCCCACCCCACTCACACACACACACAAGGATGTTGGTGCTCGTCCAGTTAAGATACAACCTGTCTTTTTTGTACAGGTCCTCGCCTGTCTTGGAAGAGGTCCCATTGATCCAAAAATCTGAAACCCCCACCCTTGAATTAGCTTGTTAACAACATGTTAAGCTATACTGTCTTCCTCATCCTTCCCTCTTTTCCACATGGCACAGGGAGGAATCCAGAGATTACAGAGAATTGTTTTCTTTCTCTCTCCCCCCCCTCTCTCTCTCTCTCTCTCTCCCTCTCTCTCTCTCTCGCACCAACCCCCCAAACGCACACACATTCAGAAGACAGAAAGACAGACACCAAATTACTTTGCAGAAGAATACAAATAACCTTAAAATAATTGGAATGATAACTGAAATGAAGGATTTAGTTAAAGAGAGGATGAGAGAAATTGCGCTTCTTCTGGATGTCAGTTTGGTCGCTTAGCTGGAGAGTTCATTTTCAGATGGCTCATTACCAGGGAACATTATCAGTGACCCTCTGGTGAAGTGCGGAAGTTATGTCCCACTTGCTATTTATGTGTTTAGGTTTCCTTGATTCATTGATGTAATTTCCATTTTTGGTGATTTTATGTCCGGTTCTTCTTCTCAGAGAGTGTTAGATGGAATCAAAATCGATGTGTTTATTGATAGAGTTCAGGTTGGAATGCTCTGCTTCTAGGAATTCTCATGCGTGTTTCCGTTTGGCTTGTCTGAGATGAACACAGCCGAAATGGTGGTCTTCCTCATCAGTATGTAAGGATATTAGTGATAGTGTGTCATGTCGTTCTTTCTGGATAGCTGTTGTTCATGTATCCCGGTGGCTAGTTTTCTGCCTGTTGTAGTGTTTGTTACAGTTCTTGGAAGGCTTATTCTTCCTGGTGCAGAACAGACAAATATGTGAACTTATTGCAGAGATCAAAAGTATGGAAAAAAATTTGTAGAGTAGAACAGGAATACTCTGTTTCTGTTAGTTGGCATTGCAGCATCAAGGAGTTCTAATTCCAAGATTGTTAACAAAAGATCCAGGTTTGAGATAAGGAAAAACTTCTTTATTGAGAGAGTTGTTAGGATTTGGAATGGACTGCCGGGGAGAGTTTTGGATGAAGTTTAAAAGAGATCTGGATGTGTATTTGGAAATATGAATTTAACAGGCTGCAGAGATACAGCTAGCAAAGGGGTGGGGGGGGGGGGGGGGCTTTGGAGACATTCCTGAACCCGATGCACACACAGTGGCCAATGGCCTCCTCCTGTATTTTAAAGTTTTGCACTCAATCATGTGTCTGATGTGAAAAAAAATCAGTATTCGATGATTTCCCATTGTAAATGCTCGCGCATATGCGATTATTTAGTGCAGCATAAGCATTTAAAATGCAAGTATTGCAAGACCATCTTTATTATATAGTCTAATTATTGCTCAGAACATGTATATTTTAGATGTTGTATTCCAATTACGAAAACAAATCTGTCATTACTTTGGCACAAGTCTCTTTGAAAACGTCTGACTTTCCACTCACACGATAATATGTTTATCGTTTTTGTTCACTGTCTGCATTTCAAATTAAATAACATTTTTTTCTAAAAATTAAACATTTTCAAATTATTGTTCACTAAAATTTGATAACACAAATTATTTATTTAGTTGAATATTCACAGTCCATGTTGAATTGTAGCCATTTCAAATTCGCTGGCAACAGTTGAAGCTTCTACATTTCAGTGAGAAATTGAACTGATTGATTATATATAAATGTATAAGAACGATAATTCTATTCGATTGTTCAATCATTTCTCACCCTGAACATGTAATCATTCAGAAGCCAACCGCTTTCAAAATGTTGGAGTGACAATGCATTGTTTTGAATCCTGACATTGTGTGTGTAACTCTGATCGCCAAAAAAGTTACATCCATGTTGGTTGTTCGGTAGAAAATAAAATGTACATTCTTTATTACTGTGTCAGAAAATCTTGACAGGAGTCATAATATAGAATCAACCTAATTCTTTTCAGAGATTATAGTTCAGTCGAATAATCATAGTTGATATCTTATTTTTGCCCAATTTACGCAACTTAGCAAACATCTGATTAATACATGGGTCACCCAACAGATTGTATCTGAAGAAAACAGCAGCAAATGACAAGTCAAGAATCACGTTAATAACTGAACTTGGCGGAGCCTTCCTGGTGTAGGACACCACACTTACTGTAATGGCATTCAGGTGAATGGAACAATGAACAACATAACTGGAAGTTTTGGGCTAACGCCCCTCCCCAGCTTCCTGATCTCACACACATCACCCCCTCACACATTCAACAATTGATAAGAATCCACAGGCTGCGTGAGACATAATACGCAGTACAACACATTGCAGACCCTTCAACCATTGACGTTCTGCCGATCTTTTATCCTACTCGAAGATCAGACTAACTGACATACCCAGACATGCTGGTCCAGTGATACGTACAGTGCACAGTCAGTTATACTTACTTCCTGTTGTTTTCTGATGTGCAGCTGCCTTGAAATGTCTGTTCAAACCAAACAGATTGAATGAAATTCAAGCAGTCGAGAGAACGTTCATGACTGTGTATTTCAATCAGGATTTTTTTTGAAGGATGAGATTCCAGAATAACATAATGAATGAATGAAAAACAGGGCAACACAAGAAATGGCAGTTGAGTACAACATGTGTTTCCAAGTAGGCCTCATCAATCCAGACAATCAGCTCTTGGTCTTTGGACCTAGGTTCGAATCCCGCCACTGCAGATGGTGGAAATTCAATTCAATAATTTTAAAATATCCCTGGAATTAAGTATCTACCTATGAGAATAAAACCATTTCCGATTTTCAGAAAAATCCATCTGGATCACTAATATCTTTCAATGAAGGAATTTCTATCCTCACCTGGTCTGGCTGACATGCAATTCCAGACCCAAGGCAATGTCATTGACTCACAATCGCCCCTGAAATGGTCCAGTGAGTCATTCAGTTGTACCAATCGTTACAAAGTTTCAAAGAAATGAAACTGGCTGGACCACCTGCATCAGACTGTGCACTGGAAAAGTCAACATTATAGAAACATCACTGGAGAACCTCCAAAGTCTTCCTTACTATCATCTAAGGGGTAGTGCCAAAATTGGGACAACTGCCTTACAGTCTATTCAAGCAACAGCCCGACATAGTCATACTCACGGAATCATACCTTACAAAAATAACCCAGCCACCACCATCAATATCCCTGGATATGTCCTGCCCCAAAGGCAGGACCGATCCAGCAGAGGGGGCAGCACAGTGAGATAGAGTCGCGAGGTAGTTGCTCTGGTAGTCTCCAGAATTGACTCCAGACCTAATGAAGTCCCATGGTTTCAAATTAAACATGGAAAAAGAATTCTCTTACTGATTACCACGTAACGTCGTTCCCCATCTGAATCAGTGCTCCTCTATGTTAAACAACACTTGGAGAAAGCACTGACTGAGGCAGGGGCACAAAGCATATTCTGGGCGATTTCAAAGTCGACCACCAAGAATGGTTTGGCAGCAGCATTACCGATCACGCTGGTCGGGTCCGAAAGGAGATAGATTGTAGATTGGGTCTGCAGCAGGTGGTGAGGGAAAGAACAAGAGGGGGAAAAGAACATACATGACCTCATCCTTACCAATCTACCAACTGCATATGTATCTGCCCATGACAGTATCGGTAAAAGTCTCGTGGTCAAAATTCAGAATAAACTCTATTGTGTTGTGTGGCACTATCACCATGCTAAATGGCACAGATTTCGAAGAGATCTAGCAACTCAACTTTGAGCGTCCAAAAGACACTGTGGATCATTAATAGCAGCAGAACTGCACTCAAGCACAAACTGTAATGTCATGGCCCATCATATCCCCCCACTCAACCATTACCATCAAGGCAGAGGATCAACTCTGGTTCATGGAGAGTGCAGGAGGGCATGCCAGGAGCAAAACCAGGAATATACAAAGATACAATGTTTATCTGCTGAAGCTTCCAAACAGAAATACTTGTGTGCCAAATAACATAAACAGCAAGGGACAGAAAGAACTGAGCTATCCCACAACGAATGCATCAGATTTAAGCTCTGCAGTCCTAATCTGATCATGGATGGTGTTGGACGATAAAACAACGCACTGGGGTAGGGTCTCCACAAATATCCCCATCCTCAACGATGGAAGAGCCCAGCACATCAGTGCAAAAGATAAGGCTGAAGCTTTCGCAGCAATCTTCAGTCAGAAGTTTTGAGTGGATGATCCATTTCGGCCTCCTCTCCTGGTCCCCATCATTACAGATAGCAGTCATCAGTCCATTCGATTGACTGATATCAAGAAACGGTTGAAGGCACTGGATACTGCAAAGGCTATAACCCTGATAACATGCCAGTCCTAATAGTCCAGAAGACTTGTACTCCAGAACTTCCCGCTTCCCGAGACAAGCTGTTCCAGTACGGTTAAAAACCGACAATGGGAAAAACTGCTCAAGTATGTTCTACACATAAAACGCAGGACAAAGTCAATCCATCCAAATACCGCCTCATCAGTCTACTCTCCATCATCAGTAAAGTGATGGAAGGGTTCATCAACAGTGTTATCAAACAGCACCTGCTCAGTGACGCCCATTTTGTGTTTCACCAGAGACACTCAGCTCCTGACCTCATCACAGCCTTGGTTCAAACACAGAAAAAGAAACTGAATTCCAGCCCTTGACATCAAGGCTGCATTATGACAAATGTGACATCAAGGACCCCATGCAAAAAGGGTATCACGGGCCAACACTCCATTATTTGAGTTAGACCTGACAAAAAGGAAGATGGTCATTGTTGTTGGAGGTCAGTAATCTCAGCTCCAGAACTTATCTGCAGTCGTCCCTGACGATAATGTTCTAGGTCCAAATATCTTCAGCAGCTTCACCAATGACCTTCCTTCCATCATAAGGTCGGAAGTGGGGATTATCCAGGTTTGTGCTGACAAGTGGCAAGTAACATTCGTGCCACACAAATCCAAACAATGACCATCACGAATAAGAAACAATATAAACACTTGTTATTCAGCAGCATTATCCCCACTAAATTTCCCCACTATCAAAATCATGGGGGGTATTATTGACCATAAACTCAACTGGACTCACCACAAATAAGTGCAGATCAGAGGCTAGGAATACTGCGTGATTAACTCACTTCCTGACTTCCCAAAGCCTGTCCAACATTTACACGGTACAAGTCAGGAATGAGATGTTATAATCCTCACTTGCCTGAATGAGTGCAGCCCCAACAACACTAAAGAAGCTTGACACAATCCAGGATAAAGCAGCCCATTTGATTTGCCCCACATCCACAAGCATTCACTCCCTTCACCACGTACGCTCAGGAACAGCTCCTTCCAATTTCACGAACACTTTCATGTAGAATGACAAGGGCAGTAGACTTTTGAGAACACCATCAACTTCACAGTCCCCTGCAAACCAGTCAACATCCTGATTTGGAAATATATCGCACTTCCTTCCCTGTTGCTGGTTCAAAACACTAGAATTCCCTCCTTAATCAATAGTGGGTCAACGCACAGCATGTAGATTGCACTAGTTCGAGAAGGTAGCTCACCACCACTTTCTCAAGGGCAACTCGGGACGGGCAAGAAATGCTGGACCCGTCCAATGATGCCCACGTCAAAAAAATATTTTCTTAAAAAATAGTTCCAAGTTGAGCACCTCGATGGGACAGATTATCTGATTTGAACACGAACAGGAAAGCAGTGTTTCCAATATTGAACATTTTAGACTTTTTTCTGTTATTAGAAGGGTGTTCCGTATTCGATGATATATTGTTGATGAATGCTGTGATAAATTTAACTTTTTAGTTAAATCAACAATACTGGTGTAACAGGCTCAATCCTTCAAAATGACCAGATTGCAAATGACAATCATCGTAGAGACAATGTACTCCCGCCCGGTGAGACTCACAGATAGTAGCTTACATTCAACAGATTAATGAACTACTGGCTACACTGAATCCTCCCACCGTCTATTTCACATTGACCAGAATGTGAAGTCAAATCAACTTACAAATATAAGAGCAGATCAGAGACTTACAATTATGCACTGTGCTGTTTTAGCATTGTCTCTCTGTCTTGTGGAAATATGTTCTGCACACTGACTGTATCAATCTTTGCAGTAATCGATCAGTTTCAATCAGATGCCCCCCCCACCATTCTTCTAAGTTCCATCGAGTACACACACACTGTCGCTCATATGACAAGCCGTCATCCCTCAGCAGTTCACAATATGCCAAATGCCGTCTGACCATTGCCCATTACATTCTCAACAATATGTCTCCTCTCTTGGTTTCTTGTTCTCTTGAAATGAATGGAAACATTGCATTTGCTTTCGTAACTGCCAACTGAATCTGCACATTAACCATAAGTGAGGACGAGTGTTTCAAAATCCCTTTGTGCTTCTGATTGAATGGATCCTATTAGAACATCGTGTCTGCCTCTAGTCAGCCTATCAAAGTGCATAATCTCACACAATTCCATATTGTGTTCCATCAGCCACATGTTTTCCCACTGTCCGAAACTGTCCAAGTCTTTCTGCAGCCTCCCCATTTCCTCAATATCATCTGCGCACCAAACCACCACTGCATCATCTTCAAACTTAGCAAAACTGCCCTCAGCTCCTTTGTCCAATTTGTCCATATATAATACATTTCCTGGCTCCCTAAGGTCTGCCCACTATCTCCAAGGCACAACACTCAAGGTGCTTGACTCCATTCATGTTGAAGCAATGGCTTGAGTGGAATTACACCTGCAAAGGCTTCACTCCCTGCTCCACTAACTCTCAGTAGAAGCACACCATGCCCCGTTTTGTTGTGAGTTTACTTCATTATGGCGCACAATCCCAGTCTATTGATGGCATTCTGTCTGGCCACTAACTGTGTGGTGTCTACACCAACCAATGTCACTGTGTGTTGATAACGATGGAGGGAGGTGGGGGAAGGAATGTCTATGATGAATGACTGTGTGACTGCCAGGCTGAAACCTGCCCCGACAACCTCGGATGTATCTGTGCCCGCTGTCACCGCTGCAGACATGATCGGTTTTCCTGAGAGTCAAGGCAAGGGAAGTGACGGACCTGGACGATGTTCCCAGTTGTGTACTCAGATTCTGTGAGGACCAACTGGCAGAGGTATTCACATACAACTTCAGCTTCTCCCTCTTACAATCCGAACTGCCAACCTGCATCGAGAAGACCACCATCATCCTCGTAAGTGAGAAAGCTCATGTAACATGCCTTAATGATTACCGCCCAGTGGCTCTGACCTCAATAAACATGGAGTGATTTGAAAGGCTGGTTATGGTCCACATCAACTCCAGTCTCACAGCCTGACCTGGTCCCTTATAATTTGCCGACTGATGTAACAGGTCCAGAATGGTGCAATACCCCGATCCCTGCACTCATCCCTGGGACATCCGACAACAAGGACACTTCCACCAGACTCCTGCTCATGGACGACAGCTCCACCTTAAACATCATTATCCCCTCCAGACTGATCTCAAAAATCTGTGATCTTAGTCGTGGCTCCACCCTCTGCAACTGGATCCCCTGGTTTCTGACCAACAGACCGCAATTATTGAAGATAGGTATCTGCACCTCGACCACAATCACACTCAACACTGGTTACCCCAAGGATGCGTCCTCATCCCCCTACTATACTCCCTGTCCACACACGGCTGTGTCCTCAGCCCCCTACTGTACTCCCTGTACACACACGGCTGTGTCCTCAGCCCCCGAGTGTACTCCCTGTACACACACGGCTGTTTTGCCAAATTCCAAACAACGCCAGCTGCAAGTTCGCTGATGACATGCCCACGTAAATACAGGTATCCCCGCTTTTCAAAAGTTGACTTTTCACCGCTTCCCTTTCCAAATGACCTACATGAGGACCTGTTTTCGCTAATCAAAAGACATCCAAAGAGGATTTTCACTTTTACGAAGAAAGCCGATTTTTTCCACATACAAATGAATGCCTTTTCACTTTACACCATATCAGCTTATGAAAGGAACACTGTACTTTCAGATAGTGCGGGAAACCTGTATATGTCCATGACAATGTTTAAAGTGATTGTATCTCCCTGTCTCTCTTCCCTGAGTGTGGTCATCTTCTTATATTCCTTAATGGGATATGGGTATCACTGGTTGGGCCAGCATTACTTCACTTTTATAGCTGTTCTTGAGAAGACCATGAGCCATTGTAGTCCACGTGTTTTATTTGATTTGATTTGAGTTATTTTTAGTAAAATGTAAAATGGAAAGCTTTGTTTTGTGACTAGTGCAAGAACATGATAGTAGACAAAAAACACAGCGCATGGGGTGCTTTAACAGAGTGAGGCATATTAGGTTACAGCTGCACAGGAGATGTGCAAAGCAAGATCGCTATTAGCAAGACTAGTATTATTTGAAGTTAGAGATGTCAATTCGTCAGTCTAATTACGGTAGGGAAGAAAGTATTCCTGAGTATGCTGGCCCATGTTTTCAAGCCTCTCTATCTTCATCCTGTTGGAAGAGGTTGTAGGAGATCATTACCGGTTTGGGAGAGATTTTTCTTTTGCTGCCAGCCTTTCGGTGACCATGAGAAGTATAAATGGATGGAAGGGTGCCTTCCGTAATGGGCTGTGCTGTGCACACAATCGTCTGTAGTTTCTTATGGTCCTGGGCAGAGCAGTTACCATGTAACGCAAATAGAATGCTTTCAGTTGCCGCTGTACAGAATAACAGTAAGAGATACAGCTCATTCTAAGCTGGAAGAGACAATGGGTTGAGTTTCCTCAACTTTTGCTGTAATAATTCTGTGATATGCATTGAAACCTTATGGAGGGGGGAGACAAGCTTGTTCAATGAAGGACACAGAGTGTTCCATCATCAAAAATCGATTCTTATTATGTCATGAAGTTCAGTTGCCTCTAAAAAGTGTTTTAAAACAAAGTGGTTTTCTGAGATTTACAGGATATTCCGAAACATGTCTTTTTTTTCTCTTTGAATCTTATAGAAGAAACAGATTTCGGTCTTAATACACGTGTCACAGACACACCAACTGTAATAGGACCACAGTGTCTAAATACAACCAAGGTCAGCAAATGGACGTGTCAAGAAACATGAGATATAATGATATGCAAACATGAGATACAAACTGAAAATAGTGGAGAAGCGAAATAAAACGAGGAAGAAGTATCTGCAGTGAGAAACAGAGTTAACATATTGATTATGATGTGACACTTCAGAAAAGTCAAATGTTAATTCTGTGCATCTCCGCTCAGATTCTGCCAGATTTGTTGAGTTTGCTCCAGCTCTTTCGATTTCTTTTTCTTTCTGAACTGTGACAAATTGTCTGATCTGAACGATAACAGCAAAGCCCCTGTCTCACTTGCATCTCGAGTAATTTGTTATGGGCATTAAATGAAAAATTACAAAGTTCCTATGTTTAACAAAGCTCTATATATTGATGACGTATTGGATTGTGAGAACTTGCCATGAAAATGTTGAAACAAAAACAGAAGTTGCTCCTAAAGCTCAGTAGGTTTAGGAGCATATGTGCAGAGAAATCACAGTTAAAGTTTCGGGTCCAGTGACCCTTCCTCAGAACTGATGGTAGCTCGGAAAATGTTGGTTGATATGTAGAAGAGGCTGGACAGCTGTTAATGGAGATTGTTAGTAGCTAACAATAGAGGGTGAGTCATGGAAGGCGATGCGAGAACTAGGCCAGGTTTATTATTGGTCGGGGGAGAGGACATTGGGGAGTTCAGGGCCGAAAGCTATTGAATTTGATATTGATCTGAAGGGCTGTAGGGTCCTCACATGGTAAATGAGGCGTTGTTCTTTCAGTTTGCATTGACTTTTCCTGGAACACTGCAGCAAGCCTGACACAGAGATATTGGCCAGGGAACAGGATGCGGTATTAAACTGGCAGGCAACTGGAAGCTCAGGATCATTTGTATAGATACACTTTGGATGTTCAGTGAAGCGGTCACCCAGGCTACCGTTAGTTTCCCCAGTGCAGAGGAGACCACATTGTGAGAAGCAAATCTATTGGACTACATTGTGGGAAACATCGGTAAGGTGCTGCTTCATCGGTACGGTGTGGTTGGGCCCTTGGATAGTGAGAAAAGAGGACAGAAGTGCGAAAGTGTTACACCTTCGGTAGGGGCAAGAGAAGTGCATTTGTGGTGTGGGGTGAGGGCGGAATATTGGGAGTGAATAAAGAGTGAACCAGGGTGTCCTGGTCCCTCTAGAAGGCGGATAAGAGAGAGGATGGAAATACGTATCTGGTGATGACATCTTGCTGGAGGTGGGGGAGATGGCGGCTGATGATCCTCTTCATGTGTACGCTGGTGGGATGGTAAGCTAGGACACGAGGAATTCTCTCACTGTTTACTGGAGGGTAGAGAGAGGGTGAGGATAGAAGTGGAGGAGGTGGGTCAGACTGGTTGAGGGTCCTGTCAAGAACATTGCTAGGGAAATCCTCAGTTAAGGGAGAAGTTGGACATATTGGAGGCCACATTTTTGAAACTGACATCCTCAGAAGCAATTCGATGGAGACAGAATAACTGGTGGAATGGAATGGAGTCTTTGCAGCAAACAGGGTATGAGGGTGTATACTCCAAGGAGCTGTGGGCGTCGGTGAGTTAATACTGGATGTTAGTGGCCTGTCGATCCACAGAAATGGAAACAGAGATACCGAGGAAAGGAAGGGATGAGTCAGAGAAAGACTAAGTGAAAGTGAGGGAGGGCTGCAAATTGGAAGTGAAATCAATTTTGTTTTCTCCAAGTCAGGACAAGAAAGGGAAGCAGAATCGATTATATCACTTATGTATTAGAGAAAGAGTTGTGGATGGGGCTGGAAAAGAACTGTAACAGGGAATGGTCTATGTACCCCATGAAGAAACAGGTTTGACTGGGGCCCACGTATGTATCCATGCACCCCCACCCCCCCTCCTACCCCCCCTCTGTAGGAGTAGGCTGAAGCAATGGATCTGCCCGGGCAGTTCTGTTTGGGGATTATCAGGAGGAGATTCAAATGAGCTCTGCTATCAGAGGACCATCAGCTTGGGGACTGTTATGTGCGGGCAAGTACGGTGTGAATGACCAGATGAAATGTGGTCAGTTTATCATAGAGAATAAAATGGCCTGACGTGCCATGGTAGAGTCATGGTCCAGCAGGTGATATGAGGAGATAACTGAGAGCTGGCGCTCAGTCTCTGAAATGTAGGGATTAGTTCACCAGACTACGGCAGCACCACCCTTACCAGCACAGGATGACTAACAAAGTCAGGTTTGGATCAAAGCACACGGTGAACAGCCTGTCCTGAGTATAATTTGTGGATTGGGTGAGGGGATGCAGAGAAATTAAAACAACCAATGTCACATCGAGCATTCTGAATGAACAGATTGAGTTCAAGCAAACGCCAGAGCGAGAGGTCCAGGTGGAGGAAGAGTATTGGAGCTTGGCGAAGAGTCTGTGGAACAGAGAGTGGAATCTTTGCCCAATGAAATGGGCACCAAGGAGAAGACAGTGGAAGAAGAGTTCAGCATCATGCCGTGCCCGAAATGCATTAACGTGGGGACAGAGCAGGATAAAGTTGAGACCTTTGCTAAGTACAGAACATTCAACATCAGAGTGTGGAAGGTTTGGAGGGAGAGTGAAGATATGACAGGAGGTGCATTTGGGGGAGGGGATGCAGTCAGAGTGCAGGGCACGGGTCGGGAGGCAGGTTTCAAGGGGTCATAGACATCTCTGCATTATTGCATCTTGTGGGCCCCATATATCTGATGAGCATGGCGAATGAGCCCGAGAAAGAAATAGAATTCAGGAGCGGTGCAGCCTTGAGCCAATGGAATGTGATGCTTTTGGACATATAAAATGTTGATATCACTGGCACTGACATCACACGATCAGTCCTCAAAAAGTAACTGATTTAATCATAATCTTATTATAACGCCCTGATTTCATTGGGGTGACACTCAATCAGCAAGGTCTTACTTTTCTGAGATTTTAGACCAAACTGTGAAAACATAATATATGTTGATATTATTAACAGGACAAAGTCATCCATAGTTTTGGAAGGTACTAGAAGGGCAGAGTTTATTTGTCATTCCCAAAAGCTCTGGGGAAGGAGTCATTGCTCAGTGAGGAAATTACCAGGACAGAATTTCTCTCCGATTCCCATTGACCACAGTTTACTCAGGTCCCTGATGCCACATGAGTCAAATACTACTTTGATTCAAGGGACGTGACTCTGATCTCACCTCAAATGACATTGGAATATCCTTAAAATAATAAAAAAGCAAAAGGATAGAACATGGCTTGTTTGAACAGTGTGTTCACTGTCCTCACAAAATTTAAAGGAAAGCTGATAGATGGACTTCTGATTCTGAGGAGTGATTCATCCTATTTGTGATGAGGCTGTTTGGTTAAGCACTGTGACACAGAGATAGAAAAATACTCCACTCTTTACCATGGGGAACAAAACCATCCTGTTCACGGTGCATCAGGCAGTGACAGAAACACACTCTTGTCTGTTCCGATTGGACATTGATCATCCCAATCGCATCATTTACTAATGATCAATAGCAGCACACAAGCTAGCAGCTCCCATCATCCCAGTTGAAAAGCAAAAAGTGAACGCGATGGTCAGATGAAGTGGGAGTAATTGGGGAATTGGTGTAACTTACGGTGGGAGTGGCAGAAGAAAGGTATAATGGATATCATCAGTGGAAGAGTATGTAGCAGCAGAAGGGGTAGTGCAAGGAAAGTAGGAGTGTAAGGAAAGAGTAGGACGGAGGACGAAGAATGGCAGATGGAGTTTTAGTGACAGGGAGAAGCTTGTTATGGAGGAAACGGGCAAAATATCACTGTTCAGGAAAATTGAGATCTGGTTTCCATTCAAAATTAAGAAAAGATTTCATGTACTTTCCTTTCTATCACTTTTTTCTTGTTCAGATTGTACATGTACACTACATTTCTGTATCTCTATCAAGTGCAGACGACATGTTTTTTTATTTTCTCATCTAGTGTGGTGTTTTTGAATTTTTTACAGTATGTATTTGCTTCCAATTCAAGGTAGACATGAGAATATGATTTAATCTTGTGCAGTTGGTCCATAACATAGAAGTTAATTGCATATTTATCCTCTTCACTTTAGCTGATTTAAAGAAACAATGAATTAGTCTGTGTCCATCCTGCAGATGAAAAGTTTCTTCTTTTCTGGTTATTGCAGTGAATGTAACAAAGAACAGTGCGTCCAAAATGCTAATGTTCTAGTGCAAGGTGCCGAAAACTGGTTCATCCTAAATTATTTACATGCTTTATGACTAAAACCTGCAGAGGGGCAAAGTGTAAAAGGTGAATTCAACTCGGTGTCGAAAATATTATTTGTGGCTTCCTCATAAAGGATGTTAGCCACATCACTCTGCAAATTGACCAAAATAAGAAAAGCCAGAGACTGGAATTCTCAAATCTTCCTCTGAATAAGATCTGGAGAACAGGAAGGAAATCACGGTTGATTTGTGATATCATAAATGATGATGGTGAGAATGTGAAAGATGTGGGTTGCCGGTGGCAGCGGAATGATAAACAATGTTGTGGATGACACAAAGCTGAGCTGGGTGGCTCATAGTCAGGAGGAAAGGGTTCGGCTACAGGAGGATAGAAACAGATTATTCAGATAACCAGATAAATGGCCGATGAAATTTAACACTGATAAATGTGGGATGGTGCATGTCAGAAGTAATAGGACAAGTGAGTTCTCAAACTATGAATGAGGAGGGATAAATTTACTGGTTTTTCCTTTGCAGCAGGGAATGTTGAGGAGGGAATATTGTACAGGTGTCCAAGTGCATAAGGGATATGGAGAGGCTGAACAGACAGTAGCTGTTTCCCTTAGTCACAGGGGCAATAACAAAGGGACACATTTCTGAAGAGAAAGGCAAGGAATTGAGAGAGGATTTGTGGAATGTGTTTCGTACTGAGAGGGTGGTATGAATCTGGAATGCATTGTCCAGGAGGGTCGTTGAGGGAGGTAACCTCACAAACGTTTAAAAAGCCTTTGGATGTGCACTTGCCGGAACAGACGTGATAGGCCTTTCTTTGTTGCATGATTCTATGCGGTGGCAGCCATGAAGACTCTGATATATTCTGAGGTAATAAGCAATGGCAGTTGCTGGTTTGTTCATTTGACTGGACTCAGTAAATGGTGAGATTATAAACCAAAATTATCTCATACAAGTTCTCACAATGCACTTACTCAACCTAGGGCATCTCTGGGAACATCCAGGATAATTCACATGCTCAGTGCAAGCATTGTCCAACAACAGCACGAGCACCTTTCCCACCATTATTATAGCTACAGCAATATCATGGACATAGCTTCTCATTTAATATAATGCAGACTTTTAGCTATGAGGGTTCTAGTTCTCGGAAGCATAATAAATTCCTTCCCAGGTATTCACTTTGACAAAAAGCAAGCTTTCCTGATTTTTGGAGCCAGTTGTTTATTACAGAATTCCCCACCCCACTACACTCCGACCTCTTTCCCCTTTAATATTTTCTTGTGCACAGTCTTCCTGATCTCACACGTCTCAATCCCTCACAGCACCCCCACACTCTCCATTCTTATTTGTGAATCCCTCTAAAACCTGCACCTCTTCTCTATCATTTATTCCAACTTACATCTCACAAAGTGAACTGATATGATTCCTTCCCTCAGCATGGCCATTAGACTGGCCGTGCCTGATGTCCTGTTCACCTCGACCTTTTACTCAGTTTCTGACTTGCTGCTTTGGTTCCCACACTCCTGCTTAATTCGTTTAAATCTATTCGACTTGCACTCGTACACCTCCCCACAAGGACGTTGCTGTTCCTCCAGTTAAGATGCAACCTGTCTTTTTTGTACAGGTCCTTCTTGTCCTGAAAGAAATCCCAATGATCCAAAAATCTGAAACCATGAACCCTGAACTAGCTTTGTAACAACATGTTAAGCTATACTGCCTTCCTAATCTTTGCCTCTTTTCCATATGGCACGGGGAGTAATTCAGAGATTGAAGAGGTTTGTCCATTCACTCTCTCACACACACATTCACACAGACAGACAGGCAGATGACATATTGCTTTGCAGAAGAATACCAATAACCTTATAAATAACCAGAATGATAACTGGAATGAAGGATTTAGTTAACGAAAGAATGAGAGAAATTGCGTTTCTCCTCGATGTCAGTTTGCTCGCTCAGTTGGAGAGTTCATTGTCAGACGGTTCATCACTATACAAAGGAACATTATCAGTGAGCCGCCGGTGAAGTGCTAGTGCTTTTTCCGAATTTATATTTAAGTGTTTAGGTTTCCTTGAGGAAGTGATGTAACTTCCAGTATTGGTGATTTCATGTCCGGTTCTTTTTCTCAGAGAATGTTAGTTGGAATCAAAATCGATATGTTTCTTGATGGAGTTCCGATTGGAATGCCATACTTCTAGGAATTCTCGTGCGAGTCTCTGTTTGCCTTATCCTCGATGGATGTTCAGACCCAGTCAAAATGTTATACTTCTTCATCCATATGTAGGGATACTAGTAATAGTGGGTCATGTCTTTTTTTCTGGTTGTTCATGCATCCATGTGGCTAGTTTTCTGCCTGTTTGTCCAATGTAGTGTTTGTTACAGTTCTTGCAAGGCTTATTCTTCCTGGAGCAGAACAGACAAAGATGTGAACTTATTGCGATGCTTAAAATTATGAAAAAAAATGTTGCAGAGCAAAACAGGAATACTCTGTTTCCGTTAGTTGGCATTACAGCATCATTGATTTCTAATTTCAAGATTTTTAGCAAAAGATCCAGGAGTGAGATAAGGAATAACATCTTTATTGAGAGAGTTGTTAGGATTCGGAATGGACTGCCTGGGAGAGTTGTGGATGAAGATTAAAAAGAGAACTGGTTATATATTTGGAAATATGAATTTAACAGGCTGCAGATAAGGCTTGCAAATGTGAGGCGCTTGGGAGACATCACTTGAGCTGGTGCACACACAGTGGCCAATGGTCTGCTCCCGTACTTTAAAGTTTTGTATTCTATCATGTGTCTGATGCGAATAAAAGTCAGTATTCGATTATTTCCCATTGTAAATGCTCGCAAATACCTGATTATTTGGTGCAGCATAAGCATTTAAAATGCAAGTATTACAAGGTCAGCTTCATTATGAAGTCTAATTATTACTTAGGACATAAATATTTCAAAATTTGTATTCCAATTACTAAAGAAACTCTGTCATTTTTTTGGCAAAATATAGCTGGACGACCACTGGGAATGACGAAGGGAGTAGGCATGGAGTGCAGAAATCTCCTGTGGCCTTTACTCTCGAAAACAAGAATACCATTTTGGATTCTGATTTTTTGTGTGTATTGGCAGATGGGGGTGGGTGTCAGGAAATCAGCAGTAGCCAGGTTGGTTGCATTACGACTGGCTCTGGAGAGTAGCAGGAAAGGATAAAGGTAAACAGGGTCTTAGGGATTGAAGAGGCGATTATTAGGGGGACAGATCAGAGATTCTGTGGCCTCAAACGGGAATCCAGGATGGTGCGTTGCCTCTCAGGTGTCAGGGTCCAAGATGCTTCTGAGTGGCTGCTGAATGTTCTCAAAGGGGAGGGGGAGCAACCAGAAGTCATTGTGTATGTTGGCACAAATGACCCAGGTAGATAAAGGAATGTGGTTCTACAGAATGATTACTGGCATCTAGGAGAAAAGTTAAAAACCAGGACCTCGACAGTGGTTATCTCCTGATTACTTCTAGTGTCATGAGCGAGTGAAGGTAAGAATAGGATGATATGGCAGATAAGTATGTAACTAAAGAATTGGTGCAGGGGAGGGATTCATAATTTTAGATCATTGGGAGCTTTTCTGTAACACAGTTGACCTTTTCAAGAGGTACTGGTGGCACATGCAATGGAGGGGGGAACCAATATCTTCGAAGCCAGTTTAGCTCGTCCTACAAGGGAGTGATTAAGCGAAATAGGCAGGAGGTGGAATCCTCAAGAGCATGGAGGCACATGTGAGGCTGGAAGGAGATACAGTATTCAGAATAGTACGTTGAAGAGATAGATCAGGCTAGAATACGATAGGGAGCAAGGAATGCCTATGGATTAAATTGCATTTATTTCAATGCAAAAGGACTAACAGGTAGGGCCAATGAATTCAGGTTGTGGATACCTAATCGGCGCTGGATAGAGTAGCTATTACAGAAACATGGCTGAGGGATGGATAGGACTGACAGCTTAATGTACCAGGTAAAGTAAATTTGGAGGGACAGAGATAGTGGAAAGAGTGGAGGGGAGTTTCTGATTAAGGGGAGTATCACAGCAGTGATCAGAGATAAAACAACCGATGAATCATCCAGTGAGGCTTTGTGGGTGGAACTAAGACAAAAGAAGGGGATGGTGACATTAATGGGGTTGTACTATAGGCCCCTAAATAGTTAACAGGAATTACAGGTTCAAAAATATATACAGAGA
This sequence comes from Chiloscyllium punctatum, assembly GCF_047496795.1. NCBI lineage: Eukaryota > Metazoa > Chordata > Chondrichthyes > Orectolobiformes > Hemiscylliidae > Chiloscyllium > Chiloscyllium punctatum. The sequence goes on from NW_027310033.1 coordinate 52,542, forward strand.
TTGGGGAGACTTGCAGGAACATTCGGGTTGTCATAATAGCGTTTTTATTTTTTTATAACACAGATTAGAACTGCCAGAGCATTAAAGGATTTGAAGTAATGGAATCAAGTAAGTGCGTCAGGAAACTTTCGTCAAGCAGTATATCGAGGGTCCTAATCGGCAAGGGGCAAAATTTGACCTACACTTAAGAAATAGGTCGGGACAGGTGTGTGAGGTGACAGTAGATGTGCGCTTTGGGACCAGTGACCATAATTCTATTAATTTTAAAATAGTTATGGAGCAGGAAAAACAATTGGTCCACAAATTCAAGTTCTAAATTGGGGAAAGGTTAATTTTGATGGACTTAGACAGAATTTTGCAGGAGTTGATTAGAGTAGTCTGCTTGCAAGCGAAAGGACCTCCAGAAAGTGGGAGTTTAAGATCTATATTTCCTGTGAGTGTGAAAGGGAAGTTGACAGGAATGAGGAACCCTGATTGACAAGAAATGTTTAGGCTTTGAACAAACAAAATGAGTAGGCATAGCTCAGGTAGAGGCATCTGGAATCAAGGAAATCCCTGGAGGTACACAGTGGATATAGGGGTTTACTGAAGTAGAAAATCAGGAGGGCCAATAGGGGGTATGAGATAACCTTGACTGAGAAAGTCTGGGTGAATCCAAAGTGGCGCTTTAAGGATATGAAAGGGAAAGCATTAACTGGAGAGAGAATAGGACGTCTCAAAGACCAAAGTGGACATGTATGTGTCGTACAATAAGAGATAGGCGATGTCCTCAACAAATATTTCTCCTCTATGTTTACAGTGGAGAAAGATATGAATGCATGGGAATTTGAGGAAATTAGTGGTGATATCTTGGGGACAATCCATATCACAGTTGATGAGTTATTGGATATACTAGAATGTTTGAAGTTGGAGAAATCTCATGCCTTACCAGATATATCCAAGAACCCTGCAAGGGGCTAGAGAAGAATTTGAGGGGACCCTGGCTGATAATATTGATCATCAGTTACCACAGGTCACTGATAGTGTCTTTTTGCATGTGTCTGTGTATGTGTATGTTTCTGTGTATACAAACTGTATCTCAGTATAGATTGAAAGAAAAATATTAATGTACATATTTGTCCACACTGCTTGCCACATATCTTTCCATCATAGCTTGAGTAAGTTTGCTTTGGTAAATTACTTTGCCAAATTAAAGATATCTACCTGACTTGCGCCGAGCAAAGAACCTGTCCTAGTCTGAGAACAACATCATTGGCCATATGACCAACGTAGTTACATTTAAAATGTGTCATGACCAATGGAGGAGCTGGCGTAGAAAACGAAACAGAAACCTCTCCAAACCCAGTCTGAAGAGGGATGACGAGAAATTCACAAAGGGCTGTTTGAGTGGGAATGCTCTTACCCAGAAGTTTATGGTGCCTGTGTGTTTGGATTTATTAAAAGTCGTGCTATTTAGACATTGGATGGTACAGGACAATGAACTACAGACAGGAAAGTGAAGCTGAGACCACAACCTGATCAGCCACAATCTTATTGCCTGGTGGAGAAGGCTCAAAGTGTCTAATGACCAACCCTTCTCCTCAGTCTCATGTTCCTATGTTCCACTGAACCTCTCAAACCTGATGGACAGGAACAGTCGGAGGACATTTACCCCAGTAACCTGGTGCACAGAAACAGCAGAGACAATTCAGCAGATGAAGACTGTCACACATTGTTTGACATGGCGTTGGAAAATATTCTTGGGAAAAGAAAGGGTAGGTGACGGTATGAAATATCTTAGTCCTCTGTCTTTACAGAACTGTCTTCATTTGTTGGTCATGTTGGTGATCCAGATTCACTGTAAATACAGCGCCCATACTTCACCCAGAGATAGCCCACAAAATCCTCTGGTCTCCCTGACTGCAACATCCAATAACAGAATTTCCAGGAAAATAAATTCCCAATAACAGAATGAGAGAGCATCAGATGCGCAACTACATCATTCAACCCTCCTGGCCTGTCTTTCGCTTCAATATGACCATAGCTGATCTGTAAAAGCCACAACGCCTCTCTTATGCTCTATCCCTGCAGCCCTCAACATTCTGATGCCTCATATATCCATTGTGCCCCCTTCCAAATATCTTTGTAATCTACCTCCCTACCTCTCTGGAATACAGAAGTCCTGACAGTCACTACCCTCTGTGAGAAGGAAACACTCCTCACAAACACACCATGACCTATTCACATGAATAAAAGATATGAACACGTGGTAAGAGTGACTGGCCCTGATATCAAGGCAGGATTTAACTGTGGATGGTATCAAGGAACCCGAATACAATGGAATGTAATGGGAATGAATTGTAAATTCCCCAATGGTTCGAGACATTCAGAGGACAAGGGAAGATATTTGTGATTGATCACAGGATATCTTTGCCTGCATCCTCAAGGTAGCTTTCTTCAGCTGTTTCAACCTTTTTTCCCACATCTTATGGTCAGAAGTGGAGATGTTCTCTGAAGATCACACAATATTAAGAATAATTTGTCACGTGTCCACTGCTGAAGCAGTCCGTGTCCATGTGCAGCAAGGCCTGAATAGCATCCAAACTGTGTTGTTAAAGTGAAGGTAACATTAATGTAACAGTCTTACTAGAAATCTCTCTTTCTAGTGTTCCACAGTTAAATAAGAGGAGCTCATTCAGCACCTCAAGCTGGTTTCAACGGAATATATTCAACCCACATCAACTATTGAATATGAACAGGGATAGCCCATTCAGTCCATACTGCCTATTACTCGAAGAGGAAAGGATTGTAGTCAGCACATCGAGGTGTTAAACAGGAACCAGGAGTTGCCAAGTCAGGTCTTTGAGCCTCTTCCATGAGACCAGGAAGAGGCCATTCAACCTGTCAAGTCAATTATGCAGAAATGGGAAGATGTCATTGATGCCCCAACATGACAGACAGCGAAGCAGAGACTACACAGATAAACTGCTCTATCTGGTTCCTCCTGGGTCCATTGCCAGTGGCACACGTGTTACTTTAACTTGGTTTTCTGAAGGTGAGAAGGGAAAGTGGCGGTTTGTGCCACGTCTCAAGGAAAAAGCTTCGGTCTCCGAGAAGACAGACTGGTATTTCGATGGAGATTACATCCTGGTGGGACTGGCTCACTCTTTCAGGAATAAGGTATTGTGGCTGTTGACAGATTTACGAACAGTGCAGGTTCACACCCCAACTGCATATTGAGACAGTTAGAGTTCATTCAGAGCCTGGACCTGCCTCTCAACCAACATGGGGACTTCGGGCAAGTATGTGAACTATTGGGAATCAAATATAATGGAAAAAATGTAGTTTTTCACATGATCACTGTCTTCTTCCTGACAAAATGAGTGTTAGTCACTAATCTTCAAATCTAAATGTAAAAGCCTGTTATTCTCTCTCAGCGCCATGTATTAAACATTCATTTTCCTCACCCTTTCCTCATGGTTCCATCATTCCAGGAATAAGTTTGGTGCAAGTATATTGCACTACCTCAGTCACCATGTAATCATTACTTATAAAGGAGAGAGAATCTGTAATCAGTGGCCGAAATACTGCCCAAGCAACACACTACAACTGCAGGAAGATGAATTTACTCCAACACTTGAATCATTTTATAATGAAGGACAACGTACCAATTACTGTCCTGATTACTTGCTGGCTCATGTGAATTGTATAAGTGATGACTGAACTTCCCAATCTCTCATCTTCTAATAAATACAAAATGAAAAGAACTGTATTTGCTGCTCATTTCAAATCATTTCTTTGCCTTGTGGACAGCTGTGGTCCAAGCACTAATACATGGGATACCCGATGTGCAATGACCTTTATTCCAAAGCAGAATCTTACTCTCTGTGTTCTCCCCATTATCCAATTCTCATTTCCATACGGTATATTCACCCCTTACACAAGGACTCTAACGTTCTTCACTCACCTGTCAAAAGCTTCCTAAAAATTCAAATACACTGTTCCCATTGACTCTCATTTGTCGATGTCACAATCATCACCCTCCACAAACTCCAAGTGGTTTATCAATAACGATTTCCCTTTCTCAAATATAGGCTGACTCCACCAATCATATCATTATTCTCCAAAGATCTAGTTTTTACGAATTATTAAAAAAAAATTCTAAACTTTTCCCTCACAACTGACATCGATTTATTCATCTCTTGGTATGCTGTTTTCCATCTCGCTCCTGTTTTAAATGTTTGTGGTCACAGTAGCTACGTCCAAGTCTGCGGGTCCTTTCCATAACATAAAAAGCTTTGATATACATTGCCCTCCCTCATAGAGTTAAGGAACTGACAGTACAGATTTAGGCCATTGACCCATCGTGAATGTACCTGCTCCCGAAAGAGCTACCCGGTAAGCACAACTCTCCAGCCCTAAGTCTGTAGCCCTCTAAATTCATAACTCAATTAGTCCAGCAACTTACCAATATTCACAACAATGAGCTTTGTTTTTTTTATCCCCAGTACTTCCTCTTTAATAATTCTAATTTCTTGCAGTTCCACATTTTCGCCAGTCACCATATTCCTTAACATTTCGGGAAGATTTTTCTGTTCTTTCCTCTGTGGAGACAGAACCAACATACTCACCTCACCGGACGGAGATGGTCTCTGTCACCTTGTGAGTACATGAGAAGATCGCACTGTGACAAAATGGATCCTTCACCCATTCCTGCCTGGAAAGTTCCAGAATCAAAACAGTTGATGGGAATATTGAGTACTTTCATCTCCCTGATATAAGACAAATTTTGTGCTGATGGAGTTTTCACAGCTCTCTGACGTCATTGCTGAAAATAACTGGCTTCACACTTTGCACACGGAAAAGGTTCAACATTGAGAAATAATTGTGGAAATCTCAGAAAGGATAGTGCAGTGTCCTGCTCCTTCCTATGAAGTGTCTGCAGACCCAGACTCTCTCGAAAATGTAGTGCCCAAACCTTGTCCAGAGTGGGGACACCAGACCTTCACGTTTCCCTAAATCATTGCACTAGCTGATAACACAAACCCAAGAAAACCATCCAGGGAACCTCCTCTTACTTTCCAGTGATGAGAACAAGTCAAGTCTCCGTATATATGTCACACCCACTCAGAGTTAACAAATGGCTTTCTCGCCTCAGTTTCTACTCCTTGGCTTAAAAGCCATTGCAGGTCTGCACAGTCCCTGTGACCTGAAATATTACCGGTTCTGTTCTCCATGGAAGTAGTTGACAATGTAACTGTACAATTTTCTGTACCTCAGTGCCAATAACAACAACACTACCATTACCAGTGTAGATGCTGTGGATGCAATGGTCTAGTGTTATTATCTCCAGTCTATTAATCCAGGGACCCAGCTGATGATTCAGACCTGGACTTGAATCCCGCCTCATCAGATGGTGGAATTTGAATTCAATTGAGTATTTGGATTAACAATCTAATGAACGTTTGTCAATTGTCAAATAAAAACAAGCACCTAACTAATTGTGTTCTTCGTGGAAAGAATTCTGTTACCTTCATGTGGTCAGGCATACATGTGACACCAGACCCAAAGCAATGTGATTGACTCTCAACTGCCCTTTGAAATGACTAAGCTCGCATTCAGTAATATCACTACAAATGAAACTAAACAGATCTAAGCACTGGCAGCCTACAGCATGTGAACTGCTATTGTTCAAGAAGGCAGCTCACCAACACCATCTCATGGGGAATCTGGAAAGGGAAATATATCATGGCCCAGCCAATCACACCCATGTCACTTTAATGAATTAAAGACAATTAGCACACTTAGGGAAGAGAGTCAGAGGAGACATACCTCATTTTAAAAAGGGGTTTGAATAGATATCGACATGGACATGATACTCAGGAATATGGGTAAAAAATGAAAAATCAACGAGATTAATATCACATTTTATTTCCATCCTAGCTGATAATCAACAATTGATTGTTTGAAAATCTTTTTCTCTATATCTCTATTCCTCCATATATTCAACTCACCCCACCAAAACAAAATACACTATTTCCCAGCTGTTTTCAGATCTGATGCACGCTGAGTGGATTGAAAAAGTTAACTCTGTTTTTTCTCTCAACAGAAGCTGCTAAATCTGTTCCATTTCCCCAACACTTTGTTTCTTTTTGTTTCAGATCTTCGGGAAATTTCTTTGTTTGATTTAATGTTTCTTTTTGGTATTTCATGGAATATCAGCATCACTGTGAATGGCAGCATTTGATAACCATCATTAATTGCCCTTAATTGTGACCATTCCACAAGGCAGTATAGAGACAAGCACATTGTTGTGGGTCTGAAGTCACTCTCAATCCAGACCAAATAACGATGTTATATTTCTTTACCAAAGGGCATCTGTGAAACAGATAGATTTTTAGACAAAATTCTCCTCATTTTATGATTACAGTTCGTGCATTTGTTTTTATTTCGATTCTTATCATTGAATGTAAGTTCTGCGATCAGCTGTGGTAGGATTTGAAACAGTATCTCTAGTATTCTAACCTGTGGCTATGAGTTACCCATCCAGCGACATTTCGACTCTGACACGGTTTCCCTATCATAAACTTACTTTAGAGGCATTACAAGTTTGTGACCGATTTATTCGTAACTGGAGCAGTGGCCGGAAGGCAACTGTAACTGTAAAGTATGACCTTTAGCAAAGCTTAGGTAATGGTTTATTGAGCAACGGCACTGACACAGTGGTAGAGACTCAGTGTATTATGAAGCTGGTAGTGGGCAGGTTTGGTGATGGAGACAAAACCAAGACATACATCAGTTCAACGCAAAAAAGCAATGAAGTTCAACATAGTTTATGTAATTAATAAGTTTATAGAGATTAAAAAACTTAACAGGAACACCAAAAATAGCGAGGGTGGGATAATAACCTGCCTGAATAATCATCAGTACACCGAATATTTGCAATGATAATGTTGACCCAGACCAGGAAAACAAGAAAAGACCATCGGATAAACTCCTGTGCATTGTTGTAACATTCCAGTCTATTGTTCTCAGATTCTGATCGATTATTGGAATATTCCAGTCTAACGTTCTTAGATTCTGATCCATTGTTGTAACATTTCAGTCTAATGTTCTCAGGTTATGATCCATTACTGGAACATTTCAGTCTGTTGTTCTCAGATTCTGATATCTCCTCTCCCTGTCTCTGTAGCTACTGACTCCATTAGTGTTGGACGTGATGTATCTGCTGCAACCATGATATAAGGCACCGAAAGAAGTTCCTAACTAATAGGAGAGAGAAATCCTGTATTGATGCAGTTAGAGTCCATGGAGACTGACATCAATCACAGTTACTGAACAAACAGTTCCAGTTAATCCCTTTCACTACAACATTTTCAGCTCACATTAACAACGGGAGTGGATTGGATGTCGATATCACTAGATATTGGTCTCATCGCCAATCACTAGTGAAGTCAGTGCCGAGGTGGGGGTGGGGGGAAACTGATGGATGTTTTCTTTTCACAGGTTAGATGATTTTGCTGTGTTGTTCAATTACAATGTTGTAATGGCTTGCAGTCCCAGAATCACACAATCAAGTTGTTGTTATTATGTTGTTCTCTCTTCCGCTAGAAAAACTGCCAACCAAAAGATTGTCACTGGACAGAGTTGCCCTGGCCACACAGAGGAAGCTTGGATAGGTCTGGACATGACTCTGACTGCTGTCTGAAGGCAACGTTCTAATGTCAACACACAAGTTGCGCTTCAGGTTTTTTTTTTAATTGGCAAGCACCTTATTGCTGTTCTATTCGCTTTAAAACAGTGAGATTTACATTTTTTTAATTCTTCCTCTGAAACAACCACTGTAGAACAGGTAGAAAATCAAGATTTGTTTCTGATATTCATATACATTGATGATAAGAATGTGGGAGATGGGGGTGGGGGTTAGAGAATGATAAACAATGTTGTGGATAACACAACTATTATTCCGGTCGTTCACAGTGAGGACAAAAGTGTTAGGTTCCAGGAGGGTACAGCCGGATTGTTCAGCTGGCCAGATCAATGACCGAAAACTTAATACTGCAATACGTGAGATGCTGCACTTCGAAAGAATAACAACACAACAGAGTACTCAAACCATGAAGATAGGCTAGATTTGCTTTTGCTTTACTTTGGAGCAGAGAAGGTAATGGTGTGAACATGACAGAGGTGTATAACAGCATGCGTGGAAGAGACAGAGTGAAAAGACAGCAGCTGTTCCCCTTAATCAAACGGTTAAATACAAGGGGATACACATTTAAAGTGAAAGACAAGAGATTGAGTGAGGATTTGTGAAATCCGTTTTGAACCTAGAGGGTGATATGCTTCTGGAATGCATTGCCTGTGAGGGTGGTTGATGAAGGAAACCGTACAAAACTGTACAAACCTGGCAAAACACTTGCTTCCGCACTTGATGGTGCCAGATTTGATAGGCATCTTCTTTATTTTACGATTCCATAATATATTGTGAAGCACCACCCAATGGTAATTGATGGTAAATCTTGTATCCCAATTACTAAAACAATTTTTTTTTTGCTTTGGCACTTTGTAAATGTTAGACTTTTCTCTCATACAGAAATATGTTCATCATTTTTTATCACTAACCAAATTTCGCATTAAATGCCATACATTCTTTTAAAAAAATACAAAATTTCAAATTATTGTTTGCTACAATGTAATATCACAAATCATTTATTTAAGTTAATATTCACAGTGAATGTCGAATTATTGTCATTTCTCAATTGTTGTTAAATAACTGAAGCTCGTACATTTAAGTGAGAAATTAAACTGATTGTTATTGAAATATATAAGAATGCTTTTTCTATATGATTGTTCTATTATTTTCTCAATCTAAATATGCAATCGGTCAGACGCCAAGCACTTTCCAAATGTTGGTGTGACAATGTATTTATTTGAATACCGACAATGAGCATGTAATTGTAATCACGTCTATAGTCAGATAGCTTATTCTTTGTTCGAAATAAAATAAAATGTGCATTCTTTATTTCTGAGTCATTAAATGTTGACAGGTGTTTGTATTTTTGTTCCATAAATATAACATCAACCTCATTGTTTTCAGAGATGATGCAATTATTATTTGGTTGGATAATCACTCTTCACATCTTATTTTTGCGCAATTCATGAAACATAGCAAATATCTGATTATTTTTCGGACCATATACTCATCACCTTGCAATCATAAGCTTCGTTGAAAATAGATTTAAAAGGATCTGAACTCTGGCAGAGTGTTACTGAACCTCATAGCTGTCTGAGGCACTTAGTGAGATCCTGGCCTGCACCTAAATGTATCCAGAGCACGACCACGTGATTCAGGGCAGCCATTCAAGCATTATTTCACAACAAATCATTTGGACTCCACCTTGGGCTGGGTGGAAACTAGCCACCAGCCTATCAATGGTCTCTCTGTAAGAACAAATACTGTCCAAATTAGACATCATTGACTCATAGCAACCAAGTTTTACAAATGCATTTTCAGTCAGACCCTGGCCCAGAGAGCAGATGTGTGGACATGGAGTGTCAGAAGAACACCACAAAAATTACTTACGGTGATGACTTCTGGCCTATCTCCCAGACTCCATACATCTGCAACTTTGAGTGGAGACGTTATCTCCACTGAGTGGAGACGTTATCAAGGCGAAACCGAAGACAGCAGATGCTGGAAGTAAGAGTCGTGAGGCTGGAGCTGGAAAAGAACAGCGGCTCAGGCAGCATCCAAGGAGCAGGAAAATCGACATTACATCTAAAAGCACTTCATCAGCAATAAGAATGGGATCCATGAGGGTGGAGTGATGAATGGGTGGGGCTGGGGCTGGGGAAAGGTAACTGAGAGCGCGATAGTTGGATGGAGGTGTGGGCAATGGTGATACATCGGAGGGGAGGGTGGAGCAGATAGGTGGGAGGTACGATGGACAGGTGGGAAGGGTGGCTCAGCTGTGAGCACTGCTGCCTCACAGTGCCAGGGACCAGTTTCGATACCAACCTCTCTGTGTGGAGTTTGTATATTCTCCCACATGTCTCCATGGGTTTCCTCCGGGTGTTCCGGTTTTCTCCCACAGTCCAAAGATGTCCAGGACAGGCAAATTGGCCATATTAAATTACCCATAGTTAAAGGTGCATTAGTCAGAGAGAAATGGGTTACTCTTTGGGAATTTGGTACGGACTTGTTGGGCCAAAGGGCCTGTTTCCCCTCTGTAGGGAATCTAAAAAAAAATCCATTCCCACTTTAAATAAAAAGATGGGACGGGTCATGAGGGCGGTGCTAAGCTGGAAGTTTGGAATTGTGATAAGGTGGGAGGAGGGGAAGTGTGGAAACTGTTGAAATCCACATTGATGCCATGGGGTTGGAGTGTCCCGAGGTCGAAGATGAAGTGGTAAGGGAGTGGCGATGGATGAAGCCCTGGACCTGCATGTCCTCAGCAGAGTGGAAGGTGGAATCGAAGCGTCTGCCACGGGGCAGTGGGGTTGCTTAGTGTGGTGTCCCAGAGATGTTCTCTGAGGTGCTCTGCGAGTAGAGGTCCTACCTCCCCAACGTATAGAAGACCGCATTAGGAACAACGGATACAGTAGCTGACATGCTTTGAACTGCGGGTGAAACCTTGATAGATGTGGAAGGATCTTTCGGGCCTTGGGGTGGGGGGAGGGGAGGTGTGTGCACAGGTCTTGCATTCCTGTGGTGGCAGGGGAAGGTGCCTAGACAGGGGGGTGAATTGTTGGGGACCTGACGAGCACTACCTATCTTTTATCCTGGATTCTGCATTCAAATGTGATTTTACCGAATGAATCGCTTCTCACTTTTCCAGGTTGAAATCCACCTGCCACTTATCAGCTCCGTTCTTCATCCTGTCAATGTCCCAGTACAAACTACAACAGCCCTCCACACTATCCACAATTATACCGACCTTTGTTCCATTGACAATTATAATAGCCTACCCTTCCACTTCCTCATTCAAATCATTTATAACAACCACAAACAGCAGAGTTCCCAGAACCGAATCCAACAGAGCACCAATTTTCACCGAGCTGCAGACTGAATACTTCCCATTTACTACCACATAGTGTCTCTATGGGCCAGTCAATTCTGTATCCAGACAGACAGGTTTCTCCGTATCCCCAGCCTCCTTGCCTTCTGAATGAATCTGCCATGGGTAACGTGGTCAAATGCCTTGTTAAAATCCATTCACACCGCATCCACTTCTCAACCTTCTTCAATGTGTTTGATCCTATCCTCAAAGAATTCCATAAGGTTTGTGAGGCATGACTTGCCCGTCACAAAGCCATGCTGACTATTTCTAATCAAGCTATGATTTTGCAAGTAATCATAATGTCTCTCTCTCAGAATCCTCTCCATTACTTTGCCCAATACTGATGTAAGACTGACTGGACTGTAATTCTCAGGGTTATACCAATTCTCTTTCATGAACAAGGGTGTAACATTTGCCACCCTCAATCATCTGGCACTACTCCAATGGAGAGTGAAGACGCAAAGATCATCGCCAAATGTGCAGAAATCTCTTCTCTCAACTCCTGTAGCAACTTAGGGTGTTTCCTTTCTGGCCCAGGGGATTTATCTATTCTTATCTTTGTACTTCAATTAATCTGTACTTCACATGAAATTGTCTACTCCCTGTCCAACCAACTGATTAACTGCTTTCCATTTCAGAACTATGTACGATGGTACTTCACTTCGCATGTATGGTTCCCAATATCCTGTGAACCATGGAATGAAAAATATTGGAAGGCATGAATGCGCACCTGATGAAGGGGTGATGGCCAAATCATTAACACTCTTGCTCCTCAGATGTTTATGACTGGCTGTTCGTTTTCAGTGCCACACGTTTCGGCTCTGATCTCCAGCACCTGCCGTCCCCATTTTCCCTATTACTGACGGCTGTCCCCTCTGCACACTTAGCAGGTATTTAATCAGCAGAAACTCATCGTATGTGGAGCAGACTGCTCAGTTCTGGAAAATTGCATTACATTAATACATGTATTAAAAACAAAATTGCATTTCAACAAATACTAATTCAGTCCCAGAGTTACAGTTTTGGTTCATGAATTGGGCAGCTTGATAAGGAACAGTGAATGACTGCAAAACTCCGAGGTACAGAGTATTTCAGGTGTTATATTCCAGGTTGGATGTGCTTTACCTTAATGCTGGGAATGTTATCGGACAGACAGATGTGATCATGGAACAAGGTGACATATGGAAAAGTGACATTGTTGCCATTACAGATATGCGTTTGAGGGAGGTCAGGGCTGACAACTCAATATGCTGTGGTACAAGAACTATTGGCAGGATAGGACAAGGGTAAAATAGGAGGTGGTGTTGCATGATTAGTTATGGAGTCAGTTACAACTGTAAGGAGGGGCGATATCTTGGAAATATCTTCTAATGAGCATTGGTGGTTGAGCTCAGGAGCACAACCATGCCAGAGGCACTGCTGGGGACATATTATAGACCCCCAGATAAAAGAAAGTCCAGGAGCAGATATAAAACCAATTTACTGAGGTGTGTCAAAACAATAATAGGTTTATTAAACACAGGCATTTCATTTCCAAGCATTAATTCTGGCAGTGAAAATATTTTAAGAGAGGACAGATGCCTTGAAATTTATTCCAGAAACTCCTTGCATCATCATGGAGCAGAAACAACAATGGGTGCGGCAGTGATGTGCCTCACTGTGGGGATTGAAGCCAGTCAGTATATTGCAGGCAGGGTTGGGAGAGCAGTATACGGCCAATAACCATGACATCATACATTTTATGTTTGGTAATGAAATGACTTTAAAAATGCACTATCTGGTAAACAAAAGGTTTTTGGATTGGGGAGACCGATTTTATGAAAAAATATGACGGAATCTGTCCAGAGTACAGTGGCTTCTGTGTGAAACTGTAGCAGAACAGCGTGTGGCGGGGGGTTGGGGAATCAGTTGTTCAAAATTGAATTAATGAAATTGTCCACCAAATGTGTTGCACGAAAGATGAAAATTTGGAAAACAAGCCCAGAGAACCTCGGGTGTCAACAAAAAAAATCAGAACAGAATAAAAAACGAAAGAGAAGCTGAAATCAGGTACAAAGTGAGCAGATCAATGGATGCACAAAATTAATATAGAAAAAGTCGGGCTAATCTTAAAACTTCAGTAGAAGAGCAGAAGGGGAATCGTGATAAAACATTAGTGAGTAAGATTAACGAGAATCTAAAGACATTATATCAGTTTATTAAGAGGAGAAATGTAACAGCAGAAAGAAGGGGGTGTATTAGAGACAAAGGGGGCAGCCTGTGCACGGAGCCACAGGATATGTTAACCACGGGCTTCACATCGGTCTTCAGTTGGGAGAAGTAGTTCCTGGATTCAGGAGAGTGACAGTGTGCCCCTTGAACGATTTGATACAGACGCCAAGGAAGAATTGAAAGTTTATGCAGGGTAAAGGGTGGACAAATCCCCAGATCCGGGTGAGCTGTAACTTAGGCTGATGCGGAAGATGAGGGAGAAGAGCACAGGCTCTGACATTTTTTATTTTACTCTTGTCTCTGGCCACAGCAAAGATGTGATGGGACACGATAACATCTAACGTTGGCACAACTCTCACATAGAGTGCTAGAAATAAGGATTAAAGACGACCAAGTCTCCCAAAGTGAGAGGGAAATAATTGTAGACAATTCTGATGGCTGTTGAGGTAAGATCATTAAACATCTTGAAGGCTGAGGAAGGTTGATTATTAAACAAGGGTTTGTTATAGGGAAAATGCAGTCAAGTAGAATGGGGATTATCAGAAAAAATATAATGGAATTGAACGGAAAAGCAGATTCAGTAGGCAGATAGCAAGAATGTTGCTCCAATGTCGAATGCCATTCTTTTTCCAACAGCCCTGTGTTCACTGGAACATAACATCTCTCCCTTTCGAGTGAGACACAGTTCGGAATGCAATCGACGGATTCAAGGATTTCATAAATGCAGTATTAATAGACAGAAAGGACTAGGGGACTGCGACTACGCGGATTGGCTGTTGGGATGAATATTTGCCTCAGCACATTCACCACCAACAGGAGGAAGACACAGTAAGACACCCTCCAAGTACAAGTAAAAAATGGACTTGTTGTCAAGGAATGTCCAAGGCACAAACATCGCATTACTGTAGTGTCTCCCTTCTTCACTAAACAAAAGTAAAGGTGGATGAGTGGAGAAAATGCAGTTGGTAGCAGAGTAAGTAGTAAGTCATAGGTTTGAGAGGCTTCAGACAGCAGCAGCTCAGAAAGTACAGGCAAGCTCAAATAGAGACCTTTTAATTTATTATTACAGCAGTCAAGATGGCAGTTAAGCCAGTTGCACGTTCATCCTGTGGGATGTGGGAGCTCAGAGAGATTTCCATCGTCCATGTTGACTACACATGTGGAAAGTGCACCCAGCTGCAGCTTCTGAGAGAGCATGTTTGGGAGCTGGAGCTGGAAGCACTCAGGATTATCGGAGATGCTGCAAACTTCACATATAACTGCTTTAGTGTGGTGGTCATGCCCAAGACCTACCCTGACCATGTTTCTGTAATGACTATAATGGCACAGCCCCACATAAACATCCATGCCCTGAGTTCATCAGTCTTACCTGTATGCCCTGTTGCATTTAAATAAACACAATTCAATCCAACAGTCAGTCCTTGCCCCCTGTCATGTTCCAGGCAAAGAGTAGATTTGGAATGGCAAAAGGAGTAGGCAGAGAGTGCAGCTATCCCCTGTGGCCATTCCCCACGAAAACAAGTATACCACTTCTGATACTGTTGGAGGGAACGACCGTTCATGCGAAAGCAGCAGTAGCCAAATTGATGGTACTACCACTGGTTTTGGAGCATAGCGGGAAACTGTAAATTTAAACAGTGTCTTAGAGATAGGAGAGTCGATTGTTGGAGGGACACTTTGGAGATTCTGGGGCCTCAAACGGGAATCCAGCAAATTGTGCTACGTCCCAGGTGCCATGTCTCAGGAAGTCTCCGAGCAGTTGCAGAACGTTGTCAAGGGGGACGTTGAGCAGCCAGAAGTCATTGTGCACGTTGGCATCACAACTGATACACGTAGATATAGGAATGAGGTCCTCCAGTGTGAATACAGAGAGCTAGGAGAAAAGTTAAAAACCAAGACCTCGAAGTGGTAATCCCCTGAGTACTTCCTGTTTCATGAGATCATGAAAGTAAGAAGAGAAGGCTATGGCAGATACATGCATAACTAAAGAATTGGTGCAGGGGGAAGGCAATCAGATTTTTAGATCATTGGGATCTTTTCTGTGACAGAGTTGACTTGTTCAAGAGGGCCAGGTGGCACATGCACTGGAGGGGGGACCAATATCCTGGCAGGCAGGTTTGCTCCTGCTCCAAGGGAGGGTTTAAACGATGATTGGCAGGGGGTGAGATCCTCAAGAGCAGGGAGGCAAGTGCGAGGCTGGTAGGAGAGACAGTAATCAGAACAGTAAAGTGAAAAGACAGGTCAGGCTGGAATACAACAGGGAAGAAGAATGCCTATTTTTATTAAATTACATTTATTTCAATGGAAGAGGATTGACAGGTAAGGGCGAAGAACTCAGAGCATTGATAGCTATGTGGGACTGGGATATTACAGGCATTACAGGAACATAGCTAAGGGAGGGACAGGACTGGCAGTTTAATGTGCCAGGGTAGAGCTGCTTTAGGCAGTACAGAGGATGGTGGAAAGTGGCGGGGCGGGGTGGGAGTTGCATTTCTGAGGAAGGGGAGTATCACAGCAGTAATCAGATTTCAAATAACTGAAGGATCAAACAGCAAGGACTTGTGGATGGATCTAATAAATAGGAAGGTGTATGGTGATGTTATAGGGGTTGTACTATAGGCCCCGAAATAGTCACCAGGAATTGGAGTAACTAATATACTGACAGAGAGGTGGGACATGCAAAAGCAAAAGGATTGTCATAATTGGGTATTTAAATTTTTATAACATTGACTAGCACTGCCAGCGTGTTAAGGGATTTGGTGGGGTGGAATCCGTTAATTGCGCCAGGAAAATTCCCTCAAGCAGTATGTAGTTGGGCCTTCTCGGAAAGGGGCAAAATTCGACCGACACTTAGGAAATATAACAGAACAGGTGACGGAGGTGACAGTGTGAGAGTACTTTGGAACCAATGGCCATAGTTCTATTAATTTGCACATGTTTATGGTGAGAGACAAAACTGGTCCACAGCTTCAAGTTCTGAATTGGGGAAAGACGAATTTAGATGGAATTAGGTCGGAGTTTGCAGTGGTTTGCTGGAATAGTTCGTGGCCGGCAAAGGGGCCTCTGGGAGGTGGGAGCCCTTTGAACTAGAGATACTGGAGTTCAAGGTCTATTTGTTACTGTGAGGGTGAAAGTAAAGTTGGCAGGAATGGGGAACCCTGGATGACAAGAGATATTTAGGCTTTGACCAGAAAAAAAAAGCAGCTCCGTTACAGGCAGCTGGGATCAAGTGAATCCCTGGAGGTATATAAGGGATACAGGAGTTCACTGAGAAGGAAATCAGTAGTGCGAAAAGGGGACATGAAAGAGCCTTGGCTGAGAAGATTAAGATGAATCCAAAATGGTACATTCAGTATATTAAAGGAAAAACAATAGCTAGTTAGAAAATAGGACCCCTCAAAGACCAAAGTGATATGTATGCGTGGAACCATAAGATATGGGCGAGATCATCAACAGAAATTTCTCCGATGTATTTAACATGGAGAAAGACATGAATACTTAGCAACTTGGCGAAGTTCATGGTGATCTCTTAGTGACAGTCCATACTACAGTAGAGGAGGTACTGGACGTACTAAAATGCTTGAGGATGAATACATCTCACGTCCCTAACCAGAAATATCCAAGAACACTGTAAGGGGCTAGAGGAGCATTTGCGTGGGACCTGGCGGATGATTTTGATCATCATTAACCAGAGTTTAGTTCCTGGAAGGCTGGAGGATATCAAATATTGTGCCCTTACTTAAGAATGACTGAAGACAAAGCCTTGAAACTATGAACAGTGAGTTTAACATCTGTTAAAATTGAGAAAATTTTGAAGGATAAGATGTACATTAATTTGGAAAGACAAGGTTTGATTAGGAATATTGAGAATGGCTTTGTGCGTGGGAGATCGTGCTTGAAAAATTTCTTAAAGTTATTTGATGACGTGACCAGGAAGGTTGACTAGGTCTGGGCAGTAGACGTCAAAAACTGTGGCGCTGGAAAAAACAGAGCAGGTCAGGCAGGAACAAGAGAATCGATATTTCGGGCATAAGCATTTCATCAGGAATGTCCAAAGCATCGATTATCTTGTTGCTCGGACGTTGCATGACCTGCCATGCTTTTCCAGTACAACACTTGTGGACTCTGATCTCCAGCATCTGCAGTGCTCACTTCCTGCAAGGGTGGTAGATTTAGTCAATATGGATTTCAGTTACACCAGGACAAGATAAGGCTTTTCAAACCCGAGAGCCTGATATACAGTTACAGGATGAGGCCAATCAACCCATCGAACATATACAATTGTACCGAGATTTTCTCATGGCGCACCAGTATCCTGTTATGCAGCGACAGGATCAGTCAATTCAGCTACTTCAGGTCAGTAACACAGGAAATGGGAGAGGCCACAAACTGACTGGACTCTGGGGAATGTTGGAATAACACGAGGCTATTTAGCTCCTGAAATCTGCCCTTCCCTTCAGTAAGGTCAGGGCTGACGTCAATCATGCCCAAATCTTTGTAGACCTTGACTCTCTCAGAAAATATTGACACCCTCCACAACCCCTCCCAATCATTTCAGGGATGCAAATGTCTGGGATAGAGAGGCCCAACAATCACTATCCTCTGAGAGAAGGAAAGCCTCCCCACACATATACCTTGGCCTATTTACATGAACAAAAGATATGAACATAGCGTCAGAGTGACTGGCCCTGACATTACATCAAGATTTGAATGAGCAAGGTTTCAAAGGGTCGGAACAAGATTGAACTTAATAGGAATCAGTTATGAACTCCCCACTGGTTGTGTCATTCAGAACACAATGTGGCTGGTGGACATCAATCCTCTCAGTCCCTGGATATCTCTGTGGGTGATCCTCAGGGTAGCTTCCTTAGCACAAATATCTTCAGCTGCTTCATCAATGTCTTTCCTTCCGTCATTCAATCAGAAGTGAAGATGTTCAGTGAAGATCACATAAAGCATCAAAACCTGGACAATATTCAAGCTCATGCTGTTAACTTGCAGGTAACATTCGTGTGTCAGCACTGCTGGACCCAGAACATTTCCACAGTATAGAAAGAGGAGCTCATTCAGCATCTCAAGCTGGTTTCATTGGAATGTGACAAAGCCATTCAGCCCATCGAAACTATTCGATAAGAAGATACACAGCACATTCACTCTCTGTTGTTTCTTACGCAAGAAGAGTTTTTTTTAAATCTGCAAATGTTGGAATTCAAAGTACACTGTCAGGACGCAGGAACAGCACAACAAGAGAGGCGGCATCAGGAGGTGATAAGTCAACGACTTGAGTCAAAGCCTTCTTCACGACTGGGTGTGTGTGGGGGGTTTAAAAAGGTCTACATTTAAAGGGGAGTTGGAGACAGGATGGTGAGGTGGGGACAGGTGAACAAAAGTGGAGGTTATGCCCGGGTTGGTCGATGGGAGGAATGGAAGATGGCAGAAGGGATGATCAGAGGAATGGACGGGAAGAGGAGGGACTGTGAATGTATTTGGGGGATTGGAGGGGAGGTTATTTGAAATTGGAGAACTCAATGTTGAGTCACCCAGGATGTAGGCTGCACAGTCAAAAGAATAAATGTTGTTCCTCCAATTTGCGTTTTACTTCATAGTAGCAATGGAAGAAGTCAAGGATGGCCACGTTGGAAAGGGTGTGGGAGGGGAAATTGAAATATGCAGTGACTGGGAGGTCAGCTCAGCCCTTATGGGCCCAGCTGAGATGCTTAGCAAAACATTCCCTTAGTTTACACTTGGGATCGCCGAAGTAGAGAAGACCACATTGGGAACACCAGATACAGTAAACCAGGTTGGATCCCAAGACCTGGCACATTTTCAACAAGGACCATTCCCTTCGCTAATCTTTGGTGCATGCCACACTCCCCACCAAACCCTCCAATCCCCATTGACAACTGCCCCTGCAAATAGAAAAGATGCATCACCTGCTGGCACACAATCTCCCTCACCTCAATCCAGTGCCACAAACAGTCCTTCCAGGTGAAACAGAGATTCACCTGCCTCCCTTCCAACCTCGTGTACTGCATCAGGCGCTTCCGATGTGGTCTTTCTACATTAGGGAGAGCAAACATAAACTAAGGGCACATTTTCCCAACCAACACAGCCGGACCCAAAGGGGCCGACGTGAGCTCCCATTCACCAACCATTTCTATTCCCGTTCCCCTACTCTCTCTATCCCGACCATTGCCTTCTGTTTTTATCCGCAGCTCCCCCTACCCCACCCCCAATCCTAATGAACAGTTATACCGGAAATATTGACTTCTCCACCTCCTGATGCTGCCTGGATTGTTGCATTCTCCAGCCTCCTGTTTGTCTATTATTACACAGGATGATAAGGAGTCCAGTCTGCACAACAAGCTGGGTAGCAGCTATCATGAGTCACCCAATAATGAACCTCTTCTCTGGGATGAACAGGAGGACATGAAACCCCTCAAGGGTTTGACACACGAAAAGAAGAAACCATTCAGCCCCTCCAAACTGTTACACTGAAATAGGAGGATGTCATTGATGCTGCAACGCGACAAACAAATGAAGCAGAGACTGCACAGACAGACTGGCCCAAGTTGTTCCTCCTGGCTCCATTGCTCATGCTACACATGTGTTACATTAATGTGGTTTACTGATGGAGAGGAGCACATCGAATGGCTTGTCCCAAGTTGCAAGGAGGCAGCTGCCATCCCTGAGAAGACAGGCTCGTCTTCTGCATGGAGATCAGAAACTTTTGGGTATGTCCAACTCTATAAGATCATAGCTGCTGACATGATGCTTAATGCAGGGTCTCACTCTAACTGTTCGTTGAGATAGTGAGAGTTCATTCAGAATCTGCAGCTCTCTCACAACCAACATGGGGTCTCCACAGAGATTATAAACGATCAGAGAGTCATAGAGTGTAACAGCAGGGAGTCAGGCCCTTTAGCCCAAATTGGACGATGGCAAACAAAATGTCCACTCATGTTAACTCCATTTCCCTGCACTTGACCCATATCCTGCTAAACCTTTCCTATCAACGTATCTGTACACATATGAAAACATATTCTGCAGGAAAACACGTGATATTTCACGCTATCATTCTTTTGTTATGGCCATAATGTGTCCTGGTACAAAACGCTCAAGTTTTATTGCAATCACTTTTTAAACTTTTGTAGCATTACAGATTAAGCATTCATTTCATTCACACTCTCCTTGTGGTACCATCACTGCAGGGATTAGTCTCGTCAAACTCCTTTACACGATCTCACTGTGGCAAGGAGATTATTCCTTATAATGGAGAGAAAATCTGTGCACAGTGCCCCACGTGCTGTCTCAATATCTCTCTACAACTGCAGGGAGGTGTCTTCACGCCGAAATTTGAATCATGTTTCAATGAAGGACATTATACAATATACTGTGTTGATTACTTGCTTCTCTGTCTGAATTCTGTCAGTGACTCATGACCAAGGGCATTCAGCTTCTTTTCACCAAGAGCACTTCCCATCATCTCACCTTCTCATAAATACAAAATGAGAAGGATTGCATGTTTTGCTAAAGCATTCCTTTGCCTTGCAAATCGCAATACTTCAGCACAGCCACGCCAACAGCAACATCACTAGGGCCATTGGAGTTGTTTGGAGATGATGAGGAGGCGGTGGTCTAGCTGTATTATCTCCGGATTATTAATGCAGCAACCCAGAGCACAGATTCAATTCCCACCGCAGCAAATATTGGAATTTGAGTTCAATAAAATATCACGAATTAAGAAACAATGAAACGATTGTCAGAAAAACCTACCTGGCACACTGATGCCCTTCAAGGAATGAAATGTATCACCTTCACCTGATCGGGCTCACATGTGAGTCTAGACCCAAGGCAATGTTGTTAACTCTCGGCTGCCGTTTGAAATGTCCAATCCCAACCACTCAGTTATATCACTCATAAAGTCTCAAAGAAATAAAACCAGACGGAACTAAGCATTGAATGCTTCCAGCCCACAGACTGCAGTGGTCAGGAAGGCAGCTCACCAACAGCTTCGCAAGGACAACATGGAAAGGGAATTACATACTCTCCCAACATCCCATTAATGAATTTTTAAAAAGATGACTACTCTCAGGAAAGGGATACAATGGGACATAACTCAATTCAAACCGTGACTTCGATGTATACCATACATGGATAGGATTTTCGTTAATATGGTAACAGGAAAAAAATAAATAAGATTAATCTTGATTTTTATTTCCATTCCAGCTGCTCATCAACAATTTCTCAATTTGCTTCTTTATCTCTATCTGTCTCTTTCTCTATCTGTTCAACTCCCACTTTCTCCCATTTACAACAGACATCCCTGTCACCAACATCATTCACACTATTTCCCAGTTGTGTGCAGTTCTGATGGATGGTCATAAGATTCTAAATGTCAATTCTATGTTTCTCTCCATCCGAGGCTGCTAAATCTGCTCGGATTCTCTGGCTCTTCATCATTCTCCTGATCACTCGCATCATTCTTTTTTTCCCAACGTTTAGTGCTGTCATTGGATAGGTTGTCTTCATCGCTGTTAAGGGCACAGTTGACCTCACTAAATGTCCTTTACTGTGAGGCCATTCCTAGAGGCAGTATAGAGTCAAGCACATTGTTGTGGACCTGATGTCATCTTTATCCACACCAGGTAATAATGTTAGATTTCTTTACCAAAGGACATCAGTGAAATAGATTAACTTATCGACAAAATGCTAGTGGGGTTATATTAGTGAAATTCACTTTTATTTCCAGTTCCTGTTATTTGAGTTTAAGTTCTCTCATCATCTGACATCGGATTTGAAACAATGTCTTTAGTTTATAACCTGGACCACTGAATGATGTGGCCAACGACATTACTATTCTGACACAGTGTCCCTGACATGAATTTACTTTAGAGACAAGAACAAGGGCATGATGGAAACATTGTAATGGAAAGAGTGATTAGAAGAGAGCTGGAACCAATGGTGTATTTAGCACCTGAACAAACGTCAAGCTGTGGAATGGGAATACCATGGAGCTGGGAGTGGGTCTGTTTGTTGATGGAGAGAATGTGAAGACATAAATCAATTCAGGGCAAATAGATACTTCCGGATTGTGAACAGTCTTGTCCTCAGATATGTGTGAGGGCGGGGATGTGGGTGGATTTGAAATTTGTGGTAATGAATGGATTTGCATTTCAACCTGAAGACAGTAGTTTCCAACTTTGCCAAATATAGTTAACAGAAATAGCACTGAAGTTCACCATGGCTTATGGGATTAATAAATAGATAGAGATGGGGAGACTTACCAGGAACACCAACAATAGCAAGCATGGGATAGTAACCAGCCTGAATAATCATCAGTACACCGAATATCCGCAGTGATAATTTGTTCCAATACCTGGAAACATAGTAAAGACCCCAGGATAAACTCCTGTCCATTGTTGTAGCATTCCATCCTAGGGTTCTTAGATTCTGAGCCATTGGTGCAGCATTCCAGTCCACTGTTCTCACGTTCTGATCCATTGTTGGAACATTCCAGTCTACTGTTCTCAGATTCTTATCCATTGTTGGAACATTCCAGTCTACTGTTCTCAGATACTGATCCATTGTTAGAGCATTCCAGTTTACTCTCAGATTCTGACCTCTCCTCTCCCCATCTCTGCAACTGTTAGTGTTGCAGGTGATGCATCTGCTGCAAAAATGGGATAAATCATTGCAAGAAACCACTTACTAATAGAAGAGGGAAACAATCCAGCGACATCATTAGGATCCATGGAGACTGACATCAATCACAGTCACTGAACAAACAGATCCAGTTCACCCCTTTCAATATGGTACAAATAGCAACTGGTTAGCACTGCTGCCTCACAGCGCCAGAGACCCGGGTTCAATTCTCGCCTCAGGCGACTGACTGTGTGGAGTTTGCACGTTCTCCCCGTGTCTGCGTGGGTTTCCTCCGGGTGCTCCGGTTTCCTCCCACAGTCCAAAAGATGTGCAGGTCAGGTGAATTGGCCATTGCTAAATTGCCCGTAGTGTTAGGTAAGGGGTACATGTAGGGGTAGTGGTAGGGGTATGGTTGGGTTTCGCTTCGGCGGGGCGATGTGGACTTGTTGGGCCGAAGGGCCTGTTTCCACACTGTAAGTAATCTAATCTAATCTAATCTGGACTTGATTGAATGTTGACATCCCTGACTATTGATCACATCTCCCATCACAAATTTCTCTCGTAAAGTTAGTTATGAGGGAGAATGATGGATGTTTTCTTATCACAGGCTAGATGTTTCTGCTCTGTTGTCCGTTTGCAATGCTGTAACCACCTGAACACCGCCCTCCCAACACAGCCACACACAAAATACGCAAACTGGATGTAGTTAAAGTGCTGATCTCTCCTCAACTAGACCAGACGCCAGCCAATAGATTCTCAGTGGGAATATTTGCCCTGACCATACACAGGATGTGCATGTCTGGACATTCTTCTCGTTGCACTACTAAAACCTTCAACACATATTGCGATTCAGCTTTGTTTTATGTAAACTCACAAACATTCGAATCCACGTTATTGGCTTCAAAGCAGGAAGACTTATATTTCTTGAATTCAGTCCAAAGCCATATGTGGCATGTTGTCACAAAACCGGTCCTTTTACAAGGTCATGTTGTCTTTTTTTATATATAAAGTGGGACTAAATGAACCAAGATTCCAACATGTCTGAACTTTGAAAGTTTTATTGGGATCCTTTTGTTTCTGGTTTCCAGCATCTGCAGTCATTGTTTTTACCTCCTTAATGCTCTAAGAGAGACAATACTTTGGAGGAACTCAAAGATTCACTGCCTGACATAGTGCAAACACATTTGGAAGAACACGGAGTTAAAACGGCAAGGCTGGCAGCTTAAGTGGCTGATGATTATGAATTGGTCCATAAAACATGGTTTGGCTTCTAGAATAAATTTCAGTCCATGAGGGATAGAAACTGGGGCAAAGAGAAATCCTCACGTGGGAGGGAAATGTAGATCTCGAAGAAGGTCATGAGGGTAACTTCGCACAGTCTAAAAAGGAAACACTTGAAAGAAACAAAGAAGTTGAAAAAGTCCGGTGCTTTCATTGCAATAAATTAGGTCACATGAAATCACTGTGTTGGTGGGTTCAGGAAATAAAACAGATGCAGGAAATCAGGATAAGTTTGGAAGTTTTGTTGGAGTAGAAACAGAAAGCACAGTGGAAGCTAGAAAGCTGCATCAGAGTGTATAAACTGATCAGAGGTTTGTTAAAGAGGAAGTGGCAGATCTGCTTAGAAAATATACCTGTAAAGGGAAAGTTTACAGACATAGGGCGTGGAAAGAAGATGCAATATTAAGGGACACAGGACCCTCTTGGACCGTGATGCTGAAAGATCAGGAGATATATACTCCAGAAGGACTATTTCCAGAAAATGTACTGCTAAGGAAAATTCACCTTGAGACAAAAAGCGCATAATGATGTAAAGTGAGGATAGAGTGTCCAGAAAAGTGTCGAGAAATTGTGGTTGGAGTATTGGACAAACTCTCAGCTCCAGGAATACAATCTATCCTTGCAAAAAATATAGCTGATTCACCAGTAGGAGTGCTGCCTGCTCTGGTTGAAAAGCCAGTGGAGACGCAGGTAACTGAAGCAATGCAGGAGTCTTATCCTGGAAGTTTCCTGAGTGTGGGTAACAAAGCCCCAGTGTCACCAGTTGAAACAGGTGATATCAAAAATGTAAAGATATGGAAGTTGAAGTGGCATTTACAGAGACTCTCTTCCATCACATATTTGTGAAAAAAAACTATTGAAAAAACAGGGCATCATGCAAGTATTCATTTAGACTAATTGAGTTACAGCAGAAAGATAAAAGGTTAAAGCAGTTTTATCAAAAAGCACATACGTTAGGAATTTTGAATGTATCCCTAAGTGTTATTACCCTAAAAATGATGTCCAAATGAGGAAATTCTAGACTATCACATACTCAAGTAGATGATAATTGGGCAGAAGTTCATCAAATCGTATTGCCAATGGGATATAGAAAAGAGGTGATGTGAATGGCGCATGGGTTACCACCTAGAAGTCATTTAGGAGTGAGGAAAACACAGGCTAAAACACAGAGACACTTTTACTGGGCTGGACTGCAACAGAATGTAGTTGAATTTTGCCAGACATGTCATACATGTCAGGTAATTGGAGGAAACACAAGCGATAATAAAACCTGCGCCTTTCTTAAATATTCTTGCATTTGAAGAACCTTTTACAAGAGTCTTAATTGATTGGCTAGGTCCCTGAACTCAAACAAAAAGGTGGGCACCAGTATTTGTTAACAATAATGGATGTATCGACTAGATTTCCAGCGGCCATCCCAAGATGCAGTATCACAGGTAAAAGAATTGCAAAGGAATTACTCTTTTTAAAAAATAGGCATGGACTATCAATAGTGATATAGTGAAGACAAGGTTCAAACTTCACATTTAATTTGTTCACTATGATGTCTTAGGAATAAAGTAATTCAAATCGACTGCATACCATCCAAAATTGCAGGGAGTGCTAGAAAGGTGACATGAAACATTAAATACTATGTTGAGGGCTTAAGATCAGTATTATTCAGATGATTAGGGTAAGGTAATTCCATTTGCGCTTTTTGTGATCGGAGATGCACTAAATTAACAGAGAAAATTCTATCCATTTGAATTATGTTTTGGGCATTAAGTGAGAGGACCATTAATATTGATTAAGGAGAAAATAGTAAATCAGAATTCAAAGGCCACATATTTAGACTCGGTCTCAAACCTTAGAGAACGCTTAATAGTGCTGGGCAGTTGGCTGGACAGCATTTAAAAGTATTGCAGCATGCAATAAAGCAGGAAGCGGACAGGAAATCAACAAAATGCAATTTTGCGATCGAGGATAAGGTATTCCTGTTACTTTCAGTTATAGGTGAACCTTGAAAAGCAAGGTTTGTGGACCTTATCAAATACAACGGATATAGAGTGAGGTTAACTAGTTGATAGGGACTCCAGAAAGAAAGAAATCGCACAGCGAATGTCATGTGAATATGTTCAAAATGTACTTTGATGGGGAAGGATAGCCAGAGGACAAGGTGTTAATGATTACGGCACAGAAGTAAGAACCAAGTTCAGAGGATTCTCAATCAGACATTCCTCAAACTAAAGTGGACAATGATGCATTTGTCTAAAATTGGGATGATTTGTTGATTTGCCTTCATGAGAAAAATTGAAATGATCATAAAGAGCTATTACTATCACATGTGGAATTACTCAGATATTAACTTGGAAGTACTCACCTAATTGTGCATAATGTAGCTATGGGAGATGTCGTTATGATTAAACAACATCTTTACAGGCATAATCCTCTATAAAGTTGGCACAGGCTCTGAAGGAGATTGAATGCAAACTCTAAGGTGCGTTACAGCGACTGGAAATCACCCATTGACATGGTGCCAGCCAAATGGTACCCAACGATTATGTGTGGACTATCGTAACGTCACTGCAGTTAAAAAAAGTTGATGTATACCTAATTCCATGGTTGGAAGACTGTGTTGAAAATGTGGGACAAGCAACTTAAATTTGGTATGAAAAATGTGCCGGCCACATTTCAGGGACTAACCAATACGTTGCCTGATCATCCAACCTGTGGTTTACATCGATGACCTTGTGATTTTTCGTGGCTCATGGAAGGAATACGACAGGATCTGTCAGACTTGTTCGATCGACTTCGGAAGGCAGGCTTGATGGTAAACCTAGCAAAAAGTGAATTTGCCAAAGCTTCCTTGGCCATGCTATTGGACATAGATAAATGGTGCCATGAGATTTAAAAGTGATGGTAATTTGGGAATTTCGCATTCTGTTGACAAAAGGAGCAGTTCCTGGGATTAAGTCGATTTAATCGAATGTTTGTGCCTCATTTTCACAGTGTGACTGCTCCACTCATTGAATTGTGAAAGAAAGGCAAGAAGTTTCAGTGGACAGAGGACTGTCAGACGGCATTTGAGGCATTTGAAATATGTGTTAACCACTACCCACGATCAGACACACTTGATCATGCAAAACCATTCAAGGTGGATTTAAGTGCGAATGATGTGGAGTTTGGTGCTGGACTCCTGCAGGAAGATGATGAAAAGACAGAGAGACCTATTGGGTATTCCTCCAAGAAGTTCAATGTTCATGAGTAGAAATATTCAACAGTTGAGAAAGACACTGCGAGCTTTGTGTTGGTATGACAACATTTCAGTGTTTATATTAACAGCAATGTAACGGAGACAACCATTTACACTGATCATAACTCAATGAAGTCTTTTTGAGAATTATTAGGACAAAAATGCGGGACTGTTCGCTGGAGCCTGTTGTTACAGCCATTTCAATTCGGAAATTGTGCACGTGGCAGGCCTTGAAAACATGATTTCCAATGGATTGTTGAGACTTGACTGACAAATGGAGTCACTCAAAGATGGAAGTACCACACACTGAATCTGGATGTAGTTGTGCATGTTTGCATGTTTATTGTAAACGAATGCACATGCGCATTGCAGAATACGAACTAATATTTTTTGGGAGTTTTGAAAACTGAAGCTATCTTGGATTTTGAAGATTCAGTTTTATATTGGGGGAGTTGTCACACAGGTAGTATGTTGTCCTTGATTTTTTTTCAGAGAGGTTCTAACTGACCCAATGTTCCAACATGTCTCAATATTGAATGCTTCATTGGCATCCTTTGTTTTTTGCCTAACAGATAATGCCTCGGCCAGAAGGCTGTCAAGCCTTTTAGAGAAACTGGTGTAATCAAGAGGATGTGGTCAGTTCTCCAGCTGCACAGGTCAGTTCAGTTCGAGGGTTAGTTGAGTCAGGGTCACTGTTGAAACTGAATCCTTTCCCCCTCCTTCAGTCCTCTGACTTTGTAAACTATAAGCTCTTTTGTGCAATTTTTACTCTTTGTACTCAGGGGTTTGTTTATTAGATTGTTGCAAGTGATTTGGATCAGCATCCATAATTCGAGGTAGACTGTCAGTTTTGGATAGGATGAATTATTCAAGTACTGTGTTTTTGGTTCGTTGTGTTTCATTCCTTATTTTTACAAATACATTCTGTTTGTTTAAAAGTCGGCAGTCGGACCAACTAATTCACTCTGGGAATATCCACTATACACTTACCTTCAACAAATGGCAACATTACGGACTGAGCTACGTGCTTAAGAATGTTTTGAGTGGTCGGGCCTGGCCCATAACAAGGTTCAATAACCTTGTTTATTAAAAGTAATGAATTAATGAGTAAGGGATGGAATGAATTTAATAATGGTTATGAGACAGAAAGGGCTGCGGCCAGTGGCTGAGGAGACCTGAGGGGAGTGCATTAATATCTCCCAGTCACTAGTATTCTGCCATCACTGTTTCTGACAAATGGAATGAAATGTAATGCAGAGCAAGATAACAGATGACTTTTGGTACATGAAATTGAACGACAGTGAACGGAATAGGACAATTTTAAATGTGATGTACATAATTATATTTTATATATAGACTGTTTAATCACAGGTTGTACAGGTTATTAAGATTTTTTATATCGGGACCGGATATGCAGAAATAAAAACAGAGACAGTTTACAAAATGTATTGGGTTACAGTAAGTTGCAGCAGAGTAAGAGTGAAGACACATCTCATACTAAGCTGGTACAGAGATGATGGGCTGCATGACAACCATCTTTGCTGTAATTATTCATAGAAACATATTGAAAATGTTCAGAGATTGAGGAGACACGTCTAGTCATAAACACACAGACAATATCATAATTAATAAACTATTCCTACTTTTCTTCAAGTGTAGCTGTCTCTAAAAGGCCTTTTAAATCAAAATCACATTGGTGAGATCTGCGCATTATTTTCAGAACTTAAAGAAGAAACAGACTCCAGTGTAATACATGTGTCACTGTCACGAGTAATAGGAACAGGAATGGAGCATATTGTCCAAATATAACCAACATCCAGACCAATCAAGAAAAAGCAAAATATTAGAGAGAGTGGAAATTTTAAATACAAATGCAAAATGATGGAGAAATGTAACAGATGACACGGGATCTGGGCAGAGAAACAGAATTAACATATCAAGTCTTATATGACCCTATCTTGAACAAGTTATGTTGGACTCAAAAAAAGTTAATTCAATTTTTCTCCGCTCCGATACTGCCTGAATAGTGGGGTTTCTCTCCAGCACTTTCAATTGGTGCAATGGCAGGAAACAGAGTAATGGTGAGCGGTTGCTTATCGAACTGAAGGCTTGTGCCCAGCAGTGTTTCACAGAGGTTAGTTCTGAGTTTTCTTTGTTTGTCATTTATGTAAATGATATTGTGTGAGAATATCAAAGGCATAGTTCGTAAATTTGTGGATGACACCAAAACTGGTGGCACAGTGGGCAGTGAAGAATGTTTTATAAGAATACAAAAGAATCTTGATGAAATGGGTCAATAGACTGACAGATAGCAGATAGAGTTCAAGCTGGATGAATGTGAGGTGCAGGCAAGAGTGCGTGTTTGTTGCTATCTGTTGCACCAGGAATGGGATGACTTTATTCCCCATCTTCTGGGTTCAAAACATCGATATCCTTCATGATCTTTGAGAGGCGTAACACTCTCTGTGGTTACCCTCTTGCTGTTAATGCGGTTGCACAATATTTTTGGATTATCCTTAACCTTATCTGCCCATGCTATCTCATATTGCCTTTTTGATTTCCTGATTTCTCTCAAAATACTGCCCCACACTCAATATACTGACTAAGAGGTAAAATTGAATAAAGTAAGGTTTTCTTTGATTTTTGAATAAGAGCTCAATAACTGTTGTTGTCCATTGTTCCTTAATCTTCCCTTCACTTTAACAGGAACATAATGCCTCTCAACTCCCGTCGTCACTCTGTTGAATGCCTCCCACTTGTCAGACATTGTTTTAAATGCTGAAAGTCTACTCCAATCAAACTTGATAAGTCCTTGTCCCGTGCCATTAAAACTTATGGTACTCCAATTGTTTTAAAAAATGAAAGGCTTATTCTTTTCCACAACCATTACGAAACTAATAGAATTATGATTGGAATGCCCAAAACTTTCCCTCACATTTACTTCAGTCACTTGCCCTGCCTAATGCACAAAATAAGGCCCACTTTTGCTGCTGCTCTGTTAGAATCATCCGGATAGTGATGAAGAAAATTTTCGTGAACATATTTGACAACTTCATCACCATCCAACCCTTTAACGTTGTGGTAGTCCCAATTAATTTTAAGAAAATTAAAGTCCCCCATTATTACAACCTTATTAAGCTTATATACATCCGTGATCTCCCTACATGTTTGTTTCTCAATTTCTTTCTTACTGTTGGAGAGCATATGGTACAATACAATCAACGTGTTCTTTCCTTTCTTATTTTTAATTTCAATCAATATATTTTCACAGGACGGTTTTTCACAAAAGAGCATTCAGTGCAATCTGTTCAAAGTGAACTTTATTTTTTTAATTTTTAATACTACCTGCATATTTTAACTGGATAATTTTTCAGAAATATCTCCCCCAGTTCCAGCAGTAATTTATTCCTTAATCAAAAATGGCAGACCGCCCCCTCCCTGCCCTCTGCATATATTTTCCATCCTTTCTATGACACTTAATAGCTGGAACATTGAATTGCCAGTCTTGAACATCTCTCAGGCAAAAGTGAGGACTGCAGATGCTGGAAGTTAGAGTAAAGAGAGTGGTGCTGGAAAAGCACAGCAGGTCAGGCAGCATCCAAGGAGCAGGAAAATCAATACTTCAAGCAAAAGCCCTTCATCAGTCCATTCCTGATCAAGGGCTTTTGCCCAAAACGTTGATTGTCCTGCTCTTCACATGCTGCCTGACCGGCTGTGCTTTCACAGCACTAAATTTCCAAGTTGAACATCACTCAACCAATTTTCTGTAATACATATGATGTCCCGATCCCATGTTCTTAAATTATGATTGGAATTCATCAATATCCGGATGATTCGAACAGAGAAGGAGCAAAACTAGGCCTTCGTTTGTGCATTAGGCAGGGCAAGTGACTGAAGTAAATGTGAGGGAAAGTTTTGGGCATTCCAATTCCCGAGTTCATCAGCCTCCCCTATAAGACCACTCACATTAAAATAAATGCAATTTCTTGCTTCAGACTTACTATAAAATTTTGACTGTCACTCTTTTCTTTTCTAATTGATGTGCTCTCCTCACATTCATAAACTTTTCCATCCATCCTACCATTTGTAATTTTACTTGGAATATCCCCCTTGTCAACTCTATCAACATAAAGTCTCCTTACATAGAAGGAACAAATCTTCCTGATAAGATATAGGTTACTTTCCAGTTTAGATTAGACCAATCCTTTCTGAACAGGTCACTTATATTCTAAAAGAGATTCCAATTTCCCAAAAATAGAAATCCCTCAATAACACAGTAGCTCATCAGCTGTTGGTTTCTCGCCGTTAACCTTTTGTTTCTTCCCAGTTGGGTTTTGCATTGGGAGTAAACCAGAAAGTATTGTTTTAAAGGTTTTATTATTAATACTCTACCTCACCTCTTAAGTTCACTCTGTACTGCTTTAATCTTTCCCTAAAAAATATCATTCCTGCCAATAACTACCATAATGTTTCTCTACTCAATCTCACCTTTAACAATGTGCTTGAAATGTTTTGAGACGTTTTTAATCTTAGTACAGGGTCATCAACAAAACATTCTGAATTAGCGGTCACTGCCACAGAATCTTCTGTTAATGTCCCTAATAGAAAAGTCCACTGCAGCAATAATTCTACGAAATCTTCTCAAACGTTGCTGAACATAAGAATCATTCAAAGTGTCCAATAATTGATTGCTCATCCATTTTCCTCAGAGAGACAATCCCCTTCAGCTGTTCTAAAAGCTGAAAAACATTTTGATTGAGGAATAGCCACCGGAGACATTTGAGATACTTTCTTATCTTTTCAGAAAGACACACATCTATATGACTGATATACTGGATAACTTTTTTTTCTAAATCTACCAGCCATCCACTCTGTGCCTTATATGTGACCTTAATAATATTATGCCGAAATACAGATTTTTTACGACACCTTCTGTTACCTACAGACAATAATGTTAAAATCGAAAAAATATATACGTATAAGTATCAAACATAGAAAATTTAAACAAAATCAACCATTTAGTTAAATAAATTAATGAACATATTCCTCCTTAATAAAGTGCGAGAAGAAAATAGTCTTCTCCAGAGCTGAAAATGTGTAGGGATCTCCGGAAGGAAGGTACACCTCCTTATTTTAATTAATTAATTTTACAAAACAAAAAACTTCTGCAGTGTGATAAAATAAATTTTTAA
This sequence comes from Chiloscyllium punctatum, assembly GCF_047496795.1. Lineage (NCBI taxonomy): Eukaryota > Metazoa > Chordata > Chondrichthyes > Orectolobiformes > Hemiscylliidae > Chiloscyllium > Chiloscyllium punctatum. The sequence goes on from NW_027310033.1 coordinate 85,142, forward strand.
AACATAAATAGACTTTTTTTTGTAAAACACACTTAAAAAAAACCTCTTTTAAAGAAAAGTTCATATGAAAGAAAATCGTTAGTTTTTTTGCTGTTTTGTTTGTTTTTGAATGTTAATAAAACAAAACAGAAATAATTATGTTGAATTAATAAACGATAATATCAGCTGCAAAAATTCTACATTAAATATTTAACTGCCTACAATCCCAGTAGCAGCTATAAGATGCATGCTGCTCTAAGAACATTTTTTGAAAATGTTTTTACAATATGAAGTAATTTGTTTGCAGTTCAAGGTAGACTTGACGATATGATTTTATCTTCTGCTGTGAGTCGAGATATTGAATTTTTATCCTCATCACTCCAACTCTTTCAAACAAAAGTATGAATCTGTCTCTATCATAGAAGCAGAAACTTCCTTCAGCGCTGACTATTGCAGAAAATGATACAAAGAACATTATCCAGGTCCACGTGGAACACAACTGTTGCAGTGAAAGCCATTTAATCCTAATCCAATACTAATTACGTAGAAGCTTAATTAATAAAACATACAGAGGATCATAGTATAAAAGTACAATTCAGCTCCATGTCCAAAATAAAATTTGTGGCTCCCTCGTGAAAAAGAACTCAACTGTATCACGCTGTAAATTCACCAAAATAGGAAAAACAAGAGAATGGAATTCTAAATGCTTTCCCTGTGAACAACATCTGAAGAACAGGAGAAAATCAAGGCTTAGTTGTGAACTTCATAAACGATGATGATGAGAATGGGAGGGATGGAGTTTGGAGGGAATGATAAATAATTTTGTGGATGACAGAAGGTTGAGCTGGTGGTTCACAGTGAGGAGGAACGTGTGAGGGTACAGGATGGTATAAACCGGTTGTTCAGGTGGACAGATCAATTGCTAATGAAACTTTACACTGATACCTTTCAGAAGTAACAAGAGTGTACTCAAACTGTAGAGAGGCTGGATTTGCATGATTTTACTTTTAAGCGAAGAAGGCTGAGAGGTGCCCCTGATGGAGGTGTTTAACAACATGAGGGGTCAAGACAAGGAAAATAAAAAGTAGCTCTTCCCTTGACTCGAATGCTCAATAATAAGGAAATCATTCATTGAACTGAATTAATTGAAATAATACACTGTTTTTTCCATTCCACTCGTCATTGTGCTCTAACACAGACATATTTTCCTAATATGATCCAAAGACCAATATTTGCCCGTATACATTCCTAGACCTATATAAAGAATTAAAAGTGACTTACCTGGGGACTCAGGCCTCCATTTGCTGAGAGGTGTGAGGGAGGAGCGAACGATTTCTGGGAAGTCATATATTTGTGTGGTTGCGATACCCGAAACACTACTCGGGTAGTGTCTCCCACCCATCTCCTCCTCTGACCAAAAGAAAACTTCTGTGCGCCAGATTGGTAAGGTAACGAGTTTATTTTTTATTCCTTACTTTTCAACAGTCTCCATGGGAATTTAGAATCATGGGAATGGAGGTGAGGACAGTTGAATGTTCCTCCTGCAGAATGTGGGAGGTAAGAGTCACCGGACGACATCTGCGGGAAGTGCACCCAACTCCAACTCCTCTAAAAACGCATGAGTGAACTGGTGCTGGACCTGCATGAACTTCGGATCATTCTAGAGGCAGATGGAGTTATTGAGAGGAGTTACAGGGAAGTAGTCACTCCTCAGGTACAAGAAAAAGGCAAGTGGGTTACAGTCAGGGGATGGAAAGGGAACCGGCAGGCAGTGCAGGGATCCCCTATGGCCATTCCCCTCAACAATAAGTATACTGTTTTGGATACTGTTGGGGGGATGACTTACCAGGGGAAAGCAATGGGGCACAGGGCTCTGGCACAGACGCTGTCCCTGCTGCTCAGAAGGGAAGGGGAAGAAGAACAGAGCAGTAGTCATTGGGGACTCCATACATAGGGGGACAGATAGGAAGTTCTGTGGGGATGAGAGAGACTCACGGTTGGTGTGTTGCCTCCCAGGTACCGGGGTTCGTGATGTCTCTGATCATGTTTTTGGGATCCTTAAAGGGGAGGGGGAGCAGCCCCAAGTCGTGATCCACATCGGCACCAACGACATAGGTAGGAAGAGAGATGGGGATTTAAGGCAGAAATTCAGGGAGCTAGGACGGAAGCTTAGAGCTAGGATGAACAGAGTTGTTGTCTATGGTTTGTTGCCCGTGCCACGTGCTAGTAAGGCAGAGAGAGGAATTGAACACTTGGCTACAGAGATGGTGCGGGACGGAAGGTTTTGGATTCTTGGATAATTGTGGCTCTTTCTAGGGTAGGTAAGACCGCTTCAAGCAGGATGGTCTTCATCTGAACCAGAGGGGTACCAATATCCTGGGGGGGAAATTCACTAAGGCTATTCAGGTGGGTTTAAACTAATCCAGCAGGCGGATGGGAACCAAAATTGTAGTTCGAGTATAGAAAAGATATAGAGTAAGGAGGTCCGAAATCACATTTCAGGGATGCAAGATGGCACTGGCAAGCAAGAAGTTGGTTTGAAGTGTGTCTACTTCAACACCAGGAGCATCTGGAATAAGGTAGGTGAACTTGCAGCATGGGTCGTTACCTGGGACTTCAATGTTGTGGCCATTTCGGAGACATGGTTAGAGCAGGGACATGAATGGCTGTTTCAGGTTCCAGGATTTAGATGTTCCAGTAAGAACAGATAAGATGTTAAAAGAGGAGAGGTTTGGCATTGTTAGTCAAGGACAGTATTACAGTTGCAGAAAGGATGTTTGGGGAACCGTCAACTGAGGTAGAATGGGCTGAGGTTAGAAACAGGAAAGGAGATGTCATCCTATTGGGAGTTTTTTATAGGCCTCCGACTAATTCCAGAGATGTAGAGGACAGGATAGTAAAGATGATTCTTGAAAGGAGTGAGAGAGACAGGGTAGTTGTCATGGGGTCTTCAACTTTCCAAATATTTACTGGAAACACTATAGTGCGAGTAATATAAATGTGTCAGTTTTTGTCCAGTGTGTGAGCAGGAGGGCTTCTTACCACTGTATGTAGACAGCCCAACAAGGGGTGAAGCCACATTAGATTAGATACTGGGTAATGAACCCGGCCAGGTGTTAGAAAAGGATGTAGGTGAGCACTTTGGTGATAGCAATCACAATTCTGTTATGTTTACTTTCGTGATAGAAAGGGATAGGTGTATACCACTGGGTAAGAGTTACAGCTGGGAGAAAGGCAATTACGATGAGATTAGGCAAGATTTAGGAAGCATAGGACGGGGAAAGAAACTGCCAGGGATGGACACATTGGAAAAGTGGAGCTTATTCAAGGAACAGCTCCTGAGTGTCCGAGATAAGTATGTACCTGTCAGGCAGGAAGGAAGCTGTAGTGCGTGGGAGCCGTGGTTTACGAAGGGAGTGGAATCTCTGGTCAAGAGGAAGAAGAATGTTTATGTTAGGATGGGATGTGAAGGCTCAGTTAGGGCGCTTGAGCGTTACAAGGTAGCCAGGAAATACCTAAAGAGAGAGCTCAGAAGAGCCAGGAGGAGACATGAGAAGTTGTTGGCGGATAAGTTCAGGGTAAAACCTAAGGCTTTCTATCTGTATTTAAGGAATAAAAGAATAACGAGAGTGAGATTAGGGCCAATCGAGGATAGTAGTGGGAAGTTGTGTGTGGAGTCAGAGGAGATAGGGGAAGCACTAAATGAATATTTTTCGACGGTATTCTCTCTAGAAAACGACAATGTTGTCAAAGAAAATACAGAGGTGTGATTAAGATTCACAAGGAAGAGGTATTAGAAATACTGCAGAGTATGAAAATAGATAAGTTCCCTAGGCCAGATGGGATTTAGCCTAGGATCCTCTGGGAAGCCAGGGAGGAGATTCCGAGCCTTTGGCATTGATCTTTAAATCGTCATCGTCTACAGGAATAGTGCCATAAGACTCGAGAATAGCAAATGTGGTTCCCAGTTCAAGAAGGGGAGTCGAGACAATCCTGGTAACTATAGACCAGTGAGCCTTACTTCAGTTGTTGGTAAAGTCTTGGAAAACGTTATAAGAGCTTTGAGTTATAATCATCTCAAAAGAATAATTTGATTAGGGATAGTCAGCATGGTTTTGTGAAGGGTAGGCCCTGCCTCACAAACCTTATTGAGTTCTTTGAGAACGTGACCAAACAGTAAAAATGAATACAAACTGGTTGATGTGATGTACATGGATTTCAGCAAGCGTTCAATAAGTGTCCCCACAGTAGGCTATTGTACAAAATGCGGAGTAATGGGAGTGTGAGAGATATAGCAGTTTGGATCAGTAATTGGCTTGCTGGAAAAAGACAGAGGGTGGTGGTTGATGGGAAATGTTCATCCTGGAGTCCAGTTACTAGTGGTGTACTGCAAGGGTCGGTGTTGGGTCCACTGCTGTTCGTCATTTTTATAAACGACCTGGATGAGGGCGTAGAAGGGTGGGTTAGTCAATTTGCAGATGACACTAAGGTCGGTGGAGTTGTGGATAGTGAAGAAGGATGTTGTAGATTACAGAGACACATAGATAAGCTGCAGAGCTGGGCTGAGGGGTGGCAAGTGGAGTTTAGTGTGGACAAATGTGAGGTGATTCACCTTGGTTCGAGTAAACGGATTGCAAAGTAATGAACTAATAATAAGATTCTTGGTCATGTAGATGAGTAGAGAGATCTCGTTGTCCAGGTACACAGATCCTTGAAAGTTGTCACCCAGGATGACAGGGTTGTTACGAAGGCATAGTGTGTTTTAGCTTTTATTAATAGAGGGATCGAAATCTGGAACCATGAGGTTATGCTACAGCTGTACAGAACTCTGATATTGTGTACTTGGAGTATTGTGTACAATTCAGGTCACCACTTTGGGAGGAGAATATGGAAGCTTTGGAAAGGGTGCAGAGGAGATTTACTAGGATGTTGTCTGGTATGGAGGATAGGTCTTACGAAGAAAGTCTGATGGACTTGAGGCTGTTTTCATTGGAGAGAAGAAGGATCAGATGTGACGTAATAGAGACATTTAAAATGATCAGAGGGTTAGATAAGGTGAACAGGGAGAGCCTTTTTACAAGTATGATGACGGCGAGCACGAGGGGGCATAGCTTTAAATTAAGGAGTGATAGATATAGGACAGATGTCAGAGGTAATGTCTTTACTCAGAGAGTCGTAAGGTAATGGAATGCTTTGCCTCCAACGGTAGTAGATTCGCCAACTTTAAGTACATTTAAATCGTCATTGGACAAGCATATGGACGTACATGGAATAGTGTAGATTAGATGGGCTTCAGATTGGTATGACAGTTCAGTGCAACATCGAGGGCCAAACGGCCTGTACTGCGCTGCATTGTTCTATGTTTTATGTTCTATGACTTACATCCACTTCACATCTTCCTTTTCTAACCAATTCAATGTTTGTATTCTCCCACAATATCTTCAACACATTTTTCATAAGATAGAGATTATGGACACTTTTTATGGACAGAATTGAAAACATAATATTTTTACTCAATATCTAATCTACAAATTTGCAACAATGCTGAACTGATTTGGTTTCCCATCACCCAGTTCCCTGCCTGCAGTTGCAGACAATAGTCATTAAATCTCAAAAGAATTGCCAAGTCTTTACTTCTGATCTAAGTGGTCATTTGTTCCTTTATTATGAAATGGGCATATTAATTACGGACTGTCTGTCTGACTGTAACATTTTGATGTGGATTACTCCAGGCAATTAAACATCAGGAGGGAGGAACAGGAATTGGCCATCTGGTTGCCAGGCCTGCTGTGGGAATCAACAAGGCCTGACTGTGGTCTTTTCTCCACATTAATGTCTTGTTCCGGGCACACAGAGCAACCTGCATCTCCTTCAACCAAACCTCTCGACTCCTGTGACCCCAGCCACCAACGGTGAATAAAATCCAAAGAACTGTAGAAGGTGCAACACAAGAAAATAGAAATTATGAGTGGTGGTAGGAAATTCAACTGTGCAGTTAACCACAATAAACACCATCTGCCAGATATAGCAATCTGCCCCATTTTCTAACCCTACCGTTATTCATCTGTAAACTCTTTAGCTCCTCATTACAGCCTGTTTTACCACCTAGTTTAATGACATCTATGAATTTAGTTGCTACAGTCTGTCTCTCCTTCCAGGTCATTTGGGCAGATTGTAAACAATTGAGGTCTGAGAACTGAACCCTGCAGCACCTCAATAGTTTCAGTTCGCCAGGGAAAGACCATTTATCCCGATGTTCTGCTTTCTGTTAGACAGTCAATCGTGTATCCAATTCAATACTCTACCCTTAACCCCTCGGTTCAAACCGCCTGGATCAGTCCTTCATGCAGTACCTTGTCAAATGCCTTCTGAAGTTCAGATGTCCAGCAGTTGCTGCATCCCCATTATCCACCTTGCTGGTTACATTCTCAAAGAATTCCAGCAGGTTTGTCAAGCACAACCTGCCCATCATGAAACTGTGTTGACACTGGTGAGTTGATCTTTGTTTTTCCAAGTGTTCAGTTATTTCATACTTTCCAGTTGACTGAAGAAACTCCTCCACTACAGAGGTTAAACTCACTGGTCTGCAGTTTGTGAATTTTTGCCTATCTCCTGTTTTGGGAACGAGTACTACATTATTAATTTTCCAAGACATCGGTACCGTTCCAGGTTTCAAGCATTTTTTGAATATCCTTCCTAATACATCCACTATCTCTGCTGTTACATCCTTTAATATGATATACTGCAGGCCGAGAGTCTGACCTGTCTATAATCCCATCAATGTATTTAACATCTTCTTCCTCGTCGTCGTACTTCCGTCATGATCCTTTGCAGTTGTTTTAAGTTTTGGGATGAAATTATCTTGCACTGTGAAAACAGAAAGTGTTGGTTTTGCCGCTGCCATTTCCGAGTTTCCCATTATTACCTCGTCATTTTCATCCTCTCAAAGGCCAGCATTTGCTTACAGCGTTTTAAAACTTTTTGACTACTCAGAGAAGTGTTCTTTATCATTTCTTATGTTTTCTCCTCATTTTCATTCATAGCCGTTTTGATGATGTTTTTAATAGCCGTTTGCTGACAATTAAAGTGTTTTTTTTAATTCATTAAAGGATGAACGTGTCGCTGGTTAGACAGCACTCATTGTCTGTCCCTAATTGCCCAGAGGGCAGTTAAGCGTCAACCAAATTTGTGTGGGTTTGAAATCACATGTAGGTCAGACCAGGTAAGGGGGGTGTTTTCCGATCCTAAAGGACATTCATGAAACATATGGGTGTTTCCAACAATGAGTAATGGATTCATTATCATCAATAGACTCTTAATTCCAGGTTCATATTGGACTTAAATTCCACCATCTGTCGTGGTGGCATTTGAAGCCATGTCCCCAGAACATTATCTGGATTAGCAGTCAGCGATAATACCACCAGACAAGAACCTTCATGTTATTGTTGGCTTCCTTGTTAAGACACGGATTGCTTTTCACCTTTTTACAATTCCTCTTCCACTCAGGATTACACTTTATTTGAGGGGTTTTGACTATCTCCCGAAGTAGTTGCGACGGTTCTTCAAATGTCTTGCACTTTAATATTTTTAACATGTCCATTCAGGCCAAGCCCTTCCTCAGGCCAGTCAAATTTTCAGTGTCCAACACTAAGTCTCTCCTATGTGACTCTGTCTTCGCTGTTACAGTCTGAATGTGAAACTCCAACATGCTGTGGTCACACTTTCTAAGATGATCCTGAACTACAATATAATTTATCACTCCTTCCTCATTACGTAATAGCAAAGCAAGTTATCTGGTTGGTTCCATTGCATGTTAATCAAAGAAATAATCCATCATATATTCGACGAATCGTTCTTTGAGACTCCCCTTGCCAAATTAATCCTGTCAATTTCCATGCTCACATTCCCATAATCACTCTTGTGGTCTTGTCGCTAGCCATCGTTATTTCCTGGTTCATGCTGTTCCCTACTTTGAAAGTAATTTGTCGTTCGTGGGGTGGGGGGGGGGGTAGTTTGTGGGCTGGAAATGCTCCTACCAATAGGTTTCTTTCAATGTGTTTTATTTCAAACCAGACTGATTCATCAGATTTGTCACACGTGCTAATATCATTTCTTAATACAGCCTTGACATAATCCTTAATGAATACAGGCACTCTACCTTGTTCCTTCTTGTCTGAATACTGAGTAGCCTTGGACATTTAACACCCTAGTCCTGACCCTCATGTAACCACATTTCAGTCATGCCCACCATGCCATACCTATTTATACCTGTTAGCGCTATCAGCTCATTCATTTTATTCCAAATACTGCACACATTTAGTTAGAAAAACGTTTTAACATAAGTTCTATCGATTTAGCTTGCTCTTTTAATAATTGTGTGCACAGCCGCTCCATCCTTATTTATTGATCCCTGATAATAGTGAGCCTATCCTTTACTCCAACTTCCAACTCACGTTTTTAAAATTGTTGTGAATAGTTTCCTCAGCATGGTCATTAAAATGGTTCTGTTTGTTTATTTGACAACCCTTTGCTTTCTGCTCATTTTCTGACCTGCTGCTTTGGTTCCTATCCTCCTTTATCATTAGCTTAAATCTGCACGATCACACCTCCCTTCCAGTTAAAGAGCACACTTTCCTTTTTGTACAGTTCCCACCTGCACTGAACGCAATCGGAATCATCCAAAAATCAGAAACCCTCCGCCAAAACTAGCTTTTGCCACATATTCAACGCGACTATCTTCCTCTTCCTTGCCTCACTTCCAGATGCCCAGGGAGTAATCCCAAAAATATATTCCTGGTGATCCTGCTTTTAAACTCACCCCTAACTCCCTTAACTTTCTTTGCTGGATCATTCAACCTTTCACTCTTCTTACCTATGTCATTGGTGTCAATGTGAACCACGACCGCTGTCTGTTTACCCTCCCACTTCAAAATGCCCTGAGCATGCTCGGAGACATTCTTGATCCTGGTGCCAACCACCCTTTTTATGAAGAAATCATAGAATCATAGAATCCCTACGGTGGGAAAACAGGCCATTTCAAACAGCACGTCCACGCTGACCCATTGAAGAGTAACCCATTCTGACCCATTCCCCTACTCTTTTACTCTGCATTTACCCCTGACTAATGTGCCTAAGCGGCACATCGCTGACCACTATTGGCAAAGCACAAACAATCCAGACCCATTCCTCTACATTATGTTGAATCTGCTTTCTCACAAGAGATAATGACAGAACGACTGAGCATTTCCAGCATCTTCTGATTTTGTCACCGATGTTGATTGCATATTGATAAAAACGTATGCAACATAGAATTTAAAAAAAAGGTGAATTTAAACTCTCAAGAGAAAACTATTTATTTGGTCGTTCAATGATTCCTGTAAAGGTTCATTACATTACTGCTGTTCTGTCCACGGACACTTTGTTCACTTTCCCCAGTAATGAATAGAGGAAGTTTTTAAATTTCTTGGATATAAGAAAGCTTGGAAACGTTGCACATTTACACTTTCATATGGGAATGTGATAACATTGCATTCTTTCATCTCAGTCCAATTACAGAGAATTATTCACAAAACGCACACACACATACACACATGTACACGCATATGCATACACACATATACACACACATGCAAGCACACACACACACATGCAAGCATGCACACATATACACACACATGCAAGCACACACACACATACACACACACACACACATACACACAATGTAATTCTTTGTCGAAGAATACCAGTAACAATGTAAGTAATTGGAATGATAACTGGAAAGAAGGATTTAGGTAAAGGAAGAATGAGAGAAAATGGGGCTTTTTGGAACAGAAAAGACTATCATGTGAACTTACTAAGTTGATCAAATTTATGGAATGCTATGCAAGGCAGATAAAAGTTACTGTTATGAAGTTGTAGAGATATATGTTACATTTAAGAGAGTTTGGAAGCTGGCACAAAGTGTTCTGAAAGAAGTTGAATGTAACATGTGACTGTGAAATCAATAGCTGAATTGCCACGAAACGAAATCCAATTCAAATTCGGCCAGTTTAAAAAATGCCCCAACAAACTGAAATCAAATTGAGTTTGAAATACTTGATGACTTCAAAATCAATTAAATGGTCAATGTTTAGAGGTATAAAACTGGACATTTTGAACATTTATGGGGAGAACTGTCAAGGACATCCAGAATGATAGACTGCCAGTTGAAGGTCTTTCTGAAAGGTACCTGTCCATAAGACGTTTGCATAGCAGAACATCGATGCCAACCGAGAGAAAGCTCAACAGAGGAAAGTATAAACGGAGAATCGACAAAGCTGACTGGTTTTGAAATGTGTTTTTTTTGTAAACCTTATTTTTTTTTGTTTTATCGGGCGAGTATTGTAGAGGGGGAGATCAAAGATACGTTTAACCGAAGGGGGTTCTAAATAGTTGTTTGTTCTATTATTCTCTGTTCACTGAAAAAACAAAATTGTTAATTTTACTTATAATTATGACCTCTGTAAATGGATCTTTGCGTTTCGAAATTTAACGGATTATGGCATGAAGTGAACTTTTTCTGTGTGGCTGCTTTAAATTAGGAGAGGGGTTAACCCTGTGTCGTAACAGCTTGGGGGCTTTCGTCCACGATATGAACAGGTTTAGACAGATCCAGTCTGAGGTTTGAGCAGATTTGTATAGATTTGAGGGTTGAAAGGAAAACAAAGTATTTAGTTTGCACAAAGTTAAACATTTGCACGTTCGTGTCTGAGATCTTTAAATACAATGTCAGTGAGACAACTTGTTTAATTCCGATGACTTGTGTTTGTTTAAATTAAAAGGGATAAAAATGGCTATTTAAAAAAAGGTAAGGGGGGTAGAAGATGATTCTCAAATTTGCCACTAAATCTTAGAAGGAAAGATAAAGGCCAAATTTTTAGAAGTAGCAAGGAAGTTAGATTTGGATATAACCAAGGACAAAAGTAAAGCTGAAATTGTCCTGGAACTTCTTACATTCTAAGGTGTGTCAGAAACACAGACAAGTGCAGTAGAGTGAGAAAAACAAAACTTAAATTCCGATTGAGGAAAATGCAGTTTAAAGATAAACAAAGGGACAGAAAGAGAGAGAGAAGAAACAGAAAGCAAGACAGAACAGAGAGAGAGAAAAAAAAGAGAGAAGGAGAAGGTTCTTAGCTGACCAAAAAGAGAGAGTATTTGAACTTGAGAAGTTGTGATTTAGTCAGCAAAGTCACATTAAAAAGATGGAGATGAAAAGAGATAGTCGTGTTATAATCAACTATGTCAATACTCGGCAACATTTTAATGAGAAAGATGTTGATGCCTTCTTTATCTGATTTGAAAAATTGGCTAGGCATTTGGAGAGGTCCGAGGATTTATGGGTAATGCTAGTTCGGGCTAAAGTGGTAGGCAGGGTGAGTGGGGTATTTTCTTCGCTGTCAGATGAGGGTCACGAGATTCCCAAGACGTCAAACAAGCTCTTTTAAGTGCTCACGAATTGGTACCAGAATCATATAGACAGCAGTACAGAAACATAAAGAAGTAATCAGGTCAGACTTATGTTGAGTTGAAATAATTAAACATAGGCATTTTGATAGATGGATGTTTGCTTTAAAAATAGCTATGACCTATGAGGCTCTAATGGAGATTATTCTGCTGAACGAATTGAAAATTCACTTCTAGAAATGATAAGAATTCACGTGGAGGAACAGAAAGTTCAGAAATTGAGAAGGATAGTAGAAATAGCAGATGAATACATGTTGCTGCATAAGACAAGCTTCCAACCAGAATTTTGTCCTCTGAAGGATTGCATTTGGGAGATGTGGAGATGCCACACTTTAAAAGAAACAGTACAGAATAAGAGGTTACCACAGGTTAAAGAAGATGCCCAAGCGGCCTTCAAGTGCTTTCTCTTAACAGAGTGGGGCACAGAAAGCTACAGTTCCGGAGGTTTCAGAAGGGCATTGGGAAAAGATGTTTTCACTGCCATAAGAAGGGATATGTATGGTCACAGCACTGATCGTTAAGAAAGGGACTGTGGGAAAAGATGTGGTAAAAGAAGGTAAGACAGTGACATTACTGAAAGTCTTAAAGGAAGCCCCGACAAGAACTGAGGAACTGCAGAAAATTGCACAGCATGGCAGAGGCTGGGTATGGAGTTAGTATCTGATCTCTATAAAGTATTTGCCTCTGTGAGTAAAATTTACTCAGAAACAACAGGGGGAGAATGAGAATAAGTTATAATTTTGAGAGATACAGGACCTAACCAGTTTCGAATAGTAAGAGATGAGCAACTTTGCAGTATTTCTGATCTGTTACCCGAGAGTGGTATAATTTGTTGGATAGATGGACAGAAATTGAGCTTTCCTCTCCATAAGATGAGGTTGGAGGGTCTTCTCAAGTCTGGGGAAGGAACCGTGGGAGTGACTGACAGAGTGTGAGTTCCAGGAATCCAGTTTGTTCTCGAGAATGATTTAGCAGGGTCCAAGTTGGGAGCGATACCCCTAGTTGTGGAGAAGCATAAGAAGACCAAGAAACTGAGGAGTTAAAACAAAAATATACTGGTATTTTCCCAGACTGTACAGTAACCAGATCCCACTATCATAAGTCACAGCAGGAAGCACAAACTAAAGACAACGATGAAGGAATTAAGGTTCTGTTAGCTGACATCCTTTTTGACGTAATGGTGCAGGGAAAACATGAACAAATAGAGGGTCAGACAAAGGTGTTTAGTCCTGAAAGGCGAAGGGATTTGCAACAGACAAGCAAGATAATAAAGATATATATGTGGATGCGTACTCTGAAAGTGAGGCAGAGTTATTCCTGAGGATTATTATCAGAAATATAGAATCCTAAGACGGACATGGAGACTACGGTAGGTTAGTGCAGAGGAGTAGTGTGCTGAAGTGTGCTAGATTGTGTTGCCGGTAGCATAGAGACAGCAAGTGTTAAAGGTAGCACGTGAAATCCCTATAGGAGGTCATCGAGTGGTACAAAAGATTCAGGTTAAGGGACAAAAACATTTTTATTGTTCTGGAATGCACAAAGATATGGTTAACTTCTGGCATACGTGCCATTCATGCCAAATAGCAGGTAGGCTACAGGCAGTAATGAAACTAGGTACTCTGTCACCAATTCCCCCATTCAGAAATCCCTTAATGTGACTTATAGAAAAGTATAGGAGAGAAAGAATTGAAGAAACAGGTGCTAGTTTCTGCCCTACAGAATGAGGAATCAATTCCAAATGGTGTGGATTTTGATGTGCCTCAAAATATGTTAAAAATGTCGAAGTTCTTGAGCAGTGGGATAGGATCATAAACAATCTGCCTCAGGAGTGTAGAACGCAGTTGAAACGTTTGTTATTACAATATGAGGGCTTATGTAAGAATCATATGGGGAGAACTAATGCCATTGTATCTGAAGTAGAAGCATGGAATACTATTCCGATAAATCAACACCCCTATCGGCTTGATCCTCTCAAAGTAGAGAGGTCCAGGAGGAGGTGGAGGCTATGCTCAATGAGGTCATCATCGAAACAAGCCCGAGCGAGTGGAGCTCGCTGATTATCTTCGTTCCCAAACCGGATGGGACTCAATGATTTTGGTTGGATTATTAGAAGCTCAACACTGTTACAAAATCAGACTTAATCCAACACCGACATTGGAAAACTGTCTCGAGAAAGTTAGACAAGTCAGTTACACCACAAAGTTGGACTTGATGCGTAGTTTCTGGCAGGTACCTTTGTCAGAGACGGTAAAATAAATTTCTGAATTGTAACGCCAAATGGACTGTATCAATTCAAAGTGATGCCCTTTGGAATGAACAACACACCCAACACATTCCAAAGACTCATGAACAGAGTTGTGGTCTGATTACTTAACTGTGCAATCCGTTTGGATGATGTAGTGATCTTTACTAAGTCCTGGAAAGGTCACTTGGTGCAGTTGGAAAAGCTCTTTGAATGAATACGTGAAACAAAACTGGTGATAAAATTAAACAAAACTAAACTCACGAAAGCATACATGATGTTCTTGGGAAAATTGACCCCATGGAACACAAAGACAAAAGTTACCCAAGAATTTCCACGACCAACCTCGAAGACAAAGGTGTTTCGCTTCTTAGGAGTCAGAGGATTCTATCGGAAATTTGCTCCAAACGTCCGCAGCGTAGTGGCACTATTAACCAATTTGCTGAAGAACACAAAGTTTTGATGGACTGAACAATGCCAGGAGGCATTCGACCATTAAAAAGAAATATTGACCACCAAACCAGTTTTAGATATACCAAACGTTTCAAAATCTTTCAAAGTTGCCATCGACACCAGTTACGTCGGAGTTGGAGCTATCCTGCAATAGGATGGTGAGATGGGATTGTACTTTTCAAAGAAACTCAACATCCACCAGAGAACATGTTCCATGATTGAGAAAGAACTATTGAGTTTGGCACTAGCCTTACGACATTTTAATGTGTACTCACAAACAGCGTGTTGGAGATGGTTGTGTATACGGATCCCAATCTGCTTACATTCTTTGAAGGCTTTAAAGATTATTACATTGTAGTCTTAAGTTACAGACTTTTAGTTTAAAAAATAGACATGTAGCATGTCGTGAGGATGTAATCACAGATGCGTTCTCACAGATTTAACTGACAAAGTTGAGATGAGATTTGTATTTATCCAATGTAAAATAAAGGTATATGGGAAAAGTTAAGGTGATCTAAGATTTCAGTTATCTGTATGTTATGGTAATGTGTTTAAAGAATAGAAAAACAAATGAGACCGTGTTTTCATTATGATGGTTCTTTTTTGAGAGAGAATATGTTAACAACGTGTGAAGGGTACTGTACCTTTAAGAGAGTTGAAGGATTTACAAGCACAGTGAGCTGTGGAAAATTTAGAATGTAACATTTGGTTCAGCAGCTGGCAGTACCTGGGTTACTATGAGATAAAAAATAAAATCAAATTTGTTCAATCCGTTTAAATTATGTCCCAAGAAGCTAAACTACAATTGAGTTTAAATTTGGCATTTGGCAATATTATAAAAAAAATGAAATGAGCCGAGGCTTTGTGGTATGAAGCTGTAAACGAAATTGACCACTTCGGGAGAACTGCCACGCCACCAACATCTGCAGACTGCCCGGATAATAGCTCTCTTAAATTCACCTATATTTATCAATGACCTGTGAGACAGAAACACTACGGAGAATAAAAGAAGAAAGAGGAAGATACAAAGAGAAGATTCGACAGCTGGCAGGTTGTGAAATTTGTCTGCTTTCGTAAAGTTGAATTGGGGGATTTTATCGGACCAGTATTGTAGACGGGAAAGTAAAAGATAGGTCGGAGAAAGGAGTTGCAAATAGTTGTTAGGTAATTATTCTCTGTTACACTTTAAAAAACAAAGTTGTTAATTTTACTTCAAATACTGACCTTTAGGATGGTTCTTGGCCTTCCGATTTTTAACAGATTACAGCACTGGCTAAAGCTTTTCTGTCTTGCAAGTTTAAATTAGCGTGCTGGATGGGGGTGGGGGTGGGGTTTACCCCGTGTTGTAACACTTTAACTCTGATTTCTCTGCAGAGATGCTGTCAGACCTGCTGAACATTTCCAGGACATTCCTGTCTTAGATTTCTGGTTTACGAAATCTGCAGTTGTCTTGACTTTCTTATGTGTATCATTGGCAGCCATGGCTGAAGTGCTGGAGGACAGGAAGGCAGCTAATGTTTTTACATTATTTGCAATACGGCTGCAAGGAAAACCCAGGGAACTACAGACCAGTGAGTTTGATGTCAAGGATGGGTGAGTGTTTGTAGGAGATTCTGAGAGGCAGGATTTACATGCATTTGAAAAGGCAAGGACTGATTAGGGATATTCAGCACGGCTTTTTGTCTGGAAATCCATGTCTCACAAACTAGATTGCAGTTTTTGAAGAGGTGATCGGAAAGATAGATGAAGTTAAAGCAGCGGACGTTGTCTATGTGGACCTCAGTGAGGCCCAACAAAGTTCCTCATGGTAGCCTGGTTCATAATGTTACATCACAGGCGATCAGTGAGAGCTAGCCAATTAGACACAAAATTGCCTTAACAATAGGAGGTAGATGATGCTGGGAGAGATGTGTTGTCCAAATTGAAGGCCCGTGACCAGTGGTGTGCCACAAGGAACAGTCTGCTGCTGTTCATTATTTTTGTAAATGATTTAGATGAGAATATAGGAACTATGGATAGTAAGTTCGTAGACAAACCCCACACAATTGATGTTAATAGTGGACAGTAAAGAAGGTTACCTTAGAGAAGAATGAGATCGTGATCAACTGGGAAATTAGGCTGAGGATTGGAATGTAGAGCTTCATGCAGATAACTGTGAGGTGTTGCATTTTTTTAGACAAACGAGGGCAGTATTTATACAGTTAACGGTAGGGCATTGGGGATTGTATTCGAACAGAGAGACCCAGGGTGCAGGTACATAGTTCCTTGAAAGTGGAGTCGCAGATAGACAGTGTTGTGAAGAAGGCGTTAGGCACACTTACCCACATCAGTCAGAGCATTGAGTCCAGAAATTGGAACATCATGTTGTGGCTGTACAAGGCCAAATTTGGAGTACTGAGTACAATTATTGTCGCCCTGCTGTCGGAAGGATGTTATAATCTGGAAAGGGGACAAAGTATCTAAAATGATGTGATGGAGACGGGAGGTTTTGAGATACATGGAGAGGCAGAGATTTTGTTCCTTTTGCGTAGGAGGCTGAGGGGTGACCTTACAGAGGTTTATAAAATCATGAGTGACATGGATAGGATAAATAGACAAGGTCTTTTGCCCAGGGTGGGGGTGTCCAAAATCAGAGATGATAAGTTTATGGTGAGAGGGAAGAGATTTAAAAGAGATCTAAGGGCAGCTGTTTCTCACAGAGATTGGTGTATAAATGTAGCGAGCTGTCAGAGGAAGAGGAATTGGTGAATGCAATAATAACAATTGAAAGACAATCTGATGTGTTAATGAAAAGGGAAGGTTTGGAAGTTTAGGAAACCTGGTGAGCGTGGATGAGTTGGGCCAAAGGGTCTGTTTGCATGTTGTATGACTATAAGAGTCTATGACTCGAGGACTGCTCTTTCATCACTAATTCTTCATTGCACTCAATTATTTTCCAAGTCAAAACTCCTCTGTAAATACTTTCAATGATACAACTCGCTGAACTTTCTTAAATACAGAATTCCTGGCATTGTTATGGTGCTGTACACCACAGCAGTAGCAGCAGTTGAAACAACATTATATTGATACACAATCTGTAACGTTTTGGCTGGGATATTCCCTCAGTCGACCATTTCCACCAAGCTGACAACTCTGACATTTCCCTGGGAATGTGGAAAATTACTCAGCTACGTCCAATTCTCAAAGAGAGAAATAGTTACAATCTGCCTAATTATCACACCATCAGTGTCTTCACTAAAGACAAATTAGTGGGTTTTTTTCTGACAGAGCTGTCAAGCAGCACAGAAATAACCTGCTCAGTGTGGTATCTGATAGGTCCCCATGTGGAGATGGTGCTGTTGTGGAAATGTCACTGGATTACTAATCCAGACCAGGTTGATGGTCTGGCAGCTGGTGGATTAAAACAATTAATAAAATATTCAGAATTAAAATCTGGTGTCAGTAACAGTGACCTTGAAGCCAATGTCGATTGTAAACATCTATTTCCTCCCCCAATGTACTTTCAGGAAGTGAATCTCCCGTGCTTTCCTGGTCTGGCCTAAAAGCGACTCCAGACACACGACTTGTGATAAACTCTTCAAAGGTCTCTAAAACAGACAAGCAAGGCACTCAAATGTATCAAACTGCTCCGAGACTTGGAAGGATAAAACCGACAGAAAACTCGGTATTGGAAAAGGGAATGGGAAACACAACCCTGTTGACACTGCAGAGACATCCTTCTTAACATCTGAGATCCTCTGACAGCTGTACTCCAGCTGTCTCCTGATGCCTTTAGTGTCCAGAAATCCTTATTTATATTCAATGTCCTGGCTTCCACAGCCTTATGTGGGAGAGAATTCCCCAGATTCATCAGTCTGCGAGTGCAGTCATTTATTATCATCTTAATGCAGAGTGACCTGCCTGCACCTAATACTGTGGCTCCTTGTTTTATACGTCCCAACCAGGGGAATTACCATCCCTGCTTCCAATCTGTCTCGCCCAGTCTGAGTTTTATATATTTCATTGATATCTCCATTCGTTTTCCGAAAGCCCATGGATTACAGGCCCAATCCAGTCAATGCAAAAGTTGCCTCACAACAAGCAAGTGATCGGAGAGATCAGTCTGGTCATCCTTCACTGCTCTCCCTCAATGTTAATTTTGTTCTTTATGAGGTACGGAGACCAAATCTCACACAATACTGCACAATGTTCGAGATGGGGTCTCACCAAAGCCCTGTACAGCTGCAGTAAGACACCCTTACTCCTGGACTTTAATCTCGCTGAAATGAAGGTCAACACAATATTTATCTTCCTAACTGCTTTCTTTCCTGCAATATTGCTGTCAGTAACTGGTGTACAAGGAGATCCAGGTCCTTTTCAATGTTACAGCTCTCCTCTTGTTGGGTCTGTGTTCACTGGTCAGTGTGCCAATGCCATTCCCAGTATTGACTTCTGGGTTCAGAACTCACTGCCCTGCATGGTCCTCAGAGGGCTGCACAGAAGAAACAAAGAGAGAACATAAATCCTTTTAAAGATGTTTCAACGAATCCGTTTTCAAATGATAGGTTGCTGTTCTATTGTTCCCATCAAAATGCACACCGTCACCTCCATCCCTTTTGCACTCCATCTGCCACGTATTTGCCCATTCACTCCACTTATCTCAATCACCTTGTAGATTTTCTACATCCTCCTCACCCACGCACAATCCGACCTCGTTTAGTGCATGCATCAGTTTTGCGAATATTGCATTTGGTTCCCTCAACTAAATGTTTGACATGCATTGGGAACAGCTCAGACCCAAGCACCGATCCTTGTGACACACCATGTTCCTTCCGCTTCAAAACATATTGCTTTATTCATGTTCACTGTTTCCTGTCAGCTCTCTTATTCTAAAACCATGTTGATATTTTAGCCCCAATCCTGTAACAATTAATTTTGCATACTAGGCCAGAGTCTGTACCAAGATCTTTCTGAAAATCCAAATGCATTCATCCATTGCTTCTCCGTATGTATCAACCAGTCATTTTCTCAAATATGATTCCCATTTCATGTTGACCCAATACATAACATCTATGAGCATCAATAAGATCAGGGCTGATCATTTCATGGCCTCAGTTCCACAGACCCGTCCGCTCTCCATTACCCATTGTTTCTTTAATGCTCAAAACATTATCTATCTGACCTTCAAAAACATTCAATGATAAAGTCTGAACTACTTCAGTGGGCAGGGAATTCCAATGATTAACAATCTTCTTGGTCAAGAAGTTCCTTCTCAATTCAGTCCTAAATCTGTTCCACCTAATTTTGAGATTTTGCCCTCTTACCGAAGTTGCGCCTGCTACTGGAAACATCCTCTCTGTTTCTATCCTGTCTATTCCAATCATAATCATATATGTTTCTATCTGATCCTCCCACATTATTTCAAATTCCAATCATTATATAATTCCAGTCCACGCAGTCTCTCCACATAAGGCAACCCCCTCAACTCCAGAACCAACCGAGCAAACCTCCTCTGCATCCATTGTAGCCAGGACATCCTTTCTCAAGTAAGGAGACCATAACTGCACACAGCATTGCAGGTGTGAACTCCCCAGCACCCTGTACAGCTGCAACATAATCTCCCTGTGTTTAAACTCAATCCTTTTCACAATGAAGGACACAATTCCATTTGCCTTGTTAATTATTTGTTGCACCTGCAGGCCAACTTCTGTGATCCATGCACCTTGACATCCAGGTCCCTCTGCACAGGCGCATGCTGCATTTTTTACCATTCAAATAATAGTCCTTTTTTACTGGTATTCCAACCAAAATGGATGACTTCACATTTATTATAATTGTACTCCATCTGCCAGATCTTTGCCCATTCACTTTTATTATTTATGTCCCATTGAAAAGTTTATCAGCCCTCTGCACACTTTGCTCTGCCACTCATTTTAGTATAATCTGCTATCGTTGAGACACAACACGTGGTCCCCAACTCCAAAACGTCGATGTAAGCTGTGAATAATCGCGGTCCCAGCATCGAACCCAGAGGCACACCACTACTTACTGATCAGTAACCAGAGAATCACTCATTTATTCCCACTCATTGCTTCCTGTTATTTAAAATCCTCGATCCATGCTAATACATTACCTGTTTTGCCATGCATCTTTACCTTACGCAGCAGCTTTTTATAGTGCCACTGTGTCGAATGCCTTTTGTTAATCTCGGTACACCACATCTATTGGGTCTCCGTGGTCATAATGTCTTCATAGATTTCTAGTAAATTAGTTAAGCATAACCTGCCTTTAATGAACAAATGCAGTGTCTGTCAAAGGCAACAGGTTCTGGCTAGATGCATGCTATTTTTTTCCTTAATTACATATTTTACCCACTGCACATGTTAGGTTAACCAGTCTATATTTCGCCACTTTTTTCCTGCTTCCCTGTTTAAACTGTGGTGTCTGATTTCCTGTTTTCCAATCTGCTGGAACTGCATCAGAGTCAGGTGAATTTAGAAAAGCTCCACAAATGCATTTGCTATTTCTCCCACCATTCTGTTAGTACCCTGGGATGCATTGCAACAGGTCCTGGAGACTTACCTACCCTTTCGATCCATTAGCTTGCCCAACACTCTCTCCATTGTGGGAATGGTTGTTTCCAGGTCCTCACCTCCCTTCCTCCCTTTGACAATTACTGGCATGTTATTGGTGTCCTTCACTGTGAAGACCGACTAAATATCTGTCCCATTCCTCGGCATTTCCTCATATCCCATTACTGAAACTCCTTTCTCACCCTCTAAATGACCAATGCTTACCTGAGCCACTCTTTTCATTTTATATATTTATGGAATATTTTGCTATCAGTCTTTATATTCTGAGGTAGTTTACTCTCATAATGTATCGATTTTATGTTTCTTGATAGTTTTTTTTTGTTGCTCTTTTGACCTTTAAAGTTTTCCCAATCTTCTAGTTTCGCACTGGTCTTTGCCATTATTTATGCCATTTATTTTAATTTGATTGCCTCCGTTATTTACTGAGACATCCATGGCAGCTTATCCTTTTTCCTACAGTCCCTCCATTTAACTGTTATATGCTGTTGCCAAGCACTTGAAAAAATGGCTTTGAAAGCCATCCACTGTTCATATACACTTCCACCGTAAAGTATTTGCTTCCAGTTAACTTTAGCCAACTCTTCCCTCATCCTATTGTTGTCTACTTTGTTTAAGCACAGGACCCTGTTATTGGACTTTACCTTCTCACCTTCCATCTCTATTCTAAACTCAACCATACTTTCAGTCCCAATAATTTCTCCCAAAACATTTATTTATTAATTTCATTCTTTTTCTCTCGAGACTTAGGCTTTCCAGTCTTCCTGGGAAGATTTGATTTGTTTTCTTCGGTGAAGACATAACTGAAATAATTCCTTCATAGTTCTGCTATTGCTCTGTTCTCTCTCTCCTTCCTCTGCGTTCAGACTGCAATGAAGCTGCTCTTGTATCCTCTTACCTTTTCCATTGACAGTTCACTCTAATAATTCTTGTCAATATCTTCAGAAACCCATCAAATCATGTCCACACCTTACTTGTTGGGGGAGAGGATTAGCTAACCAGTAAAAACCATGATATGGAGTCGCTGGTTTTGAACTTGTTTGGACAAGGTCAAAAATCTAACGACACCAGGTTAGAGCCCAATGGGTTTATTTATAAACACAAGGTTTCATTGCGCTGCTCCTTCATCAGGTGTAAGAGAGGAAGACCTTAAACACAGACGTTATAAGGAAAAGATGAAAGGGTTGTTCAACTTGTGCACATGGATTGTCCACACAACTGAGATGGCTCTTAAATACTTAAACAGTTAGAATGAGGATGCAAATTTGATTGCTTATTATGCAAATCACAGAATTTATTTCGAGTCACTGGCTGGAGATAATTTCAGGTAAATGAAGTAACACTTGCGGTCAGACAATGTATTCTAAGCGTGAGACCTTGTCTGGATGCTGTCTGTGTCCTCACCTGGAGTCAGACTGGTTTATAGGAGTTTATAAAATATCACATTGATGGACTGAATACAAATTGTATGTTTTTGGAACTAAATAAAATGTATCTGCAAATACAAATGGTCAAATGCAAATTCTCCCCGCAAATTTATATGTGCATGCGTGTGTGTGCGTATGTGTGAGAGAGGGGCGAGTCTGTGTGAAGGGGAGAGAGAGAGAGAGAGAGAGACTGTGTACGTGTGAGAGAGTGAGGGGGATTGTGTGTGTGTGTGAGTGCAGGAGTGAGAGCGAGAGGCTGTGTGTGCATGCGTGCGTGTGATAGTGTGGAGTGAGCATGTGAGAGAGAGGGAGAGTGAGATTGTGTGTGGAGCGGATAGGGAGAGTGTCCATCAGTGTAAATAATGGGGAGAGTGAGAGAGTGTGTGTGGAGCGGATAAGGAGAGTATCCATCAGTGTATGAAACGGGGAGAGTGAGAGTATGTGCTTGTCCAGGCGAAAACACAGACAGATAAAGCTCATCCCTTCCACCCCTCCCCCCCCCCCACTCCGTGGATTCAGAGAGTCACCTCTCTGCAGCATCTGCCCCATTTGGTGTCCATGTTACAGACCCAGTTACAGTAACGACAGTCCCCATACTCCATCCAGAGTTGGGTCAGCAAATCCTCAGGTCTCTCTGAATGTCTGACGCACCTCACAGCACAACCTCCAGCAAACCATCCCCAGCCCCTCCACTAACGTTTCAAAAGCAGGAGTCAGACAGAAGCCTCTCAGCTAAAAGCGAGATGCCTGTTCCTTAATAATTATACTCGAGGATTTTCCTCATGTAACTGACCACACGATCAACTTGTTTGAGACAAACAGGCGTTCCGTGGGCAGGCGCATACCAAGTTTCAAACACGTGAGTCAGAGCTGCTGGAAAACTCCTGTCCATGGGACACACCGGGAAGTGAACAACAACCTGACACACACCATTTCAATGTTTCTGAGCTTCACAATGCCAGCACTCGATGCATGAGGGATTCAAAAACTAAGGCTAGGGAAAGATACAGAAAAAAGCAAATAATTTATTAACTGATAACTTGCTGAAAATATGGATAAGGAGATGGGGGCATTGGAATAACGGGATAAGGGAGACAATGATGGGTCCAATCCCAATAAAGCAAACATTGAATGGAGACATTGCCAGGTCCGCTAGAATGGTCAATCACCTGAAATTCTGAATCTGCTTCACAGAACCAGCCAGACTCCATAAACTGGGGTTAGGAAACGGCTAATATGGAGAGCTGTGTAGGCCGTGCTAGTGGATTACTCAATAAACTGGATTATCTGCACAGCATGGGGAGCACTGAAAAACTTTGCCAGGATATAAACCCTCTACCTTCACTCTCTGCCTCCTACCTTTGAGCCAGTTTTGTATCCACATGGCTTTCATATGAACCAACTGTGTTAAACAGATGACCATGCACAATGTTATTCAACGCCTTACTGAAGTCCGTATCGACAATGTACACCACTCTATCTCAATCTTTTTAGTCGCTTCTTCAAAAAACATCTCAGTTAAGTCAGTGAGACACAATATTGCTTGCACAAAGACATGTTGACTATCCCTAATCAGTCGTTACCTTTCAAAATGCGTGAAAATCCAATGACTCTTAATCACCTCCAACAACTTACCCACCACTGACGTCAGGCTCACTAACGTTTTCTTTTCACCCTTCTTAATTCCTTTAAGTAGTGGCACCACGTTAGACAACCTCCAGTCTTCGGACACTTTACTTGTGGCTAATAATGATAGCAAGGTGGCCAGAAATCACTTCCCTAGCTTCCCACAGAGTTCGAGCGTACATCTAATAAAAGCCAGGATATTTTCCTGCCTTTTCATGTTTTAAGACCTCCAGCAGTTCCTCTGTAATACAGACACTTTACAAAATGTCAATACTTTTTTCCCAATTTCTCTAGCTTCCATATCCTCCTGCACAGTAAACACTGATACAAAATATTTGTTTAGTCCCACCCCCATTTCCTGTGGTTCTGCACATGGACAGATTTGCTGTTATTTAAGGATGTCCTATTCTCTCCCTCGTTACTCTTTTGTCCTTAACGTATTTGTAGAATTCCTTTGGAGTCTTCTTAACTCTATTTGCCAAAGCTATCACATGTCCCCTTGTTATGCTCCCAATTTCCTGCAAGTATACTCTTGTTGCCTTCCGACACTTCTCGTGATTCACTTTAAATCAGGAATTAAGAGTGTCATGATGATCATTCCGATTGATGGAAAAATTGATCTGGTTCACTGACACGCTTTAAGGAAACAAACTGCCATTCTTACCTGGTCTGGCCTACACGTGACTCCAGACACACAGCAATGTGGTTGACTGCCAACTGCCCTCTGAGCAATTAGGGACGGGTAATAGATGCTTGCCTAGCCAGGGATGCCCTCATCCCGTGAATGAATTAAGAAAACAACCCTCAATTCCTGCTGTCTATACCTGACATATGCTTCCCTTTTTTCCGTCACCAGAACATCAACTTCTCCAATCCTCCAGCATTCCTTACACGTAGCAGCCTTACCCTTGACCCTAACAGGGCCATAATATCTCTGTACTACTGACATCTCATTTTTGAAGGCTTCCCACTTCCCAACTGATCCCACTTTATGAGAATATCTGTCCCAATCGTATTTGGAAAATTCTTAGTTCATATCGTTAAAATTGGTTTTCAACAATTTAGAACTTTAAGTTTTAGACCTGCTTCATCCATTTCCATCTCTATTTTAAAACTAATATAATTATGATGACTTGCCATAAAGTGCTAACGCAATGATGCCAAAACCACCCCCTCCCCACTGCCTTAATTCCCAAGGTTACGGTGACGTTTTGCTCCTTCTCAGTGATGGAGAGCATTGGTCAAGCAGCTGCAGCGTTGTAACTGGGATTTGGGTTAGCAGAGTCTTCGGCTCACTGGTTTGAATCGAATAATAATTTGTCTCAATGCCATTTTCATTGAGTGTGACAGAGGGATTATCTGCACGATGCTGAGCTAGATTCTTCGTGCTATCTTATCGGCGTCACCTCATTAACTACCCACCCCACCCCATGGAGTCCCTCTCATTCAATACCAGCCCGTTTCTCCCACCCATCAAAGTTGGAGGTAATCACCATCACCCGCATGCCCCTTGGTATTCCGTGATTTTTGGCACTGGTGCCATCTTTAAAAGGCCAATGGGCACATAGTTGAGCTTTCTCAGGCTGGCACTGCCCTGCACAATTTATCCTGACCATGGCAGATAAGGGGCAATTACATCATGGTTTGTTGACAGGGGCACGGAGGTTCTGGTCGATGGGCGAGTACAGAAGGGGACCATTCTCTTCCCGCGGGGGCCACACCACTAGACACAGCGAGCATGGTCTGGGCTCACCACCCAGCATGCAGCACCATCCCTCTCTCTCTCTCTCTCTCTTTTTCTTTTCCCTCTACTCTAACTCCCTCACTAATAGCACTGGATGGATAAAACACTGTTGACTGACTCCCTCTGGACACGTCACGATTCCCCCCCCCCACCCACCTACATCAGCACTAACAGCAGGGTCACCCACTCTCACACTCACTCCAACATTCACCGTCTCCTAATACAGGACAAACAGCTCGGAATAGGACACAAAGCGTGAAGCTGGGTTTCCCCACCCCACTCATTTACCTGCGTGTCTGTATTTGACTCTGTGGGTATCTATACGTGGGTGCAGGTCTGACAGTCTCTGTGGTGTTTAAAACGACACAATCTCTCCATCAGCTAGCCTCCCCACCCTACTGCAGTGACAGTGGCAGACAGTGAAAACCTTCGAGAATTCAGTCTGGGAGGGAGAGACGGAAGCAGCTCACAGCACTATCCAAACAGACAACACCATCAACACGTACACCTTCCCCCCCAACCCCCTCTACCCACCACACCCTCCCACACACAATGCTGATAGGAGGAGGGTTCTAAATATACTTAGGCCTGAAAGAATAGAAATGCTAGCCTCCAAGTGAACCATTTTGTCAGGAGATGAGATGAATTGATTTCTCATTCTGTGACATGCAATGCTTAAAACCTATGTGAGAAAGTATTGAAAAGTCCCAAAATAGGTCCAGTAATGTTGGTAATGACACAGGAACAACATTATTTAGTATCAGACAAAACTGCTCTCTGCTTCCAAAGATATTATTTGAAAAATCAAACGACCATGCAATTTGTCAGATTCACTATTGTCTTCTCAGAGTTAAAAACGGTGACACCGATGCAGTGGTGTGGGTAGTCCAGCAGAGGGAGGTATTGTATGAATCTAATCACAAAACTCAGAGGCGATCACTGCTGCCTCACAGCACCAGGCACCCAGGCTCACGTCCACCCTCAGGCGACTGTCTGTGTGGAGTTTCACATTCTCACGTGTTTTGGGTGTTCTGGTTTCCACCCACAGTCAAACGTTGTTGATGTTAGGTGAATTGGACATGCTAAATTGTCCATAGTGGCGAGGGATGTGTAGGTTAGGGGAATTAGTCATGGGTAAGCGTAGGATAGCATTTGAACGGGGCTGGGTGGGTTACGCTTCGAAGGGTCAGTGTGGACCTGTTGGGTCGAAGGGTCTGTTTCCACACTGGAGCGATTCAATGCACTCTATGAACAACAGGGACAGGCGGAGAGAGAGGAGGAGGAAGACTTTGATTCCAAGTTCAACTCTATTTACTTCAAAAACAACTTTGCACAGAGATACAAACAGAAGTACACACAAACTCAAATACTGACACTAACATACATAACACATGCCCACAGAGATATGCACGTAGATATGGACATTTACACACAAACACACAAACATAACCCCATATACAGGCACACACAGTCTTTAATACAGAGATATATACACTTTTTTAGAATAGTTGATTAGATTACTTACAGCGTGGAAACAGACCCTTCGGCCCAACAAGTCCACACCGACCCACTGAAGCGCAACCCACCCAGACCCATTCCCCTAACACAATGGGCAATTTGGCATGGCCAATTCACCTAACCTGCACATTTGTTTTGGATTGTAGGAGGAAACTGGAGCACCCGGAGGAAACCCACGCAGATACAGGGAGAATGTGCAGGGAAAATTAATTAATTTTTAGTTAATAAGTTATCATTGGTTAGTCAGAGAAGGCAGGAGAATGGGGTTCAGAAATACTTTAGCCGTGATCAAATGTCATGGCAGAAAAGATGGGCTGAATGGACTCATTCTGCTCCAGTGTTCATTGCTCATATGATCTTTCCTGGAATTGTCTTTCCATGAGGTCAATGGAGACTGAATTTGATAAGTATTTGGTTGAGGAGAGTTAATGGGAATGTGGACAGGTTTGAGGGGCTGATGGATCGATACTTGTTTCTAATTGTTGACTCCTTATACATCAAAAGAGTGGTGATTGGTTTGAGGGGAACACATTTTGAGAATAAGGACCTTTCCATTTCAGACTGAGGCAGGGATGCTTCTTTCTCTTTGGGGTTGTGTAATCTGTGGTGTTCTCATCCCGAGGGAGCAGTGAAGACTGGATTACAGAAAACACTCAAGGTTCAGTTCCAAAGAACTTTGATGAACTAGAGAATCCATGTTTATTGGGAACAGAGAGAAAAGGAGTGTTTAGTTACAATCACATCAACAATGCACATTCCAAATGGTGCAACAGGCTCAAGGGGCTGAATGGCCAGCTGCTGCTCCTAACACGTGTTCTCTAAAGCACTCCGTAATGTTACAGAGGTAAAGAAAGATCCCATTCAGCCTGTCAGCATCGTTATAATGAGACAGAAGGAGTCAATTCTGCCCTCTAAGTATTTAATCATGAATAGATTGAAGTCATTCAGCCCACTAAGTACATTACACAGTGTAGGATGAGGCCATCCAACCTTTCTAGCCTGCTGCCTAACAGCATGGGAAATCCAGTTAACTATCAGGGAATAAACAGTCGGGATATTCAGGATGTAAAGTTGTAACTGTGTGGAGTTCCTCGGGGATCAGTGTGTGATTATCAGCTATTTACAATCAATACTAATGACTTGGATGCGAGAACTGATTGTCTTGGAGCTGAGTTAGCTCATTCACCACGAGAGTCATTTAACTGGACATGGAGACTCTGCAATGGGAAGAGACTCGCGAGGTTAGTGAGCAAAACCTTGGCAGAAAACAGTATAATGTGGGTTAAGAGAAGTCAGTGGTGTGTTGAACAGAGAAAATAACAGTAACCTACTTAAATGGAGAGAAAATTGTAAAACTCATTGGTACAGAAGGATTAGTGCATTCCGAAACATGAGCCACATAAACCTAGTCAGCAGATTCAGTCAATAATTAGAAAAGGGTATCGAATCTTGCTGTTTTATGTCAAGGCTATTGGGTATAATCATTAGGATGTATTACTGCATTTGTACATGACAATGCTGAGACTACATCTGATGCATAAACTGAAAGAAAAATATGCAATTGTTTTAGAAGCTATTCACTGATGTTTCACTTTATTCTTTGCTAGAATGAAGGCCTGATGGAATCATAATGTTAGACAGCACGGAAACAGACCCTTCAGTCCAGATTATCTGTACCAACCAGATATTCGAATCTGATGTAGCAATCTTTGACAGTGTTAGCCCAATAATCCTCTAAATGGTTCTTATTCACATGCCTTTCCATTGCCTCTTAAATGTTGTAATTGTGCCAGCCTCCATCACTTTCATTTCCAGCTCATTCCGTACACACACTACCCTCTTTGCAGAAAAGTTACTCCTGCAGGTATCTTTGTAATCTTGCCACTCTTACCTTATATCTATGCCCTCTGGTTTGGACTCCTCCGCCCTTGGAAAATAACCATATTCATGCCCCTCATGGCCTCTCCAAGGTCAGGGCACTTCAGGCCTGAGGATATGAGATGTTCACATTGAACCATAAAGGGCCCTCAGGAGAATGTACTGGGCGTTGCTGAGGAATGACTGAATAAAACAAAGGATTTAATTTAATAAAACATTATATGTATTTTAACACAGTACTTTGAAGATATGAATTTAATGTACAATAATTATGATGCCACATATAAAAATATTTACAGATGATAAATTACAAATCACTCCGAAATGGAGAAGATAACAGGGATGGAGTATGTATTCAGGGGAATGATTAACCAGACATTACATGGTTCACGTTGGTGTTCAAGTAACATTATTATATGTTTCAGCTCAGAGAGGAAGAAAATGTAACTTGTCTGAGAAGCCACAGCCATTGCTCCATCACTTTACTTTTTCATCTCGACAATAACATATGGAACATAGAACATGGTACAATATAGCGCATAACAGGCCCTTCGGCCCTCAATGTTGTTCCGACCTGTGAACTATTCTTATCTCGTCCCTCTACCCTCAACCAAAATCACCCATGTGCTTATCAAAGGATTGTTTAAATCTCCCTGATGTGGCTGAGTTGACTACATTAGCAGGTAGGGCATTCCATGCCCTTACCACTCTCTGCGTAAAGAACCTGCCTCTGACATCTGTCTTAAATCTATCACCCCTAAATTTGTAATTATGTGCCCTCATACAAGCTGACATCATCATCCTAGGAAAAAGACTTTCACTGTCTACCCTACCTAATCCCCTGATCATATCGTATGCCTCTATCAAACCCCCTTTCAGCCTTTCCACATAAGACCTTCCCTCCAGACCAGGCAACATCCTGATAAATCTCCTCTGCACCTTTTCCAATGCTTCCATATCCTTCTTGTAATATGGGGACGAGAACTGTACACAATATTCCAAGTGTGGACTCACCAGCGTTTTGTATAGTTGCAACATAACATTGCTATTCTGGAATACAATTGCTTGTCAAATGAACCCTAACACACCTTACGCCTTTTTAACAGCGAGCAGAAAATCTATCAGTCATCTTTACCACTCATGGAGGATTCCTTTTGAGGATTCATTGGAATCTCCCCACTGCCAGTATGGAAGGTAATTCAGCCAAGTCCAACTATTCCAGGAAGAATCCACATTGCCAGCAGCATCTGTGAGGCAGAATAACAATTGAGAGCATCTCAATTTTCCTTTTGCCATGAAATTAACTATTATCTGGACAAAATTCTTCCAAACTAATATTCTGTAAAGTTTGTTTTTATTTCCGTTTACTTTCAGATGCATGTGTGTGTGTGTCTCAGATTTATAGGAAAATAAATAATGATACACATATCGTCAATGTCCAAACTATCTGTCATTTATCTTTCCATCGTTTCTTTGATAAACTTTGCTTTTGTTTTAGATTAATTATTTTTACAAATTTAATTAACATGCCTGACATATTCCGAACACTGTACCTGACCCGGTATGAGACTGATATCATTTGCCATATCACACACTTGATTACACTGATAATTTGTCGTGACAGATGGAGGAGTGAGAGTAGAAAAAGATATTATGACTCTCCCAACAGGGATAAGGAGAAATTATCTAAGGACCGTGTGAGTTGGACTTTTCTTCCTCACAGGTCTGTGGTACCTGTGTGTTTGCATTTATTCAAAATTGTTTGATGGGCAATTTAGCATGGTCAATCCACTGAAAGCCTTTAGCCTGTGGAAGGAATCTGACGCGCCTGGAGGAAACACTTGCAGACAGGGGGAGAATGTGAAAATTCAATACAAATAGTCTTGAGTGTTGAAGCAAACCAGGCCCCTGGTACTGAGAGACAGTCGTGTTAACCACTGAGACACCATGCGCCCCTCCCCCTCCCCCCCAAACCAGGCCCCTGGTACTGTGAGACAGTCGTGTTAACCACTGAGACACCATGCGCCCCTCCCCCTCCCCCCCAAACCAGGCCCCTGGTACTGTGAGACCGTCGTGCTAACCACTGAGACACCATGCTACTCCCACCCCGCTCACCCAAATGAATCACTGTGCTAGGGATTACTGGGGAAAATGAAAATCTGTAATATAAACAGAAAATAGTGGAAAAACACAGCAGATGAGCCAGTGTCTGGAAAGAGAAGCAGAGTTAGAATATTAAACCTGATATTACCCTATTGGGAAAAAAACTCATATTCGACTCAATAAGTTAAATATGTTTCTGTCTGCTCAGAACCTGTTCTGGTTTCCCAGCACTTTCAACATACTTAGCTTTTCAGACTGTGGATATTTGTCTGATCTGAAAGGGAACAGTGAAGCTGCCATTTCTGTTGGCTCTCGAATATTTGGTTACGGCACCTGAATGAAACATTTGAAAATTTGAGAATGACTACCATTACACATTATGAAAATGGTGAACTCAGTGGCACTGACATCACACAATCAATTATCTGTAAGTAACTAACGGAATTAACGATTTCAGTTGTTACCAATGTCTTGTCATGCTCCTAATGTCACTGGCATCATACTCATCCAGTAAGGTCTTACCTTTCCGAAACTTCAGGTGTGAGTGTGCAAACATACTATATCTTGTTTTTCTTTTAAACAGGATATATTCATCCAGGGTTTTGCAAGGCACTAGCAAGGGCAGAGTTTATTTGTCGTCCCCAGTAGCTCTGGAAATGGCGCCAGAGAGCTGCCCACTTGAAACTCTTAAATCCAAGTAATGCAGATCCACACAGAGCTGCTGTTGGGACATTCCAAGATTTTTAATAACCGATAATGAAGCAAGAACAAATTAGTCTCTAACCAGAATGACATGCAACTTGGAAGATACCTTGCAGAGACTGCTTTTTTTCCATTGTTCCGATTTCCAGTGCAGAATTTTCTCCAATTACAATTAACCACAGTTTTGCTCAGGGACTTTGATTCCACCCTCAGTCAAGTCCTGCTTCGATTGAAAGGGAATTCACTCTGATCTCAGCTTAAATTACATGGGAAGTCAGTTAAAAAAATAGAGAGCAAAAGACAAGAACACTGTTTGTTAGAACAATGTCCTCGCAATATTCAAAAGATAATTCATACATGGTCATACGATTCTGTCAGAAGTTGTTTGTCCTGATTGTGATGAGGCTGTTTGGTTAAACATTGTGTCACACGGACAGGAAGAAGCTCCAGTCTGTACCAATACTGAACAAAACTATCCAGTTCACGGAGCATCGAACAGTGGCAAACATCCTATTGTCTGTTGTTATTGGACATTGATCATTACAAACTCATCATTCACAGATGACCAGTAGAAGCACATAAATCAGCAGATTCCAGCATCTAGTGTGAGAGCAAAAAGCGAAAGGGAAGGTCAGGGGAAGTGGTGTGACACACAGTGCGAGAAGTGTAAAAGGAGATGGTCTGTGGAAGGGTATGTAGCATCAGAATGGGTGATGCAAGGGAAGTAGGAGGGTAAGGAACGAGTAGGAATGGAGGATGAGGTGTGCCAGAAGATGCATCAGTGGCAGGAAAAGCATATAGTTGGAAAAGTGAGATTGATGGACAATCAAACATCACTGTTCATGAAAATTGGGATCTGGTTTCCTTTGAAAATTATGAAATGATTTCTCATACTTTTTTATTAACACTTGATTCTTGTTCATATTGTACAATCACTCTGCATTCCTGTATCTCTCTCAAATCTAGACAGCATTTTCTTTTTCCCCAATGCATTATTCCAACATGATGTCACTTTTTAGAACAATATTCAGAAACGATGGGTCCATGCTCTTTCAATTTGCTTCCAAACCAACGTAGAAATGAGAATGTGAATTGATCTTCTATAGTGTGTTTTTAATGTAGAAATTACTTTAATCTTTATCCTCATCCCTCTAGCTCTTTCAAACAACCTTAATGAATGAGCCTGCATCCATCCTGTACATGAAAAGAAAAATCTGCAGCTGACTATTGCAGCGAATTTCTTACAGAATAAGCTGCAGGTCCACATCAAATTGAACTTTCGCAGTGCACAGTGCCAAACCCTATTCCAAAATTAATGGTATACAAGTCTTATGAATAATACATGCAGAGGGGTGGAGTGTAAATGCAGAATTCAGCTCCATTTCCAAAATATTATTTCTGGCTTCCTCATAAAAAACCTCAACTGCATCACGCTGTTAATTCACCAAAATATGAAAAGAGACTGGAATTCCCAGTTCTTCCTCTGCAACAGATCTGTAGAACAGGTAGAAGATCAACGTTTGTATCGGATATTCATAAATAGAACATAGAACATAGAATATTACAGCGCAGTACAGGCCCTTTGGTCCTCGATGTTGAGCTACCCTATCATACTAATCTGAAGACCATCCCACCTACACTATTCCATGTACATCCATATGCCTGTCCAATGACGGCTTAAATGCACTTAAATTGGCGAATCTACCACGGTTGCAGGCAAAGCATTCCATACCCTTACTACACTCTGAGTAAATAAACTACCTCTGACATCTGTCGTATACCTATCTCCCCTTACTTTAATGTTGTGTCCCCTCATGTTTGTCGTCCCCATACTTGGAAAAAGGCTCTCCCTGTCCACCCTATCTAACCCTCTGATTTTCTTGTATGTATCTATTAAGTCACCTCTCAACCTTCTTCTCTCTAACGAGAACAGCTTCAAGGCCTCGGCCTTTCCTCGTAAGACATTCCTTCCATACCAGGCAACATTCTCCTGTAGCCTATCTCTCCACGATTCAGGCTCTCTGCCTTTATTCCTGATGAAAGGCTTTTGCCCGAAACATCGATTTTGATGCTCCTTGGATGCTGCCTGAACTGCTGTGCTCTTCCAGCACCAAACA
The DNA here is from genome assembly GCF_047496795.1 of Chiloscyllium punctatum. Classification (NCBI taxonomy): domain Eukaryota; kingdom Metazoa; phylum Chordata; class Chondrichthyes; order Orectolobiformes; family Hemiscylliidae; genus Chiloscyllium; species Chiloscyllium punctatum. The sequence continues at coordinate 119,002 of NW_027310033.1, forward strand.
TGCAGAATCTGGTTTCCAGCATCTGCAGTCATTGTTTTTACCTTGTTGATTTTAACCCTACTGCGAATCCTCTTGCAAGGATGCCTGCCTTGAAGAAGTTGTCCTCCTCTCTCTACAAGAATCTCAGGGAGTCCCTCTCCCACTGCAACTCCCAGGTCATTTCCTCTGCTCTGAAGCTCTTCAACCATGTCATGAAACAAACTTGCTACCACAGCCACATTTGCTTCCTCAGTGCCTGCCTCCATAACCAACTCATCCCACATGGACTCTGGACCACCTTTAAACCAGCAGAGTTCAGACCCGAACAGGACAAACTGTACAGACTACGGATTCAAAAACACCAGCAACAGTTCTTCTTCAAGATCCTCCCATCCACACTTGCAGCAATGCTCTGGCACCTAACCTCTCTCCAGTCAGCCCTGCCTCAGCTGAGGGCCACACTCTCTCAGAATTGCAAAGGACCCACTCTGTACTACATCCTCAGAAGAGTTCATACTCTCAACAAACAGTATTTCAATTCCACCTCAAACAACAAAAACTGTAAGAACAACAAACTTTTATCTACCCACCTCCATAACCAATGCTCCTCAAATATTCCAGACTATTCCCCTGGCCTCAGAAACTGCTCAGACGCCATTAGCCATGCGGCTGATGCAGCTGCCACTCCCACGTTGATTGATGATGTCACTTCCGCCCCCATCATGGCCACTCCCACAACCACTTCCACCCCTCACAATTCCTCATGAATCACACGTGATATCACTTCCGCCCCTCACATCATCACTGATGTCACATTCTCAGTGACTTCCGCCACCCCTACTGCCGTGGTGACCACCACTTCCGCCCCCACCAGCGCCACTCACCTGCATTCTGCTGACATGCCCCCCACAGACCCCACTGTCACTATCCCCTCTACCCAGAACCCCGAGGGGAACACTACCCCTGCTCATGACTCCACCCCCATTCCCGCCCACTCCAGTTACAGGTTCCGCACGCACTCCCAGCTCCACATCCACACCAGATCCAGCTCCCAGCCCTGCCGAGTTTTCTCCATCCCTCAAAACCTCCCCCTCACTGAGGATGAACAAACAGTCCTCAGCAAAGCACCCACCTTCATTCCCCCTCCGTCCATGCATCAATGAATTTAATGCACACCGTGAGGTCGAACAATTCTTCTGCCACCTCCGCCTCCGAGCTTACTTTCAAAATCAGGACTCCTGTCCACCTTCCGAGGACCCCTTCGCCCACCTCCAACACACTGCATCCACCTGGACACCCTGCACTGACCTTTTACCTGCCCTCGACCTCTTCATTTCCATCTGCCGCTGGGACATTAACTGCCTCAGCTTGTCTACCGGCCTCCTCCACTCCAAACTCTCACCCTCACAACGGGCAGCCCTCCAAATCCTCTGCTCCAATCCCAACCTCACCATTAAGCCAGTGGATAATGGGGGTGCAGTGGTAGTCTGGTGCACTGACCTCTACATCGCTGAAGCCAAATGCCAACTCGAGGACACCTCTTCCTACTGCTCCCTCGACCATGACCCCACCCCCCATCACCAAACCAACATCTCCCAGACCACAGAGAACCTCATCACCTGAGGAGATCTCCCACCCACAGCTTCCAACCTCACAGTCCGGGAACCCCGCACTGCCCGGTTTTACCTCCTTACCAAGATGAACAAGCTTGACCACCTTAGCTGACACACTGTCTCAGCATGCTCCTGCCCCACTGAACTCATCACTGCCTACCTCGACAGTGTCCTATCCCCCAGTCCAAGAACTCCCCACATGCATACGAGACACCACCCACGCCCTCCTCCTCCTCCAAGACTTCCGTTTCCCTGGCCCCCAATGCCTCATCTTCACCATGGATATCCAATCACTCTACACCTCCATCCGCCAGTAGCAGGGCCTCCAAGCCCTCCGGTTTTTCATCTCCAGACGTCCCCAACACTATCTTCCACCAATCCTCTCATTCGTTTGGCCGAACTGATCCTCACCCTTAACAATTTCTCCTTCGAATCCTCCCACTTCCTCCAGACCAACGGAGTAGCCATGGGCACACATATGGGCCCCAGCTATGCCTGTCTCTTTGTCGGCTACGTAGAACAGTTGATCTTCCGTAATTACACCGGCACCACTCCCCACCTCTTCCTCCAGTACATTGATGACTGCATTGGTGCCACATCGTGCTCCCATGAAGAGGTTGAGCAATTCATCAAATTCACCAACACATTCCACCCTGACCTTAAATTTCCCTGGACCATCTCTGACACCTCCCTCCACTTCCTGGATCTCTCCATCTCCATTAATGATGACCGACTTGACACTGACATTTTTTATAAACCCATCGACTCCCACAGCTACTTGGATTATACCTCTTCCCACCCTACCTCTTGCAAAAATGCCATCCCGTATTCCCAATTCCTCTGCCTCCACCGTATCTGATCCCAGAAGGACTAGTTCCACCACAGAACACACCAGATGGCACCATCCTTTAGAGACCGCAATTTCCCTTCCCACGTGGTTAAAGATGCCCTCCAACGCATCTCGTCCACATCCTGCACCTCCGCCCTCAGACCCCACCCCTTCAACTGTAACAAGGACAGAACATCCCTCGTGCTCACCTTCCACCCTACCAACCTTCGCATAAACCAAATCATCCACTGACATTTCTGCCACCTCCAAAAAGACCCACACCCCTTTCTGCCTTCTGCAAAGACCGTTCCCTCCGTGACGACCTTGTCAGGTCCATGCCCCCCTACAACCCACCCTCCCATCCTGGCACCTTCCGCTGCCACCGCAGGAATGGTACAACCTGCGCCCACACTTCCTCCCTCACCTCTACCCAAGGCCCTAAAGGAGACTTCCACATCCATCAAAGTTTTACTTGCACATCCACTAATATCATTTATTGTATCTGTTGCTCCCGATGCAGTCTCCTCTGCCGACTAGCAGAGCGCTTTAGGGAACATCTCTGGGACACTCGCACCAATCAACCAAACCGCCCCGTGGCCCGACATTTCAACTACCCCGCCCACTCTGCCAAGGACGTAGAGGTCCTGGGCCTCTTTCACCGCCACTCCCTCACCACCAGACACTTGGAGGAAGAACGCCTCATCTTCCGCCTCGGAACACTTCAACTCCAGAGCATCAATGTGGACTTCAACAGCTCCGTCATTTACCCTTCCCCCACCTCACCCGAGTTCCAAACTTCCAGCTCAGCACTGTCCCCATGACTTGTCCGAACTTGTCCTAACTCCCGATCTTCTTTACCATCTCTCCACTCCACCCTCTCCTCCCTGACCTATCACCTTCATTCCCTCCTCCACTCACCTATTGTACTCTATGCTACTTTCTCCCCACCCCCACCCTCCTCTAGTTTATCTCTCTATGCTTCAGGTTCTCTGCCATTATTCCTGATGAAGGGCTTTTGCCAAAAATGTCGATTTTACTGCTCCTTGGATGCTGCCTGAACTGCTGTGCTCTTCCAGCACCACTAATCCAAAATCTGTTTTCCAGCATCCACAGTCATTGTTTTTACGTAACATTCTGGTAAAGCTCCTCTGCGCCCTTTCCAAAGCTTCCACATCCTTCTTATAATGTGGTGACCAGAACTGTACACAATACTCCAAGTGCGGCCGTACCAGAGCTTTGTACAGCTGCAGCATAACCTCCTGGTTCCGGAACTCAATCCCTCTATTAATAAAGGCCAAAACACTGTCTGCCTTCTTAACAACCTTGTCAATCTGGGTGACAACTTTCAGGGATCTGTGTGCATGGACATCGAGATCTCCCTGCTCATCTGCACTTCCAAGAATCTTACCATTAGCTCAGTACTTTGCGTTCTGATTATACTGTCCAAAGTGTATCACCTCACACTTGTCCACAATAAACTCCATTTGCCACCTGTCAGCCCAGCTCTGCATCCTATCTTTCTGCAACCTATTACATCCTTCTTCACTATTCACAAATCCACCGTCCTTAGTATCATCCACAAATTTATTAACGCACCCTTCTAAGCCCTCATCCAGGTAATGTATAAAAATGACGAACAGCAGTGGACCCAACACCGACCCTGTCAGTACGCCACCAGTAACTGGACACCAAGATGAATATGTTTCATCAATGACAACCCTCTGTTTTCTTTCAGCAAGCCAATTACTGATCCAACCTGCTATGTATCCCATAATCCCATTCCTCTGCATTTTGTACAATAGCCTACTGTGTGGATCCTTATCGAAGGCCTTGCTGAAATCCATTTCCACCATATCAACTACTTTACTCTCATCTACCTGTTTGGTTGCTTTGTCAAAAAAGTCAATAAGATTCGTTAGCCACGATCTACCCTTCACGAAACCGTGCTGACTGTCCCTGATCAGTTTATTCTTTTCTAGATGGTTACAAATCCTATCTCTTATAACTTTTTCCAACACTTTACCAACAGCTGAAGTGAGAGTCACTGGTCTGTAATTACCGGGGTTGTCTCAAATAACCTTTTTGAACAAGGGTATTTGGACCAACCCTGAGCAAACCACATTTGCTATCCTCCAGTCCTCATGCACTATTCCTGTAGGCAATGATGATTTGAAGATCAATGCCAAAGTTGGCAATCTCTTCCCTTGCTGCCCAGAGGATACTAGGATAGACACCATCCGGCCCAGGGCACTTGTCTATTTTCACACTCTGCAGTATTTCTAATACATCTTCCTTGTGAACCTCAATCTCTTCTAGTCTAGATGCAAGTATTTCTGGATCTTCCTCGCCAACATTTTCATTTTCTATTATTAATACTGTCCAAAAATATTTATTTAGTGCTTCCCCTATATCTTCTGACTCCACACACAACCTCCCACTGTTATCCTTGATTGTCCCAAATTTAACTCTCGTCATTCTTTTATTCCTGACATACCTATTGAAAGCTTGAGGGTTAACCCTGATCCTATCCACCAACAAAATCTCATGTCCCCTCCTGGCTTTTCTGAGCTCTCTTTTTAGGTCTTTCCTGATTTTCTTGTAACCCTCAAGCGCCCTAACTGAATTTTCACATTTTGTCCTAACATAAGCCTTCTTCTTCTTCTTGAACAAAGGATTCCACTTCCTTAGTAAACCACAGCTCACACGTTCTATATCTTCCTCCCTGTCTGACAGGTACATACTTATCTAGGACACACAGGAGCCTTTCCTTCAATAAGCTACACATTTTTAATGTGCTCATCCCGAGCAGTTGCCTTCCCCATTCTACATTTCCTAAATCTTTCCTAATTGCATCGTAATTTCCCTTCCCCCAGCTGTAACTCCTGCTCGGTTGAGTACACTTATCCCTTTCCATCACTAAAGCAAACCTGACAGAATTGTAATCGCTGACTCCAAAGTGCTCACCTTCTTCCAAATCTAACACTTAGCTTGTTGCCCAGTACTAAATCTAAAGAGGTTTTGCCCCTTGTAGGCCAGTCTACACACTGTGTCAGGAAGCCCCCCTGCACACACTGGACAAAACTCTGATTCTTCTATCGTACTCGTAGAGTAGTGGTCCCAGTCAATATTTGGACAGTTGAAGTCCCCTATGACAACTACCCTGCCTCTCTCAATCCTATCGAGAATCTTCTTTTATATCCTTTCCTCTACATCTCTGGGACTATTTGGAGGCCTATCGAAAACTCCCAGCATGGTGACTTCTCCTTTCCTGTTTCTAACCTCAGCCCATACTACCTCAGTTAAAGAGTCCCCAAACTCTTTCCAGTCCAGTTGATGTTGGTCAGTCCAAGTGGCTGGTTGGAAGGAGTGCCAGCAGTGCATCTCATGTGCTGGGTTAGCAGAGATTAAATATTACTGGTGCTGAGTAAAATAGGCCCCATTTTGTTCGAGGTAAGTTATTATTGTGTGCAGAAGGTTGTCTGTCTGACAGCAAGTAGAGAGTGGGGATGAAAGGTCCTTCTTGGGATAGCAGCCGATGACAACTGGTATTCCGCATGGCTCAGTGTTGGGACGCCAACTTTTTACTTTGTGCATGAACGATCTACATTAAGGAACTGAGGGTATTCTGGCGAGGTTTTTCAATGAAACAAAGGTAGGTAGAGGGACAGGAAGCATTGAGATGGCAGGGAGGCTGCAGAAGGATTTAGACAGGGTAGAAGAGTGGACAAAGATGTGGCAGATGAAGTTCATCTTGGGAAAACTTGAAGTGATGCACTTTGTGAGGAGGGAGAGAGGCATGGACTATTTTATAAATAAGGAGAAAATTCAGAAGTCTGAAGAGCAAAGAGAGTTGTGAGTACAGGATTGTCTCAAGGTAAACTTGCAGGTTGAGTCAATAGTTAGGAAGGTGTTGAATCTGCCGCACAGTTTGCTTAAATTCTTCCATTCAGCAAAGGAACTGAGTCAACTCTTACAAACAATAATATTTGTTTATTGAGCACACTCAATATTAGTACAATAATCTTTACTATAAAGTAATGAAAAATTCTGCAAACTGTCTTATGTTTTAACTTAACTTTGGCTGATTGTGTACCACCACACTAGAACTTGGCCGGGCTCCACATGGTGATGCCTTCTTACTCTTCCGATGGTCTTGGAGTCGTTTTCTTTCTCAGTGATTATTCTCCAGTTGCCGCACTCTGTGGGGTTTTAAGGTGATTCTTATCCTTCTAAGTCTTCAAGCCCTTGGGAGGGTATGGAAGATCTTCCAATGGAATGTTCAAGTTTATTTACCCAGATCAATCAGACTCAACCAGGGGTTGGCATATTCATGGCCCAACGGCGACATTCCATTGTATCATTCAAGTCCAATTTCAGCTGGGTATTGCAGGGTCTGTATCTGTCAGGTTTTCTTTGCAAACCGTCTGTGGGGAGCTGCAGCCTGTCTGGATTCTACAGCATATGGATTAGTAGAGAGTTTACTCAAGGCTGGGATCCATTTCCCAGCATGCTTTAATCATTGTTCATTTTTGGAACTCCGTGCTAAGTTTATGAATGTCCATCATGTGCTCATTGTTCCTGGTGGCCAATCCAGTCAGAAAGACAAATACAGCGATGGTATTTATTTTGAGATGTCTTGAATATTAAAGCTGGGAAGGATTTATGAGGTTTTACAAGGCTCTGATCAGACCATATTTGGAGTATTTTGCAATAGCATCATTTAAGATATATCTGGACAGATACAAGAATGGGCAGGTAGCAAAGGGATACAGAGGCTCAGAAAATATGCGACAGATTTAGACAGAGGATCTGGATCGGTTCAGGCTTGGAGGGCTAAAGGGCATGCTCCTGCGCTGGAATTTTCTTTGTTCTTCGTTCTTTATTTTTCATTCTAAAAATTGTATGTTTTCAACTTATTGTATGTTACAATTTAATAACATAAACCATTTATTTATTTGACAGTGCATGTTAAATTATTGTCATTTCTAAATTAGAGTCAGAGAGTCATAGAGTTGTACAGCATGGAAACAGACCCTTTGGTCCAACTCGGCCATGCCGACCAGATATCCCAACCCAATCTAGTCTCACCTGCCAGCACCCGGGCCATATCCCTCCAACCCCTTCATATTTATATACCCATCCAGATGCCTTTAAAATGTTGCAATTGTACCAGCCTCCACCATTTGCTCTGGCAGCTCATTCCATACACGCACCACCCTCTGCATGAAAAAGTTGCCCCTTCGGTCTCTTTTATCTTTCCCCTTTCACCCTAAACCTCTGTCCTCTACTTCTGGACTTCCCCACCCCAGGGAGAACACCTTGTCTATTTATCCTAACCATGCCGCTCATGATTTTATAAACCTCGGTAAGGTCACCCCTCAGCCTCCGACACTCCAGGGAAAACTGCCCTAGCCTATTCAGGCTCTCCCTACAGCTCAAATACTCCAACCCAGGCAACATTCTTGTAAATCTTTTCTGAACCTTTTCAAGTTTCACAACTTCCTTCCAATAGGAAGGAAACCAGAATTGCACGCAATATTCCAAAGGAGCCCTCACCAACTTCCTGTACAGCCGCAACATGACCTTCCAAATCCTGTACTCAGTACTCTGACCAATAAAGGAAAGCATACCAAACGCCTTCTTCACATTCTTATCGATCTATGACTCGACTTTCAATGAACCTGTACTCCAAGGTCTCTTTGGTCAGCAACACTCCCTAGGACCTCACCATTAGGAGTATAACTCTTGTTAAGATTTGCTTTTTCAAAATGCAGCACCTCACATTTATGTAAATTAATCTCCATCTGCCACTCCTAAGCCCATTGGCCCATCTGATCCTGTTGCAACCCAAGGTAATCTTCTTTGCTGTTCTCTAAACCTCCAATTTTGGTGTTATCTGCAAACGTACTAACTATACCTCTTATACTCACATTCAAATAATTTATATAAATGATGAAAAGTATTGGACCCAGCACCGATCCTTGTGGCACTCCACTGGTCACAGGCCTCCAGTCTGTAAAACAACCCAACACCACTAACACCCTCTGTTGTCTACCTTTGAGCCAGTTCTGGATCCAAATGGCTAGTTCTCCCTCTAATCCATGACATCTAACCTGGCTAACCAGTCTCCAATCGGGAACCTTGTCGAACGACTTACTGAAGTTAAAATAAATCGCATCCACCACTCTGCCCCCATCAATCATTATTGTTAATTCTGCAAAAAATTCAAAAAAGGTTGTGAGACATGATTTTCCACTGACAAAGCCACGCTGACTATTCCTACTCATTCCTTGCCTTTCCAAATACATGTACATCCTGTCCCTCAGGATTCCCTCCGACAACTTGCCCAGCACCGCTGGCTCACTGGTCTATAGTTCCCTGGCTTGTCCTTACTAACTTTCTTAAACATTGGCACCACAATCGCCAACCTCCAGTCTTCTGGCACCTCATCTATGACTATCGATTATATAAATATCTCAGTAACAGGACCAGCCGTTCCCTGGCTTCCCACAGAGTTCTCTGTACACCTGATCAGGTTCCGGGGATTTATCCACTTTTATACATTTCAAGGCAGCCAGCACATCCTCCTCTGTAATATGAATATTTTTGAAGTTGTCACCGTTTATTTCCCTACATTCTATATCTTCCATGTTCTTTCCAACCATAAACAGTAATGCAAAATACTCATTTAGTATCGCCCCCAACTCCTGCGTTCCACACAAAAGCCTCCAAGCTGATCTTGGAGGGACGCTATTCTTTCCCTATTTACCCTTTTGTCCTTAATGTCTTTGTAAAATCCTTTTGGATTTTCCTTAATTCTATTTGCCAATTATATCTCATGTCCTCTTTTTGCCCTCCTGATTTATCTCTTAAGTATACTCATATTATGCTCAACATATTCAACAAGAACGGATACTCAAAAAATACAGTGCGCAGATTCCTCAAGAACAAAAAACGACAAGCAGACGTAACACTGCCAGAAACCCTACCCACCTAACCATACATCAAAGAAGTTTCAGAAATGACAGCCAGACTACTAAGACCCCTCAGAATCCCTGTAGCGCACAAACCCACCAGCACTCTCAAACAAAAACCTAACAAACTTAAACGACCCAGTACAACCCATGGACAAAACCAACATCATCTACAAAATTCCATGCTAGGACGACCACAAACACTACGTAGGACAAACAGGAAGAAAGTTAGCCACCAGGATACACGAGCACCAGCTAGCCACAAAAAGACACAACCCTCTCATCCGCGTTGCCCTACACACGAATGAAAAAAAAACACCATTTCGACTGGGACAACGCATCTATCCTGGGACAGGCTCAGCAAAGACATGCCAGAGAATTCCTAGAGGCCTCGTACTCCAACCACAACGCCATAAACAAACACATAGATCTCGATGCCATCTATCAACCCCTCAAAAAACAAACAGGAAATGACATCACCACACACCCCAGGAACCCCATCCAGGAGAAATATATAAATAGAAAGCAGGAGACGACAGCTTTGCTTCACTTGTCGGTCACCACTGATGATGTTACCTCGCCAGGTAATGAAACGTCTGGATATCAAACCTACAACTCAGTGAGCAAACCTACTCCCTAAAACTCAACCTGAGCTGCAAACCTTCAGAAACCTTGCATATACTCATATTGCCTTTTGTACTCTTCTAAGGGTTCACTCAATCTACCTTGTTTGCATCTGATATATGCTCTCTTATTTTTCTTAACCAGACCCTCAATTTCTTTAGTCATCCAGCATTCCCGTTACCTGCTAGCCGTTCCTTTCACCGTAACAGGAATACACTGTCTTTGGACTCTCGTTACCTAATTTCTGAATGCTTCCCACTTTCCAGCTGCCCTTTTATCTACGAACATCCCCCTCCAGTCAGCTTTTGAAAATTCTTGCCTAATTTCATCAAAGTGAGCCTTACTCTAATTTAGAACTTCAACTTTTAGATCTGGTCTGTTATTTTCCATCATTATTTTAAAACTAATAGAATTGTTGGCAAATAGCTGAAGCTCACATACTTCAGTCAGAATTAAATCGATTGATTATATATAAATGTGTCAGAATGATAATTCTATTGATTATTCAATCGCTTGCTCACTCTGAATATGCAATCAGTCAGAGGTCAACCACTTTGTAAATGATATAGCGACAATGTATGCATTTGAATACTGGCATTCAATGTGTAATTGTGATCACCAGAATAATCAGACATTTTATTTTTGGTATAAAACAAAACGCGCACTCTTTACTTTTGTATCATAAAATGTTGTTAGGTGTTTACATTTTAGTTCCATCAATATAGAACCAACTTATTTGTTTTCAGAGACGATGCAATTATTGTTCAGTTGAATAATTGTAGTTCATATCTCATCATTGCCCAATTCACAAACATGGCTAACTCCTAATCATTGTTCAGGTCAGTAAACCCACCACGTTGCAATCATGACCGACATTAAAAATGGATTCCAAAAGGCCTGAATTCAGGCACCGTGCTACTGGACCTCACAGCTGCCTGTGACACTGAGTTAGATACTGGCCTGTTCCAGAATCTGACCAGAAAGATTCCAACTTGGGTCAGGACAATCGGGAGGTCGGAGTGGAGGCAGAGACACTTGAAACGTCGATTCTCCTGCTCCTTTGATACTGCCTGACCTGCTGCGCTTTTCCAGCAACACATTTTTCAGCTCTGATCTCCAGCAGCTGCAGTCCTTACTTTCTCCTCAGGACAATCATTCAAACATTCCTTCAAAGGAAATCATTTGGATTCCACCTTGGGCAGGAGGAACCTAGCCAACAGGCTATCAGTCATCATTCCTGATGAAAGGCTTTTGTCCGAAACGTCGACTTTCCTGCACCTCCAATGCTGCCTGACCTGCTGTGCTCTTCCAGCATCGCTCTAATCTAGACTCTGGTTTCCACCATCTGCAGTTCTTATTTTTACCTATCAATGTTCTCAGTGTAGTTACAAATACTGTTTAAATTAGTTATCAATGTTTGATCAGGAACCAGGTCGTACGAATGCATCTTCAATCAGAGAATGACCCAGAGAGCATTGTATGGACATGGAGTGTCAGAATCACATGGTATTGATTATGGTACTGACATCTGACATGTTCCCCATACTACCTACATCCCCTCCCCTGTCCAGACGCTATGTGAAAATGTTCAAAACTGACAGATTTCTACAGCATCTTGTGTCTCACAGTGAATCTTCTGAAATTATATCCAATAAATGTAACTTCACGTTCACCAGTATCAAAATTTAATTGAAACTGCCTGTAGATGGTCAGATATTAATACATGGGTCACCCAACAGAATGTATCTTAAGAAACCAGGAGCTAACGACAAACCAAAAATCAGTTTAATAGCTAAACTTGGTGGATTTTGTCTGGTCGAAGTAACCACACATATTGTGCTGGCACTCAGCTGACTATAACCATGCACACCATAACTGGAAATCTTGGCTTCACGTCCCTTCCAGCTTCCTGACCTCACACACCACACTCCCTCACACATTCACCAACTGTTGAGAATCCACCAGCTGAGAGAAATTTGGAACATGGAATAGTACAGCACAATAAGAACCCTTCAGCCCTCAATGCTTTGCCAACCTTTTACCCAACTCTAAGATCAGACTAACCTACATAACCTTCAATGCACTAGCTTCCATGAGCCTATTCAAGAGTCTTCTTAATTATCCCTAATGTATCTGACTCTACTTCTATCACTGGCAGTGCATTCCAACCCCACCATTCTCTTTGTAAAGTAGCCACCTCTGACATCGTCCCTAAACCTTCCTTCAATCACCTTAAAATTACGCTCCTTGTCGATAGCCATTTCTGCCAGGGGAAAAGACTCTGGGTATCCAAACTTTGTCTCTCAACATTTGTACACCTCCATCAAGCCAGCTGTCATTCTTCTTTGCTCCAGGGAGAAAAGCCCTAGCTCCCTCAAACTTTCTTCCTAAGACATGTCCTCCAGTCCAGGCAACATCCTGGTAAATCTCTGCATACTCTCTGAGGCTTCCACATGTTTCCTAGAATGAGGAAACCTGAACTGAACACAATATTCCAAGTATGTTTGAACCACAGCTTTATAGAGCTAAGCATTAACCTCTCCGCACGTAAACTCAATGCCCGTGCTAATGAAAGCCAACACACCATACACCTTCTTAACAACTCTATCAACTTAGGTGACAATTTTGTGGGATCGATGGACATAGATCACAAGATCCATCTGTTCCTTCCCATTACCAAGAATTCTGCCTTTAACTCTGTATTCTGTATTTAAATCCAACCTTCTAAACCAAATCACTTCACACTTTTTAAGGTCGAACATTATCTGCCACTTATTAGCCCGGCGCTTCTTCCTGTCAATGTCCTGTTGCAACCTACAACAGCCCTCCACGTATCCACAACTCCATCAACCTGCATGTCTTCGGTACACTTACTAACCCACCATTCCACTTCCTCATCAGAGTCATTTATAAAAATCACAAACAGCACAGGTCCCAGAGCCAATCCCTGTGGAAAACCACAGGTCACTGAGCTCCAGGCTGAATACTTTCAATCTGCTGCCATCCTTTGTCTTCTATTGGCCAGCCATGCCCGTATCCGGCGAGGCAAACTTCCCTGCATCCTATTCCTCCTTACCTTCTGAATGAGACTACAATGGGAAACCTTATCAAATGCCTTGCTAAAATTCATATTCACCACATCTACCGGACTACCTTCACCAACTTGTATTTTTCACATCTTAAAATAATTTAATAAGGTTTGTGAGAAATGACCTGCTCCTCAAAAACTCATGCTGACTATCTCCAATCAAATTATCATTTTCTAAGTAATTGTCAATCCTGTCTCTCAGAAACGTCTCCAATACTTTGCCCACCACTGATGTAAGACTGATAGTTCGGTCATTCCCATGGTTATCCCTATTCCCTTCCCTGAACAAGGGAATAACATTTGCCACACTTCAATCATCTTGTACCACTCTAGTGGACAGTGAGGACACAACGATCATCACCAAAGGCACACCAATCTCTTCCATCACTTCCTGGAGTAACCTCGTGTAGACCCCATCTGACACAGGGGATTTATCTATCCATATGTTTGTACATCAATCAGTCTGTACTTTCCCTCACCTTATCTACACACTGTCCAACGAACTGATTGAATGCTTTCCATTTCAGTGCAAAATACAGTGCTGCCTTCCTGAGTAAGTGCGGTTCCCAACGTCCTGCGAATCACAGAATCAAATAAAAAGGAATGCACCAATCCCTTCCTGATAATGTGCTTATGACCGAAACAGCGACGCTCTTGCTCCTCGGAGGCTTGCTGACCTGTTGTGCTTTTGCAGCATCACACTGTTCGACTCTGATCTCCATCATCTGCAATCCTAACTGTCTCCATGACGGAGGGCTGTCAACTTTGCATACTAAGCGGGAAATTAACAGTCAGAACTCATTTTATGTGGAGCTAACTGCTCAGTTCTGGAAAGTTGGACTTGATAAATATATTTTTAAAAAAGAAATTACAATTCAACAAATATTCCTTCAGTCCCAGAGTTCCATTTTTGGTTCATGCTTTGGGCAGTCTGAAAAAAATAGTGAAGGATTGAGGAACTCCGAGGCACAGAGTATTCCAGGTGTTATATTCCAGCTTACATTAATGCTGGGAGTATTATCATACAGACTGATATGATAATGGCGTGAGTTGACATGTGGAGGTGAAATATTTTTGAGGGTGGTCAGGGCGAACAACTCAATATTCTGTATTACTGGAACTACAGGCAGGGCAGGAGAGGATGTTAAACAGAAGGTGGTATTGCATTATTTATTAAGGAAGTTACTGTAGTAAGGAGGGACGATATTTTGGACGTGTCTTCAAATGAGGTTTTAGGCGTCGAGGTCAGGGTCCAAACGCTGGGGATATTTTATAGAGTCCCAGAAATATGAAAATACAGGAGCAGTTATATAGCCAATTCACTAAGGTGCGTTAAAACCAATTAACTGAGGTGTGAAGGAAAGCAGACATAGGAAAGCAAGGCTGGAGATATGACAGAGAGAGGAAAACAAGGCTGGAGGTGTTACAGACAGAGAGGAAAGCAAAGCTGGAGATGTTACAGAGAGAGGAAAACAAGGCTGGAGGTGTTACAGACAGAGAGGAAAACAAGGCTGGAGGTGTTACAGAGATAGAAAAACAAGGCTGAAGATGTTTTCGAGACAGGAAAGCAAGATAGGAGATGTTACAGAGATAGTGTGGCCTGTGCATGCTACAATAGGTTAGGGAGATATTTTTAAGTTCATTTACAAAAATAGGGAAAGATAAAGCAGCTGAAGATTAGATAGATAGGGAGGGGTGTAGGGGTTGGCGGAATTTACAGCGATAGATGGGACTGGAGTGTGAGATAAAGTTTGTAGTGATACGGAGGGTTACTGAGATATAAATGGATGTTGCGGCTGGAGGAGATGACAGGGAAAGATACCGAAATACACATAAATAGTTAAAAAAACGGAATTGTGCAATGCCTTAACGGAGAAAAATATTGTAGAAATCTGTGGAATAGACAAGGCACTTTGAGGAACTGAAGGAGTGAGACCTTGGACTGTCCAATCACAAGAGTCATAGAGTGGGTATCAATCAGCACAGAAGAGGCCATTTGATTGATAGTGACAAAGAAAGCCCTCCAGTCACTGGACATCCCTCCTTCCTAACATCTGGGGGCTAGGGCTTAGATGTGGGAGAGGCACCAACAGACTCCTCAAGCAACAACTTGTCATAACAAAACCTCATTGTGTCAGATCAAACATTGACACAGAAAACTCCTGCTGACTCCTATCCCTCAGCTGATGGATCAGTGTCCCTCTGATGGAAGCCCTGAGAGAGTAACAAAGCTGGAGAAGGTGTCCTGGATGGTTCATTTCAAAATCACCATCCCGAGGGGCTCAGCAGCAGCATCAAGACGGTCAGGTCCAAAAGGTCCAATAGCTGCAAGACAGGGTCTGCACTGAGTGGGAAGGGAACGACTGAGAGGGAGAAACATTCTTGATCTTAACTTCACCAACCTACCGGCTGCAGGCACATTGATCGATGACTGTATTGGGAAAGGTGACTACCACACACAGTATTTCTATAACAAAGTCCCACTTTTTTGAGTGCGAGAGTGTGAGAGAGTGAGACAGTGAGAGAGTGTGAGAGTGAGTCAGAGAGTGTGACAGTGTGAGAGTGTGAGAGTGAGAGAGTGAGTGAGTGTGAGTGTGATTGTGTTTGTGATTTTGAGAGCGAGTGTGAGAGTGACAGTGAGTGACAGTGACAGTGACAGTGAGTGTGAGTGAGAGTGTGAGTGTGAGAGTTGTATACGCATGAGCACACATGTGAGAGATACTATCATCATGTTCAACGGGACAAACCTCAAAGAGATCTAGAACTCAGCACTGGCCTGTGTGAGGTGATTTGGGTCATTACCAACAGCAGCAGAATTGTACTCCAGCACAATGTTTACTGTCACTGCCTGGCATGTGCTCCACAATACCATGACCATCAGGCCAGGGGAAAAACCCTTGTTCAATGACGAACACAGGATGGCCGGTAAAGAGCAGCACTAGATACACTTCACAATGATGTGACATTACCAAACAGGACCACTTACTTACCAAATAGCGTAAACAGCCAGTGACAGACAGATCTAATGAATAAATCAGACCTAACTTCTACAATCCTGTCACATGCAATCAGCGTGAATTGTGTGGTCAATTAAACAACTCACTGGAAGAGTAGGATGCACAAATATCACCCTCCTCAACTATGGAAGGGCCCAGCACAACAATAGAAAAGCTAATGATGAAACATTCACAACAATGTTCAGACCGAAGTGTTGATGGGATGATCTATTTTAGTCTTCTCCAGATGGGAGTCTTCAGCTAATTTGATTCACTCTGTGTGGTAAATCCAAACGGCTGGAGGGATGGGATAATGCAATTGATGGAGGCTCTGATAACATTGCATTCAAATTGTTCCTGCAGGGATATTGCACTGGGACCTACCTGACAATTTGGGAAACTATCCAGGTGTGTCCCGTACACACACAGACAAACCATCAGACAATCAATGACAGCCCCATTGCTGTAATCCCTATCATTAATAAAGTGATGAAAGATGTCACTCACAGTGGGATCAAGCAGCAGTTCCTCAGCACCAACCCGCTCACTGAAGCTCAGTTTGGGCTCTCATTCCTTGTGCTCATTGAAGCCTTGGTTTAACGATGTACAACAAGAAAACACACTGCTAAGTTCTAGAGATGAGGTGACAGTGACTGCACTTAACATCATCATAACTGCATTTGATCAAGTGTCGTATCCAGGATTAACGGCAAAACTGGAGCACATAGGAATCGTCTGCATTGGCAGAAGTAATAACTGGTACAAAGAAGGTGGCTGGGGTTGGTGGGCAGCAGCCATCTCAGCTCTGCAGCAGTTCTCCAGGGGATGGGTTTCTGGGTAAGCCTGTAGATCAGAAATGGAAGAGTAAGCCACCATACTCCTGCAGGATGACAGAGATGCTCTCTTGTTAGACAGTGTTGACTGGTGGCAATTTAACTGGACAGTAATCATGCCTCAAGTAAAACATAGAACATAGAACAGAGAAAAATACAGCACAGAACAGGCCCTTCGGCCCTCGATGTTGCGCCGACCGAAGCCGACCTAACCTACACTAGCCCAATAACCTCCATATGCTTCTCCAATGCCCGCTTAAATGACCATAAACAGGGAGAGTCCAGCACTGCAACTGGCAGGGCATTCCATGAACTCACAACCCGCTGAGTAAAACATCTACCCCTAACATCTGTCCTATACCTACCACCCCTTAATTTAAAGTTGTGTCCCCTAGTAACAGCTGACTTCATTTGCGGAAAAAGGTTCTCACTGTCAACCCTATCTAATCCCCTAATCATCTTGTACACCTCTATCAAATCTCCCCAAAACCTTATTTTCTCCAATGAGAAAAGCCCCAAGTGCCTCCGCCTTTCCTCATACGATATTCCTCCCATGCCAGGCAACATCCTGGTAAACCTCCTCTGCACTCGTTTCAATGCCTCCACATCCTTCCTCTAATATGGCGACCAAAACTGCACACAATACTCCAGATGAGGCCAACCAGAGTCTTATACAACTGCAACATGACCTCAGTACTCCGGAACTCAATTCCACTACCAATAAAGCCCAGTACACCATATGCCTTCTTCACAGCACTATTTACCTGGGTGGCAACTTTCAAAGATCTGTGTACATGGACACCAAGATCCCTCTGCTCATCCACACTACCGAGTAGTCGACCATTAGCCCAGTAATCCATCTTCTTGTTACTCCTACCAAAGTGAATGATTCACACTTAGCTACATTGAATTCCATTTGCCACCTTAATGCCCAGCTCTGCAACTTATCTATATCCCGCTGTAACCTGCCACATCCTTCTTCACTGTCCACAACTCCACCGACTTTCGTGTCATCCGCAAACTTGCTCACCCAGCCCTCAAGCCCCTCCTCCAGTTCATTTATAAAAATGACAAACAGCAATGGTCCCAAAACAGATCCTTGAGGAACACCGCTAGTAACTGCGCTCCAAAATGAACCTATACCATCAACTGCTACCCTCTGTCTCCTTCCAGCCAGCCAATTCCTAATCCAAACCTCTAATGCACCCTCAATGCCATACCTCCGTAGTTTTTGCATTAGCCTGCCATGGTGTACCATATCGAACGCCTTGCTAAAATCCATATGCACCACATCTACTGCTTTACCCTCGTCCACTTCCTTGGTCACCTTCTCAAAGAAATCAATAAGGTTTGTGAGGCACGACCTGCCCTTCACAAAACCATGCTGACTATCCTTGATCACATTATTCCAATCCAGATGTTCATAAATCCTATCCCTTACAATTCTCTCTAAGACTTTGCCCACAACAGAAGTGAGACTCACTGGCCTATAGTTAATCGGGCTATCCCTGCTCCCCTTCTTGAACAAGGGGACCACATTCGCAATCCTCCAGTCTTCTGGCACTATTCCCGTAGACAACGACGACATAAAAATCAAGGCCAATGGCTCCACTATCTCCTCTCTAGCTTCCCAGAGGATCCTAGGATAAATGCCATCAGGCCCAGGGGACTTATCTATTTCCGTCCTTTCCAGAATTTCCAATACCTCTTCCCTACATACCTCAAAGCCGTCCATTCTAATTAATTGTGAATCAGTATTCACATCGGCAACAATGTCCTGTCCCTGACTTAATACCGACAAAAAGTATTGATTTAGAGTCTCACCGATCTCCTCCGCCTCCACACACAACTTCCCACTACCATTCCTGACTGGACCGATACCTACCCTAGTCATCCATTTCTTCCTGACATACCTATAGAAAGCCTTTGGGTTTTTCCTAATCCTACCAACTAAGGACTTTTCATGTCCCTTTCTCGCTGCTCTTAGCACTCTCTTTAGATCCTTCTTGGCTACCTTATAACTCTCAATCGGCCAAACTGAACCTTCACGCCTCATCTTTACATCGGCCGCCCTCTTCCCTTTCACAAGGGATTCCAAATCCTTTTTAAACCACGGCTCCCTCACAAGATCCTTTACTCCCTGCCTGACTTATACATACTTATCAAGTAAGGGAGAGTTTGAGTAGGACAATCCGTTAGTCACCCCAGTCAGTGCAGGAATTGAACCCACACTTGTTGGCATTAATAACTAACAATGCAACTGATTGAGCTAACCAAGTCCTCACTCAGCTTCATGGAATAAATATTGTAACATTAATCCGTTCAGATATGCTGCCAGCAACCTCTGGAGCAGGTCAAACTTGAAGCCAGCTTCCTAGTTCAGAGAGAGGGACAGCATCAGTGAGCTCTCAGAGTGCTTTCTGCCCTAGGCCTAATTATAAACGACCATCCCTTAGCTCTAAATCACAAGTGGAAATGCTTGCTAATGATTGGTCAATGTTCAACACCATTTATGATTTACTCAGGTACTGAAGCAATCCTTATCCAAATGCAACAAGGACCTGGAAATATGCAGGTTTGTGCTTAATAGTGACAAATACCATTTCCATTACAGATGTGCTAGACAACGATTATCTCTAACAATAGAAAATTGAACCATATTCTCTAACGTACAATGCCACCACAATCACTGAACTCCCACCTATCAATATCCCAGGGATTACCGTTAATCAGAACCAGACTGACCATATAATTTCATTGCCTAGTCCTGTGAAGGGCTTATGCTGAAATGTCGACTCTTCTGTATTTCAGGTGCTGCCTGACCTGTTGTGCTTTTCCAGCGTAACACTTTGACGCATATAAATTCATTGGCTGCAATAATATGTCAGGGGGTGGAATCCTGCAGAAATAACATACCTCAAAATTTCCGAAAGCCTGTCTCCCATCTATAAGAATGTGTGCGTGATTAATTAACTCCATTTGCCTGTGCGAGTTCAGCTTCACCCCTCACCCACTAACACTCAGTAGCAGCAATACCTGCCATCTACACGGTGCTCTGCAGAAATTTACCAAGGCGCCTTACAACGTACCTCTAAACCACGACCATCAAGAGGGACAAGGGAAACGGATACATGTGATCCCTCCTATGTTCACGTTCCAATCCAAACCGCGCATCATCCTGATTGGGAAGTATATTGCTGTTCCTTCAGTATCACTGTTTCAGTGATCCTCCATAATGCACATGTACTGCAACGGTCAATGTGGCAACTCAAAACCACCTTCTCAAGGGCAACACCAGACAGGCAATAAATACTGTCACAATCATATTCCATGAAGAAATTAAAATGAAAAATATTGTCTAGACCTGCCCAATGCTAGACCCTGAGTTTTGGAGCGCAGGCTGGTTGGGTCCAGGCAGTACCTTGCTTGTTGTGAACAGCTGGAGGGATATGTTGTTTGAAATAATCTGTCAGTCTTTCAGACGCATGACCTACATACCGAACATCACACAGACACTGCCATTCACATCCCACATTACTGAGCTCGAAGATAGGCAGGAGCAATTGAAAATATACTCATATCTGACTGTAACATGCTTAAACACACAGTGATATTGTTACCACGAAAATTATTATGCGTGCAGGGGGAAAGTGAGGACAGCAGATGCTAGAGATCAGAGTCAAAAAGTGTGGTTCTGGAAAAGCACAGCCATTCGGACAGCATCTGAGGAGCAGGGGAGTCGACTATTAGATCACAATGTTAATACAAGGGAAAATAATTACATATTTTCAAAGTCCTTGCACTTAATAATAATTTGATCTTGGGTGTGGTAATGAACCTCAACATATCAATGCTCCTTACTGTGAGTTGGGCACTGTTTTCATCATATTGTTTTTATAAAAGTGAACAGAATAAATGGGTGGATTTTGTGTGCTTACTGGACAATCTAAAGTTGATATTATGAAAGATTATCGTACCTTCAGTAAAGATACTTTGCTGTTAATGTTTAGAACAATGCTGCAAACATTTATACAGAGATTTCCAGCTTAAGTCACACACAAGGTTGTTGGGCTGGGATCATACTGACCATCAATTGGATATTGGATATTATAACACTGGATATGTTTTATGAGGGATTCAATGTAAGATGCCATGTGCTGCAGGAACCTATCACCTTTAAAACACCTTCATTTAGGATCAGGTCCAAGGTACAGAACTTCAGAGTTTAGGTGCCATACCAGAAGAGATATACCTGCAATACATGGCTGTTTACAGGTCATTGTTACAAATGTTGAACTGGGTCTCGACCAGCGCCAGGTGCTAGTCCATTGACCAGATTTCCCTGCTCCCATCTCCCTGTTGTTCAGGTATGTCTCTAACTAGTCCATTGTGAGGGATTATGTCATTAACTGCCCAGCTGCAGTTTGGAAGTTCTCTGGACAGATTTTGGAGATGGCCAGTGTTTTGGAGGTCATGGTGAGGCCCAGTAACACTGTCTGAATTCAGACTTTTTCTCAAAGCCATTTCCAACAGCTTTGCTGCCTGCAAGATGGTGTGTTCACTGATCTGAACATGAATCGGCTGTTTACTACAGTTACTGAATTGTGTAATAGTTAGGTGTGCGCTCTGGTAATTCAATTATTGTTCACTTCAATTGTTTTCAACTGAAAAATAATGATGTTTGGTTTATTTTAAAATATGTAAGAAACAAAGTGATATTAACTCTTTATTATACAAAAAGGAAAAGTGACCTGCTGTATATTTTCCTCGAACTAATCAAGCAACAGTCAGATATTGTCTGGAAAGCAGGATTCTGTGAACAGGACGATGTACTAGGCAACATTACCAACCCCTCTGGTGGGGTCTGCCCCACTGGCAGGACATAGCCAGGCTGAGGGGGCAGCTCCTTGGTATATAGTCAGTACAGTGCTCAGCATTGATGCTGGATCCTGTGGCTGCGAGACTGCTCTGTGGCAAGTTACGGGGGAAATCAATAAAAGGGAAACATATAATTGACCACATCTTCACCGATCTGCCTGCTGAAGATACACCACTCCATTTCATATATCGGTAAGAATGGTCACTGCACAGTCCTTATGGGGAGCAAGGGCTACCTTTACATTGTTCAGACTCCTCTCACCATGGTATGTAGACCCTTGGGCAGTGAATAGTACAGACTTTAAACCGATTGAGAAACTAATGATGATGCATCCTGGAGGTGCAGTGGGCCATCAGCAGGAGCAGAATCATACTCTGTATAGCTTATGCCTTCTGTAACCTCACAGCCAGACATACCTCCCATTGTACAGTAACCACCACAGCCCGACATACCTCCCACTGTACAGTAACCGGCACGGCCCGACATACCTCCCATTGTACAGTAACCATCACGGCCCGACATACCTCCCACTGTACAGTAAACGGCACGGCCTGACATACTCTCCACTGTACAGTAACCATCACGGCCCAGCATACCTCCCACTCTATGGTAACCATCAAGAACATCACGGTCGTTCAATGGTTTGCTCTGCTACCTCACAACACCAAGGTCCTGGAGGAACTGTCTGTGTGAAGTTTCCACATTCCCCAGTGTCTGCGTGGGCTTCCTCCCACAGTCCAAAGATGTGCCGGCCAGGTGGATTGGCCATGCTAAATTGCCCATTGTGTTAGTTGATTCCGTCAGAGGGAAATGGGTGTGGGTGGGTTACTCTTCGAAGGGTTGGTGTGGACTGTTTGGGCCGAAGGGCCTGTTTCCACACTGTCGGGAATCTAATCTACTCTCCAAGATTCAAGTCAGGAATATGATGGAATAATCACTTGTCTGAATGAGTGCAGCTCCATCAGTATCTAATATGGACTTACTAGTGACAGGCAACACCGTTGTGTGGGAAAGATCCTGTCTCACAAATTCGATTGAATATTTTGAGAAAATGACAAAATTCGTTGATGAGGGCATGGGGCTGGATGTTGGCCGCTTGCACCTTAGCAAGGCCTTTGATGTGGTTCCTTATGGCAGGCTCATACAGAAGGTGAAGCGAAATGGGATCAGCGGTCAGGTAGTAAGATGGATAGAGAACTGCTTAGTCATAGAAGACAGAGTAGTGATGGAACAATTTTTGTGACTGAAGATCTGTAAATAGATTGGCGGAGTTGCAGATTGTGAGGATAATTGCCAGAGAATACAGCAGGATACAGGTCCCCTGCAGACTTGACAGAGAAAACACAGATGTAACTTTATCTGGACAACTGTGTTGTGATGCGTTTTAGAAGGTCTAATGCAGGAGAGAAGTATACAGGAGATGGAAAAACTACTGGCCGCATCAACATCCGAAGGGATCTTGGTGTACTGCTCCACAGTCCCCGAAAAGTGGTAACACGGGTGGAGAGTGTGATCAAGAAGACTGATGGCAAACCTGTAGACATGCATCGGAGCATAAAGTGTGAAAATTACCAGGTCACATTGCAGTTGTAGAGAAAATTAGTTCGGGCACATTTGTAATATTGTGTACAGTACTGGTTGCCACACCAGCAGAACAATGTGAAAGTGTTGGAGAGTGTATGAAAAGGTTTAACAGGATGTTGCCTGGTCTGGTGGGCATTAACCAGAAGGAGAAATTGAACAAACATGGTTTGTGTGCAGCTGGGCATCATTGACTGTGGGCTACCTAATAGATATTTGCAAAATTATCAGAGACATAGATAGAAGGACAGTTAGAGGCTTTTTCCCAGAGTAGAAATATCAATTACTCAGGACCGTAGGTTTTGGGTAAAAGGGAGAAAGTTCAGGAGATTTGATCGGCAAGTTTTATTTTTGCTGTTCCAGACAGAATGTGAAAGTGCCTGGAATACACTGATAGAGGGGAAGAAGCTAATTTAGCAAGGTTTTAGAGGGATCTTGTCACAGAGAAGAGACAGCAACAAATAGAATGACATAGAATGTTTTTGCTTCTGCACATTCATTTCAACTTTCGAAGGGTATCATGTGTCAGTGTGAGCTTGCTGGGCTGAAGGGCCTGTCCCTGTGCTGGACTGTTCTTTAAGTCAATATTTGAATGCAGCAGTGGCGAGATGCTCACTGAATGATTACTGATGATCAACAGCCACATTAGTGCTGATCTCTCCTCATCAACTTGCAGCTTCATGTCTTTCCTCCCACTGCGGGGAAACTCAATATGGAGAATTGACATGAACGTTAGACCAGGCAACTGCTGACTCCATCTCGCCCCTTGCTCCTACGGCCTTCAATCTTGGACACCAACGTCTCGGGGACACTGCACTGATAGAAGCTGCATGCATTCCACATCCACCAATGCGGGCATCTGTCACATATTATCCTTACCATGCCATCCCAGCATGTGCTGCCCTCCCAATATCCCCATCCCCCACTCCTGAACCTTCTCTCTCAGCATCCCCCTTTCCCACCTCAGCACCGTCCCTCCAAACATCCCCCTACCGTCCCAAGCACCTTCCTTCTCAACATCCCCCTCCCCTTCCCAGCACCTTCCCCCTCATCAACACCCTCCCCCACCCGAGCACCTTCCCTCTCAATATCCCCCTACCCACTCCAGCACCTTCCCTCTCAACATTCCCCTCCCTCACCCCAGCACCTTCCCTCTCAACATCCCCTCCCCCGCCACAGCATATTCCCTCTCAGCTTCCCACTCGCCCACTGCAGCACCTTCCCTCTCAGCATCCCACTCCCTCACCCCAGCACCTTCCCTCTCAAAATCCCCCTCCCCATCCCAGCACCTTCCAGCTCAACATCCCCCTCCACATCTGAACACCCCCTCCCCCAACACAGCATCTTCCCTCTCTACAAGCCCCTCCCCCACCCCAGCACCTTCCCTCTCAACATCCCCCGCCCCCACCCCAGCACCTCTCTCAACATCCCCCTACCCCACCCCAGCAACCTCCCTCTCAACATCACCCTCCCCACCCCAGCACCCTTTTTTTTTACAACATCCCCCTCCCCAACCCAGCACCTTCCATCTCATCATCCCCCTCCCCACCCCAACACCTTTCCTCTCAAAATCCCCCTCCCCATCCTAGCACCTTCTCTCTCAACATCCCCCTACCCCACCCCAGCAACCTCCCTCTCAACATCACCCTCCCCACCCCAGCACCCTTTTTTTTACAACATCCCCCTCCCCAACCCAGCACCTTCCATCTCATCATCCCTCTCCCCACCCCAACACCTTCCCTCTCAAAATCCCCTTCCCCATCCTAACACCTTCTCTCTCAACATCCCCCTCCACACCACAGCACCTTCCTCTCAACATCCCCCTCTCCACCCCAGGACCTTGCTTCCCAACATCCCCCTCCCCACCCCAGCACAGGGACAGTACATCTCCGACCCACTGACAGTACGCTTCTGTACTTCAATGCTGCAGCTCACGGTGCACTGACAACTCGCCTTGCAATGCTGCTGCAAGGACACTGTGCTCAGGGACAAACACCCAGCTCATGACCTGTCCCTCTGGGCTGCTCGCTCTGTCTTTATACACAGTCAATGCTGCTGCAAGGACACTGTGCTCAGGGACCCACACCCAGCTCATGGCCTGTCCCTCTGGGCTGCTCACTCCATGTTTGTACACATTCACTTTGAGCTGACTTAAATACTCACAGAATTATTGCCTTGCCTTACCCTGCTATCAGCAGTGTTATCCCTCAGCTAGAGCTACCAGGCTCACTTGCCTGCTATTGTCTTGGTGTTTAGCACAGACACAAACCCAAAAGCTTGATATCATTGTCCACAGTCAGTCACGGTGCCCAGCACAGTGAGTCGGGGGAGTCTCAGATTCCTGTCAGGGAGCTTGCACACGGTCAGTCAGACTCTCGTGGTTGTTAGGGTCAGGATCCTTCCCCTGTGAGGGGGTGAGGAGCTGAATGTTGGGGAAACTCCTTTGCCTCTTGGTATTTTCTCTCCTATTGTGGGATGGTTCCTTCTGGGATGTGAAAATTAGCAAGAGGGATGAAGGGAGATGGAAAGGGTTGGTCCAGCTGTTAATGGTAGGACAGCTGGGGAAAAGTTGGCGAGGTTTCCTGAGTGAGTAGGCAGCACAGACAGCAGGCATAATTAGGCAGAGGGGCAGAGATGAGGTTGGAGAGACTGAGAGAAGTGGAAGAACAGAAGCCTTGGTGGGAGGTGGGTGCAGTAACAGAGAGACAGTGAGGGTGAGGTCACAAAATGCAGATGGTGGCACTTCCCTGGTGGAGTGCGAAGGTCACTGACCTCCTTCCTAGACTGCTGGGCATTCACCCAGAAGGTTGGCACCTCACTGACCCAGGGGTCGCCCTCAGAACAAGCTGGCAGGGTCTGGTGTTGCGGCCTCCCCTGCCAGTCCTGGAGAAAGATAATGTCACTCTCCTGCACCATGCCATCGACCTGATCCTCGGGGTCTTGGCCATAACGTGGGATCCTAAATTTATCACCTTCCTCCAACCCTCATCCATACCCCCACCATGTCTAGAGCAGTCTTGGAGTGACAATCCAAGAGTGCAATGACTTTTTAAAAATGGCATCTGTAATAGGGAATCTGGTGCATTTTGGGATATCCAGGCAGTGGGCAGTTTTAATACCTATAACAAACAGCAAAATACTCATTGGGCTCGTATCAGATGACAGAAGGGACATCGAGGCAGGGAAGGTAATTAATGAGGCGGATTGAGGATGTTAGCATGAGAACATTCACTCAGACTTGTGGAGACAAACCTTCCATGAAACTGACAGAACTGAGATTGGCCAAGTCAAAAGATTCAGGCCATTGTCTTGTGCAGATTTTGTAGTGCAAAATATTGTAAGTTATATACTTAGAGAGAACCTATAAAGGAGAGTCACATCCTTGAGGGTAACAAGCACACTGTCCCATACTATTCAAAGAAGCTGGCGAGAAAAAATCACCAGCCATGTTTTCTCATTGTCCATCATTTTCGGTTCCTCACTAGGTAGACGCAAAGTGTGAGAGACCTGTTGTAATTGTAGCTTTGTTTAGTATGAAGCAAGGGGCTGACTGAATACTAACAGATCGGAATTCTGCGAGGCAGGAAGAATGGTCCCTTAGAAAATCCCAGGACTGTCTGCCTGAATTTCTGCATGGAAGGCTGTGTGTAATTAATCTGGCTGTTTGGTTTTCATGCAGAGACACGTACAGTTGATGTGACTTATTTGGATTTGATGAGCGATCGCATAGCAGTCTGCTTAAAAATGGAAGCTATGAGGTACAGTTGAATGTACTAAGCAACCTGGAGAAGTGTAAGTCAAGGTATTTAGGGACAGCAATCAATAGAAAGAACACACAATAAATGAGCATACTATCACTGTGGACATATCCCTGAAGGTAGCCGGACTCGTCAATACTCTCGATAAGGCAGCAAATGGCATCAATCCCTCTCTAAGTTTAAGTGCAGAATGTAAGAGCAGGAAACTTATACTAGAACTGTATAAATAATTAGTTCAGTCACACCCTGTGTGTTGCATGTAATTCTGGTCACTATATCACATGGAAGGATGGAATTAGAATGGAGTGTGTACAGAAGAATGTGAGGATTGCAGATGCTGGAAATTAGAGTCAAAGAGTGTGATGTGGGAAAAGCACAGCAGGTCTGGTAGCATCAAAGTGATAGGAGAATTGACGTTTTGAGCATGTTTCACTCTTGGAGATGGTACAGAAGAGGTTTGTTATGGTGAGTAAGTTAAAATGCAGTTACAAGGAAAGGTTGAAGTGGACGATGCTGACAGAAGATTTGATTAACCTGCACATGTTGTCAAGGACCTGGATAGAGAGGGAGAGACTGTCTTTTTCTTATTGGAGAGCTCAGTTACCAGCAGCAAATATTTAATGTAATTGGATGAAATATTAGAGAAGTGGTGAGGAAAGTTGTTATTTCACCCATAGTAAGGAAGCGATCTGGGAGTGATGCATGGAAGCGGAGTAGAAGCAGAAACTCTGGAAAATTTTAAAAATGTGCCTAGATCTGAACCTGAAGTCCTACAGTCTCTGTGGAATCATAACAATGATTTTTTTTGAAAGGATGAAACTGGCTGGCAGCTTCTTTTTAATAAGTGCAGACCATTTCGAGCGGAATCTCCTCTGTGTTGTAGAAATTTCTGATAAAAAGACAATATCGAGAGAATCAATGTAAAGGGATCAGGGAGAGGACAGAGAGGAGTAGAGTGTAAATTGATTAGCATCACAAAAGTACTGATCCTTGCCTTTATACACAATGCTACTTCACTGTGGTGGTCTTTTTCTCCTTCTTGAATAAATGCTGAAAGCCTTTGATTATCCGGTTCTCAATCTTGGTCGCACTGCAGTCATATCTGTTTTTTTCATTCTATTTTTTCTACTGCTTCATTGGCCTTGTTGAAAAAGTAGGAAAGAATTTGGGGATGACACCAAGTGCCAGAAACCATGATGAATGTAAATTTGGGAAAAGTTTACAGAGATATGAAGGTGTGCGAAGACAGCGGGATATTACAGAGATATGGATTGTTCTAGGGACTGAAGGGCATTACAAGGACAATGATAGATTTAGGTTTTGTTTGAAGTGAAAAGTGAGCAGGATCATCCAGATCAATATTTTGTCGACTACAAGCTTGCAAAGAGAAACTCTCCACAAACCCTGATGAAAATTATACCTGTGTCTGTCTGTACCAGAAAAAAAAATCCAACGGATGTGGGAGATGGTGGGAGGGCTGAATGGTGTTGTGAGAAGTGGTTAAGGCACACAAGGCCTACAGATAGAGCCCACACTCTGACAGGTGAACTGATCTGTCCTACTATAGAGATTCGGGTCAATGATGCATATCAATTCACACCAGATGAAACAAGTTTTGTTCTCATAAAATACTTTTCAATTGTAACATTTCAGGAAGTGAGGACTTAATCTTATCTGATGCTCTGTTGAGTTGACCCTGGTCAAGTATTCCCACCTGGGAATCGCTGCCTTTCAGCAGTCACTTATGTTGTAACAATGTCAGTTCGGAATCACATGCAGATATGGATAAAGAATAGGTAAGTACATTCAGAACTGAACAAGTTCAGCGCTTTAGGTATTTAGAGCTACTCACATCTATTCTGGAAATGAGCCTGACAATCAGGTCAGGATAATCCCACGCTTCCTGCCTTGCCTGTATATTGTCAGCTGCTGTCACCTATCCTGGAACTGATCTCCCAAATACGATTTGGAAGATTAAAGACTCTGCCCAGCCTTTGTAGGGTCAGCTGCACGCACCTCTTCTAGTCTGGAGTCCCACAGTTAGAACAGGCAGATCCCAAACTCAATAATAGGCCCATATATTTGAAGTTCAATAGCATGTTTTTCTCTTCAAACTATAGCTAAACAGGCAAACCACAGATTATTTTCTATGTGCCTGCAAATATCAGTCTCTGCAACATCCCTCATGTTCTGTTACCCTTCCCATCTCTGTAAATCCTCTACTTTCTACAAATAGTCATACATTTATGTCATCCTCTAAACACAAAATCTACCCCATCCCGAAAAGCCATTCTTCCTCCTGGAGAAGGTCACAGACATACAGGCCGATCAAGTTTGTGAATGAGATTAGAGATAATAAGGACGTTATAGGTGAAGGGGTTTGAGATAGCGAGCTTGCAGAAGTTAAAAAAAAACCTTGTATTGGCACTGCAGGAGATTAATAAGACGAGATTCTTCTGAAAGGAATGTGACTTTTCTTGGAAGATTTCATAGAGATTATTGCAGTAGCGGGAGGAATTTCAGAGACAGTGAGATTCGAAGGGGCTAATGAATATTCAAGATACATAGACGGTTCTTTTGATCTGGTGGTGATTACAGAAATAAGGAGAGCTGGAGGAGTTTCCACAGATAGGGTGGGATTTAGAATATGGAGGCTGCAGAGATAGGGAGCTGTGTAGGTACAGAGGGTGGTTACAGAATCGGGAGTGCTGTAGGGACCAAAAGATTTTACACAGAAGATCACACATTGGAACACGGTAGACAACAAGGACAATTGTAGGGACTTGAGGAAGTTTAAGAGATAGGCAGATTTGTAAGGGACGGAGAAAGGTTCACTGAATAATGAACAGTGTAATGGCTGGAGGAGGTTATGGAGATCATGAGATTTGTCAGGGCGGGAGGGAGTTAGTGACATTGATAGACTGATGATTGCGTGAGCTGGAGGAGATTGTGAAGATTGGGAGCGTTCTATGTATCGGAGTAATTACAGACAAAGGGAGAGCTGTCAAGCCTTGAAAATTATTACAGAGAGAGGGAATATTTAGAGGAGATTGCAGAGAAAGGCGGTTTATAAAATGGCCTGTGTGAGTTACAGAGATAAGGAGGGGTGTTTTAACTGATGGATGTTTCAGAGGTAAAAATGGATCGCACCAGATCAATGAAGTTATGGAAACAAAGTATTATTGGAGTTGGAGAACACTTGAGACATCGCACCAAACCACATAGAAGTCTTAAGGCACAGAAGGGTCTCATTGATCCATGATGTTTGCACAAGCTCTTCACCTGAGTTCGTTACAGAGTCATGATCTCCTGCTTTCCCCCATACCGTTACACATTTCTTTTAGTCGCAATAATCATCCATCCCCTCTTGAACATGTCCATTGAACATCCATTTACAACAAATCCAAGTGTATCCTGACTACTCACCAGGTGAAAAGGTTCTTACTTTTATCATATTTCTTCTGTTGTACATAACCTTAAATCTGTGCCCTCTCGTTTTTCCCTCCTTCTGTGAGTGGGTACAGTTTTATCCAATCTAATCTATTCAGTCTGCCCATGAATTTAAAAAGTTGCATCCAATCTCCTCTTAGCCACCTTCACTTCAGTGAGAACAGTTGCAACATTATCAGTCTGACTTCATAACTGATCTTACTCATTCCTGGAAATACTCTTTTAGATCAGTTCTTCATCCTTTCCAATGTGTTCATATCGGTCCTATCGTGTGACACTCCAGTTGAGGTCGAATGTGTTTGGTGCAAATTCAACATCACCTCCTTACTCTTGCACTATCAATATTTAATCAGACAGGAACACTGTATGGTTTGCCTATGTTTAATGTCCTACAAACTTCATTGATTTTTGCACAGCCTCTGTTCCTGTATGCCTGCCTATTTTATATTATCTTTTAATGTTCTTTTTGGAAATTTGCATTGTCTCATATTTCAATATGCCAAACTTCATCAATCACCTCTCTACTCTTTCTAAGAATTTGGCGATGTAAGTTTAGATTTCTAGAATGTTTTCCTCACAGGTTACAATTTCTTTAACTGCTGCGTCAACTGTAAACTTTGAATGGGTCCCTGCACACCAGATGTACATAGTTCATACATATCAAAATGAATAAGATCCCCAAAACTGCAGAACTTCACTAAAAATCTTTCTCCAGCCTGAATTAAAAATCTAGTGACCATTCCTCTCGATTTCCTACCCATCAGTCAATTTTGTTTCGAAATTGATACAATTCCTTTTATTCAATGAATGAATGAATGAATGGGTGAATGAATGATTTAATATCACATGTATTGAGTGAAAAAATACCGTGAAACACATTTGTTGCCTGTACCACAAAGATATGCCTCATCAATTTTGTACCTTTCTAGCGACAGTGTTTCCTCCTCTGTCACCATGGCCTGGGTGAGTTCAGCCACTTTGGTAAAGACAGAGATGAAGTATTCAACTCACTCAGACATTCCCCTTCTTCTCAGTATAAATCCTCTTTCAAGTATTGGATCAGCATTACTCGACCTTTTCGCACGCTGCGTAACAGGTGTGACAACTTTATGTTGCCTCTCCGTTTCCTCATATATTCCTCCACTGTATCATCTCTACCTTAAACCTTCAGCATTTCTCTTGGTTCACAATTCTGTTCTCTATCTGACACCTATTCAATTGTTCTTCTTCATCTTAACTTGTTGCTCCATTGTCATCGAGGGAGCTTTGGGTTTGTTTACCCTGCCTTTCCATGTGTGAGGAACTGTTCCTCGAACCGACCTAAGCCATTGAATGGAGCCCATTTTTCATTTTGTTTTTCTGACCAATTTGGAATTCCGGCCATACATTCCTAGATTCATTCTTGCGCAGTGAAGGCAGCTCCCAGTCGATTGATTTTTTTTCTCAAACTCAGTCAATGCACAGCATTCTCTACCATCGTCCTGAGTGTTATAATAAAATGATCGTCCTGCCTGAAAATGTTCCTGCGTGATACTGGATCCACTTTCACCACCTCTTTTCCAAGGTTCAACAGTACATGGTCTCTTGCGGTGGTCACATACTCCTGCAGTAAACTCTACTCCAATCAGTCTGTCACTACCCAGACACGGTCAGGATCCCAGTCTGTATCTGGATCATGAAAGTTTCTCAACACTATCACGTTGCAATCTCTGTACCTTTTTCACTAGTTGGTGGCCTACAGGCAGTCGCTCACCGCGTAACTTTATACTTTTTGTTCTATAACTCCAGCCAACTTCATTCTGAACTTGGAGGCATCCACTTTCTCTCAGATTCATTAACTAACACTATCCTGAGCCAATACTTCTACACTTCATCCTTTGCTTTCCTTTATATCATTTCTGAATACGTTATACTTTGGGCTCCATACATCAGGAGGGATGCATTGGACCTGGCGCAGGTCCAGAGGAAGTTCACAAGAAAAATCCCAGGAATGAAAGGCGTAACAGATGAGGAATGTTTGAGGGCTCTGGGACTGTACATGATGGAGTTTAGAAGAACAAGGGGAGATCTGATTGAAACTTACAGCATACTCAATGGTTTGGACAGAGTGGATTTGGGAAGATGTTTCCATTGACAGGAGAAACGAGTAACCAAGGGCACAGCCTTCGAGAAAACGTTTTCGATGGGAGATAAGAGGAAACTTCTTCAGCCCAAGAGTGGGGAATCTGTGGAATTCGTTGTCACAGAAAGCAGTGGATGCCAAGTCATTGAGTAGATTTAAAACAAAGATAGAAAAGTTCTTGATTCCCCGGGGATCAAAGGGGGAAAGGAGGAAAATGGGCTTGAAAAACCGAACAGTCAAAATTGAATGGTGGAGCAGACTCGATGGACACATTGACATTCTTGACCCGACGACGCTGGAATTACATTGATAGTCACAGAAACACTGACACCTTCTTCAATTTCCTGACTCCCCTATGACTATTGCTCTTTCTTCCTTCTCCCTCCCATCCTGTATAGTCAGGCTGCTTGTGGTATCACCGACATGGCTCTGACTGCACTCCCCTCAGCAGCCTGTATCCTCATCAGCTTCGAAACTGGGAAACTGAATTTGGAGGGAGCCTCACCTCCCCCCACCTTCACACCCCCCTCCCGCCCATAGTAATCCTGTATTCCCTGACTGTATCTCTTGATGGATCACCCATTCCCTGCCTTCTGACAGGCCGTTATGACAGCACTCTGATCCCCTCCCTGTATGTGCTATCCACCTAACTCTCAGGGTCATAGATGTCTCACAGAATCTCCAGAGATTAACTGAGCTGTATGACCCAGTGTTCGTCTCGATCACCAGCAGGGGCTATGACTTCACAATGTAACAGAAAACGTTTCCCATTGACCAACCGGCACTACCACAACATAAGATGAAACGTGTTTAGTCTTACTCAATGAAATACGTTGTATACACTTAACATCAGAAGCATACATTTAACATGCATTCCATTATTGCCCTGCAGCTGACTGAGATTCTTTGTTATACTGATTCAGTCTTTCACTTATTACTGATATTTCAGCCTTCAGCCCTACTTCCAGGAAAGAATATGTCAATTTGCAACAAGTAACAGTTTTTATCAGCAAATGAACTTACATTTTCTTCTGCCAGGACACTTGTGTTTCTTTCAAAATCAATGCTGGGGATCACAGCAGCAGAAAGGTGTGTCTCTGTGACTCCCAGGTATGTGTAATCCCCCAGCTCCCACTTCACTCTGTTCCCTCACAGTGTCACCGTCTCTGTGACTCCCAGGGACATATAATCCCCCAGCTCCCACTCCACTCTGCTCCCTCACAGTGTCACCGTCCCTGTGACTCCCAGGGACATAAAATCCCCCAGCTCCCACTCCACTCTGCTCCCTCACAGTGTCACCGTCTCTGTGACTCTCAGGGACATATAATCCCCCAGCTCCCACTCCACTCTGCTCCCTCACAGTGTCACCGTCTCTGTGACTCCCGGGGACATATAATCCCCCAGCTCCCACTCCACTCTGCTCCCTCACAGAGTCACCGTCTCTGTGACTCCCAGGGACATAAAATCCCCCAGCTCCCACTCCACTCTGCTCCCTCACAGTGTCACCGTCTCTGTGACTCCCAGGGACATATAATCCCCCAGCTCCCACTCCACTCTGCTGCCTCACAGTGTCACCGTCTCTGTGACTCCCAGGGACATATAATCCCCCAGCTCCCACTCCACTCTGCTCCCTCACAGGGTCACCATCTCTGTGACGCCCAGGTACGTGTAATCCTCCAGCTCTCACTCCACTCTGCTCCCTCACAGGGTCACTGTTTCTGTGACTCCCAGGTACATGTAATCTTCCAGCTCTCACACCACTCTGCTCCCTCAAAGGGTCACCGTCTCTGTGACTCCCAGGTACGTGTAATCCTCCAGCTCCCCCTAAAGTCTGCTCCCTCACGGGGTCACCGTCTTCGTGACTCGAAGGGACGTGTAATCCTCCAGCTCCCACTCCACCCTGTTCCCTAACAGGGACACCCATCTGTGACTGTTATTTATTACAGTTATATGGAAGAGTTACAGAAGTGGAAGGGGTTACAAATTTAAAATGGGAGAGATTTTAGGTAATCAGAAATATTAACAATAATAAAAGAAATTTTGGAGATCACAGGCACAGATGGGAATGGAAGAGGTGAGCTACTGTAAGGAACTATAAGAGTTATAAGTTGGGGAGGATGTCAGATATATAAGGGAGAGCTGCATTGTCTGTGTGCAGTTACAGACATGAGGAGTGTTATAGCGCCTGCTGGAGAGGACATAGATAACAACAGTTCCAATGGCTGGTGCAATGGCTCAGGAAGGCAGCTCACCAGCACCTTCTCAGAGACAACTCTAAATCAATAATAAATGCTGGCCCAGCCAACAAAGCACATGTTCATGAATGAATGAAGGAACAAAAGATCTACAAGTAGCACTGAGGTCACTCAGGAAGGCCCTTTCAGCTGCATTTCACAAACACGGCACCACTCTCCCCTGTAAGGACAGGAGCTCCAGTTTCACAGGACCACCAGCATTTCCAAGGTGCCCTCCAAGCCACGCTCCATCCTCCCAGCACTGTGTCTGTCCCTACACCCAAAGGAATGCAGTGGGTCAGGAAGGCAGCTCCCCACCACCTTCTCCAGGGAATTACAGATGGGAAGGTAATGATGAAACTCTGCTGTTTACAGCCAGACAGAAAAATAAATCCAGCAGTGGGTGTGAAATGACATTTCCGTGTCAGAACAACATGCTGAGCATGGCGAAAGGATTTGTCCGATTGGCAAAAGGCAGAGAGTGTGAAGAAAGGGGTCTTTTTCACGATGGGAACTTGTGATGAGGGGAGCTCCACAGGGGTCAGTGTTGGGACTATCCTCTACACGTTATTCATTCAGAGTCTGAACAAAGGATGTGAAGGGGTATGACAAATGGGTTTCCAAGAAAGATCCCAAGGATGAAATTCGTATCGTATGACAAGCAGGTTCAGTCTCGAGGTCTGCACTTGATGAAGTTTCAGAGGCTGCGGTGGCAGAATCTGATTCAAACTTACAGAATACTGAGGGGCCTGGATGGAGTGGACGTGGTGAGGATGTTTCCACTAGTAGGAGAGACTAGGGGCCAAGGGCACAGCTTCAGAGTGAAGAGATGACCCTTCAGAATGGAGAATTGGAGAAATTTATTCAGCCAGAGGGAGATGGATCTGTGGAACTCACTGCCTTATGGGGCTGTGGATGCGAAGTGATTCAGTGTATCTAACTCAGAGATAAGCAGGTTCTGGATAAATAAGGAGATCAAGGGTTACAGGGAGTGAGAGAATTGGGTTGAGAAACAATTCATCCATAATTGAATAGTGGAATAGACCTGACGCACAGAATGGCCTAATTCTATCCCTATGCATGGTGGTCTTATGGACTGCGCTTATTCCATAGGTTTCTAAGTGTGCAGTTAGCATTTCTGGTATATCGTTTACCATACATTGCAACACTTCCATGATTATTGCTGTCACCTCTTGGTTTCAGATCAACTGCAGAAAACTACACCACGGAGTAACATGGGAATCCTTGTATATAAATCTCAGAAAGGTGGCATACAGTGTCAGCATGACATAGAGAAGGTAAATGGAATGCTTGTGTTGATTTCAAAGGGAATGGAGAATAAAAATAGGGAAGGCTTGTAATACATATAGATGACTCCTGTCAGCCCTCACTGAGAATACTGTGAATAGGTTTGGTCCCGTTTCTGGAGGGAAAATGTCCTTGTATTGGAGGCAGCCCAGAGAAGGTTCACCAGGCTGGTCTTCAAAATAGAGGGATATTGATGAGAAGAGATGGAGAAGGTTGAACTTGCAGTCGTTAAAATTTAGAAAATGAGGCAAATTTACTGATACACCAAAGATTCTTGTGTTCTTACAGAATCGATACTGAGACATTGTTTCACTGAGCAAGGATCTGTAACCGGAGATGAAGGGGAATACAGTTACCAGAAACAGAGAAAAGCTGGGTTTGAGACACTGGAGGATGTTAGAGTTCAGTGGTTTGAGATCACTGTTGGTGGTTAGAGATCAGGTGGTTGTCGGGCTGAAAGATGTCAAGTAGAGTGACAGGATTATCAGTTCTGAAGGATTTACAGGGACCGGGAGGAATATACGGACTAGAGATTACATAGTAGTTGTTGGAGCTACAGAAGGTTTTCGAGAAAGGGAGTGTTATAGGCACTGGAGAGTAGACAGATGGGGTGGTATTTGGAGCTGCAGGAGATTATAGAGAAAGGGAGGATTGGAGGGACTGGAGAGTACACAGGTAGGGGTGGTAGTTGGAGCTGCAGGAGTTTATAGAGACTGGGAGGATTGTTGGTGCTGGTATTTCACTGACATGGACAAGAGTTGGAGCTGCAGAAGTGAGTGAGATAGGGAGGTTTGAAGGGGCTGGATCAGTTCACACAACCAGGGAGAAGTGTA
The DNA here is from genome assembly GCF_047496795.1 of Chiloscyllium punctatum. Lineage (NCBI taxonomy): Eukaryota > Metazoa > Chordata > Chondrichthyes > Orectolobiformes > Hemiscylliidae > Chiloscyllium > Chiloscyllium punctatum. The sequence continues at coordinate 156,103 of NW_027310033.1, forward strand.
GGGATTGGAGGAGCCAGAGATGCTGAGTGTTGTAGTGCTGCAGGAGTTCAGAGAGTTAGTGAGGACTGTGAAGGCAGGTTTACAGCATTCCCATCAGTTACACAGAGATGTGGAGTGCTGTTCTGGAGGAAATCAACAGGGTTGCAGATACTGGAAGATATTACAAAGACAGTGAGCTGTAGTATTTGAGGAGGTTACAGCGACAGGATGCGTTGAGGAGTTGGAGGCTGCTACAGGTATTAAACATGCTGCAAGAGATCAATAACCTTACATCGATCAGGGGGATTGGAAGCTCTGGAGATAAAGAATGAGAATTGCAGTAACTGAAGAATATCACAGAGATGGGGAGTAACATATGAGTTAGAGGAGTTATAACATGAGATGGGCTGTATTCAATGGAGTCAGGGAAGATACAGGGAGATCTGAAGGGACTACAGGTGATCAAAAGGACAGTGAGGCTTCTCACTGTCAGATTGGGTCAGTTTCCGCAGGCATGGAGTATTTTATGGAATTGTGCTACTTACAGAGATTAAGAGAGTTGTATACAACTGAGGAACGAACAGAGATATGGAAGGCTGTAGTTAATGAAGACTTTTGTTGATGTCAGATGCTGAGGTTCAGGAAAGTATATGGACGGGAAAGCTGTACAATCTGTTAGAACTTACAGAGACAGGAACAGCAATAGATCCTGGAGACACTAACATAGATAGGGAGTATTGCAGACACTGGAGGAGGTCTCTGCTTTAGGGATTGTTGTAGGGGAGTGTAACGTTTACACAGAGAGGGGTGTAAGATCTGGAGAAGGTTATGGAGATGATTAGATTGGTGGGGAGACTGGAGGAGCTTACATTGACAGGGCGGGTGATAGCGACGGGAGGATGTTACATAGATAGTATTTCTTGTAGAAACTGATCGGGAGAGTCACAAGCATTGGAGCTGGTTCCACATATTGGTGGGTTTACAGGGTCCTGAGAGGATTACCCAGATAGGGAGGTTTGTAGGATGTCCACATTTTCAGAATGTTTCAGGAATGGAAAAGGTTACACAGTTAAGGAGGGATGTTGGAGCTCTGGGAGTTCACAGAGACTCGGAGGTTTGAAGGGGTTGGGGCTGATTATGGATAGATGGATATATTTAGGGGCAGTAATATGGAATGCAGAGGGAGAGTTTGGAATAGATTCCCTACAGCATGAGAACAGGTACCTCGGCCCAACAAGTCCACACCAACTCTCCAAAGAGTAATCCACCCAGACCCACTTCTCTCCGACAATGCACCTAACACTATGGACAATTTAGCATGGCAGATTCAACTCACCCTCACATCTTTGGACTGTGGGAGGAAACTGGAACACCTGGAGGAAACCCACGCAGACACAGGGAGAAGGTGCAAACTCCACACAGACAGACAGTCACCTAACGCTGGAATCGAACCTGGGTCCCTGGCACTGTGAGGCACCATCGCTCACCACTGAGCCACCGTGCTCCTCAAATTGCAGAATTACACAAAGGGAGAGTGTTTGAGGTGCTGGGAGGACTGTAGGGAGTGGACGAGCAAACAGAGATGTGGAGTGCTGCTGTGGTTTGAAAAGGGTCTGGAAGTGTTCTTATCGGTATGGAGGTCGGTAGGGTTGGGAGAAGGTTACTGTGGTGCTATAGGCCAGGAGGCAGGAGTGTGATCGGACCTGCAGAAGGTTACAGTGATATCATGTTTTCTTGGGGCTTGAGGAAAATTCACAGGTGGGTACTTTGCTCCAGGCTGGAGGATTTTACAGAGACGGCGTTCCTGTAAGTATCATGCAAAACTACAGAAATGGGAATTATTGTACTGAGTGCAGGATGAGATTATACAGATTGGGCAAGTTATCGAGACTGGAGCAATTCACATACTGGGAGAGTCATCAGCATCGGAGTAGATTTCAAATATACAGTGGGAATTTGGGAGGGGTGGAGGTTACAGAAATAGGAAAACTTCTGGGAATTACAAGCATTCAAGACATTGGCACAAACAAGTTAGACTGAAAGGCATGTTTCCTTGCTGTATAACTCTATCACATGACAAGAGAGAGCGTGAGGAGGGACTATAGAACAGAAAGATCCCAGGTTTCAATACCATCTCCTTGAGGGAGGCCTGCTTTCCCCTCTGTTGTACTGATCCTCAGGAAGACTGCACAGGGCTGAATTGATAAGTGTCAACTTACTGTATTGACATAGGAAGGCTCATACAGCAGAGATGAAAACTAACAAGACGGTGGGGTTTGAGCCTGGGAACATCATGCTCTGTGTTTACCCTTCAACACTGTATCTGTGTCACGTCTTCCGGACCAAAGTTCAATCCCTTAAATACACTCTGCTCTGTTTACTGTGAGTGATCTTACCTTGCTGCAGGATTTACTGAAGGCTCCAGATCTCACTCTCCATCTCTCGGGCTGACCAACTGTCTTCAGTGTGGTGATGGACGAGACAGGAATTGGGAATTCTGTTGAGTCAAGAGCATCCTGAGTATCTACAGGAGATAGAGAAACAGACAGAATGGGAAATTAGACTGATGCAGTGAGGGTTACACATGGAGAATGGCACGGAGTCCCACAGAGATTTGGAAAATCCCAGTCTCCATCCCTGGTCTGAGTTGCCTCATCTCCCTGGAGTGGAGAATTCTGTTGGATTAGGATCTGGAGTAGCTGCAAAAGGTGCAGTCACCGGCATCAATTAGACCCTCACAGTGACAGATACCACATGGAGAGAGACTGTGTGATAGCACCAGAGTGCAGGAAGTTATCAGGATCAAACCACGGTCAGGAAGAAGGTGCACTGGGATCAGTACTCAGGGATCAGGGAGCTATCAGTGGACCAGGCAATGACCTCGTGTTACTCTCACTAGACTGTTCATCCAGAATTTAATGCCAGAGTCAGGGATACACATCTAACCACTTAATAATACCCTTTCAGTAAGCAAATCTGTTATAGGCTGCCAGTCTGGCCTGCATATGAATCCAGACCTAGGGCAATGGGATTGACGCTCAAATGCCCACTGTAATGACCTGACAAGCCACTCTGCTCTAAGGCTGGTCAGGGTGAGCATGCGATGCTGGCCAGCCAGAGACAGCAACATCCCATGAGTGATTTAAAATCAACCCTGCTGGGAGCAGTGTCCTGGCCAATCATGTCGGTAGGTTTATGGACAGGGCTTTAAACTGACAGAGAGGATGCTGGGACAGGCTTCAGGTGAAAGAAACTTTCCCAATCCAAAGAGAAAATGTGACGCCTCTGAACAGCATGGGAATGTGACTGAAGACAGGAACAGGAAGGGACAGAGTTTAACTAAAACTGTACATCAATGAATTGGTTTGTGACAGGACATTGTGGGGAAGAGGAAACTATAATATTGCTTTTTTTTGAAATGGACAAAGTATCTACAATAACATAATAGTTTGGGACACAGAGATAAATGAGACTTCGTCACCAGACAGACGTGATTACGTGGTGAACAAAAGGTGGAACATAAGTATTCAACAGTAAACAACCTTACAGGATCTCAGGCAGAATGGAAAAGCAAGATGGGAACTCTGACACTAATGGATAACAAAGGTATTACAGAGAAAGCATTTGGCCTCAGATTATGCAGGTGAATCAGCCTGAATGCAAATTCTGGGTGCTATGTGTCAAAAACACAAGCAGGAGAACAGTGATTATGCTGCCTTGCAGTATTTCATTGCTCATCCCTGCATTAAACAGGAATTCATTAGAAATTGTAGCAAAGCTGGTGTGATAATTTTTGGAGACTTCAATCTTTGTATAATCTGGGACAGACACATTGGCAAGAGTGATATTATCCAAGATCCTCCTTCAATGTTTTTGTCAGTGTTTCTTTGAATAACGCATTGTGCAAATCGCTAGGGATGTAATTATCTCAGATCAACCGTTGGGTGATGAAGCTGAGTGAATGAGTAATATCACACCGAGATCCTCCAAGAAATTATACTGGAATTCAAAGAGATTATGACATTTTAAAGTGACCATAAAGCACACCCGAGCATCACTAACAAAGACGATTATATGATTTTGAGAGAGAACTGACCAAGGTAAACAGGGGAAACAGACTGAAATGTTAGTCTGTAAATGAACAGTGGAAAACATTTAGAGGCAGAGAGACCTAGAGACGTACAGCACATAAAGGGACCCTTCGGTCCAACTCGTCCACACCGACCAGATATCCTTTCCTAATCTCGTCCCATCTGCCAGCACTTGGCCCATATCCCAATCAACCCTTTTTACTCATATACCAATCCAGATGCCTTTTGAATGTTGTAATTGTACCAGACTCCACCACTTCCTCTGGCAGTACATTCCCTACAAAACCACACTCTGCGTGAAAAGGTTTCCCCTTAGGTCCCTTTTAACTCTTTCATCTCTCACCTTAAACCTATGCCCTCCATTTCTGGTCTCCACGACCCCACGGAAAAGACCTTGTCTGTTTGTCCTATCCATGCCCCTCATGATTTTATAAACCTCAGGAATGTCACCCCTTAGCCTCTGACGCTCCAGGGAAAACAGTCTCAATCATTTCTGCCTCTCCCGATAGCTCAAATCCTCCAACCCTGACAACATCCTTGTAAAACTTTTCTAAACACTTTCAAGTTTCACAACATCCTTCCATTAGGAAAAAGACCAGAACTGCATGCAATATCCCAAAAGTGCCCTAAACAGTGTGCTGTACAGCTGCAACATGACCTCCAAACTCCTATAATCAATGCTCTAACCAATAAAGGAAAGCATACCAAACACCTTCTTCACTATCTGCTTACCTGGGTAACACTTACGGGGGCATAGGCGTGGACATGGATTGGACGGTGGGTGTGGTGGGTGGGGGGCGGAGTTGAACGGGTTTGGGGACGGGCTGAGGGTGATGTAAGATATGTCTGGGAGGTGGGGGCAGGCGGCGAGTGGAGGGTGGTGTTAGATGGTTTTGGGGGCAGGATTCGCTGTTGGGTCTGTTTGGGGGAGTGACGTTGAGAGGCGGGTGGGGGTGGTGTTGGATGGGTTTGGAGGCGAGCGGGGTGTGTTTTTGGGGTCTGACAGGGTGTGGCGGCTCTCTCATGGCTTGCTGCTGCCTAGTCACCTGAACAGGGAGCAGACGAGACTGAAAACTCCGAGCCCCAGAGGAATGGTATTGAATCGATTAACCGAATAATAAATTATCCGGACGAAATAGTGCCGCCCATCTCGTTCAGATAATCGAGGTTCCTCTGTAAACCATCTGGACTATACCCTAGTGTCGTGTGATTTTTTACCTTCACCCAATCAACCCCTGCTCGATCCTGCTGAATGGCCCCAATATTGGCCCTGTTCCAGTTTAAGACCTAAATCTGTCAACCTGCCTGATCTCTTTCCACAACTATGTTAAAACAAAGACAGTTGTGGTGACTGGACGCAATGTGCTATCCGACTGATACTTCAGTCACTTACCTGACCTGGTTTTCTGAGGAGAGGTCCAGTGTTGCACCCGCCTGAGTAGCATAGAGCCATCTACGTTTTGATTGAGGAAACTTTCTTGGACACATTTACAAGTTCCACCCAGTACGGGCCTTTTACACTCTGGGTGACGCTGCCAATCCAGGGGAAGTTAAAATCTCCATCCAATACTACTCTATTATTTGTATAGGTACCTGCAAACCCACTACACATTTGCTCCTCTCGTTCCCGCTGGCTATTTGAAGGGTCGAGAACACGATCCCAGCAGACTGACCATCCCCTTTTTGTTTCTATCTTTTAAATTTATGGCCTCATTTGATGACTGCTTAACGGAATTGTCTCGATGCACAGGTGTCATGTCCTTCCGAATCAAAAGGACAAGTCTCCCTCCTCGCTTACTTGTCCTTCTGTCACGCCTGTCGTTTCTGTATCCTGGATCACTGAGCTGGCAGTCCTGCCCTTCTCTCAGCCATGTTTCTATTATGGCTATAATATCCCAGTCCTCAGAGCTAATCCATGCTCTGAGCTCATCGGCCTTCCCAGTCAGGCCTCGTGTGTTGAAATAAATGCCCTTTTAACCAGATATCTTTCCCTCCCTCGACTGTGCCCCTGGATATCCTGAGTAGGTAACTTGCTCTTGATGGCTGATGTATTTCCCCTGAATTTTCGATCGTCCCTCTCTCACTCAGAGTCTCAACTCCCTGCCAAACTAGTTTAAATCCTCCTGGGTAACATTAGCAAATCTCCTCCCTGGGATACTTGTGCCCCTTTGCTTAAAGTGCAAACCATCCCCTTTGTACCGGTCCCCTCTACCACATAAGAGATCCCAATGACCCAAGAACTGAAAACCCTGCCCACTATACCAGCTCCTCAGCGACACATCCATCCAGCCTACCTTTCTATTTCTATCCTCACTGGCACTTGGCACTGGGAGCAATCTGGAGATCATTAAGGTGAATATCCTGCTTTTTTAAATTCTCACCTGACTCCCTGTACTCATTTCACAGGACCCCATCCCTTTGTCTACCTCTGTCATGTGGACCGATGTGCACAATGACCTCTGGATGTTCTCCCTCCCCCTTCATCATGTTCAATAACGACTCAGAGACATCCTTGACCCTGGTACCTGGGGTATCCTCTGGAGCCACACAGTCTCCTGTCTGTCCCCCTCACAACTGAGCCTCCGATCAGTATCACGATCATTACAGAGGATCTGGCAAACATAGACTGGGAGGAACTCCCTGCAGTTGGGTCCATGTTAGGAAAGTGGAGTATTTTAAAGTGATGCAGTGAGACCGCAGGGCCCGTGTGCTCCTTGAAGAATGAATAGTAAAGGTAGCAAGTCCAGGGAATACTGATCAAGTGATAACCTGAGTTTGTTAAAGAAAATACAGTGCAATAAAATCAGGTGAAGCCCTTCACAAGTATAGAGAGTGCAAGGGGATTGTGGAAAATGAGCGACAAATAATGGTCATGAAATATATTTGGCAGATACGATTGCGGAAAAGCCACAGGTATTTTATCAGCATCGTGATAGTAAGAGGATTCCCAACGAAAGAGGAACCAAAGGAACAATCTGTGCATGAAGCCACAGAAAGCAGGTGAGGTCTTCAATGAATACTTCCCATCTGTATTCATACAGGAGAAATGCCTCGTAGCCGGGGATTTCAGTTGGGATGCTGAGGTTCCAGAAAATGTTAAGAACAATAAGGAGGAGGGTATTAAATGTTTTCACAGGCAAAAAGGTGGAGAAATCTCCAGTGCCCAATGAAATGTATCGAACATAGATCAATACAGCACATAATGGGCCCTTCGGCACACGATGTTGTGCCAAGCATTTATCCTAGCTTAAGCACCCATCCATGTACCTATCCAATTGCCGCTTAAAGGTCACCAATGATTCTGACTCTGCCACTCCCACAGGCAGCGCATTCCATGCCCCCATCACTCTCTGGGTAAAGAACCTACCCCTGACATCCCCCCTATACCTTCCACCCTTCACCTTAAATTTATGTCCCCTTGTAACACTCTGTTGTACCCGGGGAAAAAGTTTCTGACTGTCTATTCTATCTATTCCTCTAATCATCTTATAAACCTCTATCAAGTCACCCCTCATCCTTCGCCGTTCCAATGAGAAAAGGCCAAGCACTCTCAACCTATCCTCTTACGACCTATTCTCCATTCCAGGCAACATCCTGGTAAATCTTCTCTGCACCCTCTCCAACGCTTCCACATCTTTCCTAAAGTGAGGCGACCAGAACTGCACACAGCACTCCAAATGTGGCCTAACCAAGGCCCTGTACAGCTGCAACATCACTTCACAACTCTTGAATTCAATCCCTCTGGTCATGAACGCTAATACACCATAGGCCATCTTACAAGCTCTATCCACCTGAATGGCAACTTTCAAAGATCTACGAACATAGACCCCAAGATCCCTCTGTTCCTCCACTTACTAAGAACCCTACCATTAACCCTGTATTCCACATTCTTATTTGTCCTTCCAAAATGGACCACCTCACACTTGACAGGGTTGAACTCCATCTGCCACTCCTCAGCCCAGCTCTGCATCATATCTAAGTCCCTTTGCCACCAACAACAGCCCTCCTCACTATCCACAACTCCACCAATCTTTGTATCATCTGCAAATTTACTGACCCAAACTTCGACTCCTTCTTCCAAGTCATTAATAAAAATTACAAATAGCAGAGGACCCAGAACTGATCCCTGTGGAACTCTACTTGTAACTGGGCTCCAGGCTGAATATTTTCCATCTACTACCACTCTCTGACTTCGACCAGTTAGCCAGTTTTCTATCCAATTGGCTAAATTTCGCTCTATCCCATGCCTCCTGACTTTCCACATGAGCCTATCATGGGGAACCTTATCAAATGCCTTACTAAGGGCTTTTGCCCGAAACGTCGATTTCGCTGCTCCTTGGATGCTGCCTGAACTGCTGTGCTCTTACATCACCACTAATCCAGTTACTAAAATCTATGTACACTGCATCCACTGCTCTACCCTCATCCACATGCTTGGTCACCTCCTCAAAGAATTCAATTAGACTTGTAAGACAAGACCCACCCCTCACGAATCCGTGCTGGCTGTCCCTAATCAAGCAGTGTCTTTCCAGATACTCATAAATCCTATCCCTCAGTACCCTTTCCATTACTTTGCCTACCACTGATGTAAATCTAACTGGCCTGTAATTCCCGGGGTTATCCCTAGTCCCTTTTTTGAACAGGGGCACAACATTCGCTACTCTCCAGTCCCCTGGTACAACCCCCGTTGACAGTGAAGACGAAAAGATCATTGCCAACAGCTCTGCAATTTCCTCTCTTGCTTCCCACATAATCCTAGGATATATCCCGTCAGGCCCGGGGGACTTGTCTATCCTCAAGTTTTTCAAAATGCCCAACACATCTTCCTCGCTAACAAGCATCTCTTCTAGCTTACCAGTCGGTTTCACACTCTCCTCTTCAACAATATGGTCCCTCTCGTTTGTAAATACTGAAGAAAAGTACTCATTCAAGACCTCTCCTATCTCTTCCGACTCAATACACAGTCTCCCACTACTGTCCTTGATCGGACCTACCCTCGTTCTCGTCATTCTCATGTTTCTCACATACACATAAAATGCCTTGGGGTTATCCTTGATCCTACCCGCCAAAGATCTTTCACGCCATCTCTCCTAATCCCTTTCTTCAGCTCCCTTCTGGCTATCCTGTATCCCTCCAACGCTCTGTCTAAATCTTGTTTCCTCAAGCTTGTGTAAGCCTCCTTCTTCCTCTTTACTAGACATTCAAACTCCCTTGTCAACCAAGGTTCCCTCACACAACCATCTCTTCCCTGCCTGACAGGTACATACATATCAAGGACACGTTGTATCTGTTCCTTGAAAAGGTTCCACATTTCCACAACATCCTTCCCTGACAGCCTATGCTCCCAACGTATGCTCCTCAGATCCTGTCTTACAGCATCGTATTTACCCTTCCCCCAATTGTAAAACCTACCCTGTTGCACGCACCGATCTCTCTCCATAACCAAGGTGAAAGTCACAGAATTGTGGTCACGATCACCAACATGTTCGCACATTAACAAGCCCATCACTTTTCCCGCTTCGTTAGCAAGTGCCAAATCCAATATGGCCTCCCCTCTGGTCGGACAATCTACATACTGCGTTAGAAAAGCTTCCTGGACACATTGCACAAACACCGCTGCAGGTACCGCAGGCTGCTATGTCATTCAGAGAAGGACATCTGCCCATCCTCACGTGGTCTGCACGACATAGCCACAGCAAAGTATTTGCCTCCCAATTACCCTCTTCAAAGGCCAAGCAAGTTACTCAGTTCAAGGGCAGCTAGGACTGGGCAAGAAAGTCTGGTCAGCCAGAGACACCCATACCCCATACCTGACTTAATAAATAATCCATTCGGATAGTCCTCCTGCAACAGTGCTCGGACCAGGGTCCAGGCCGATCATGTCGGTAGGTTTATGGACAGGGCTTTGAACTGACAGAGAGGATGCTGGGACAGGGTTCAGGTGAAAGGAGCTTTCCAAATCCAAAGAGAAAAGGTGAAGCATCGGAGCAGCATGGGGATGTGGCTGAACACAAGCAGAAAAGAACAGGAAGGGACAGAGTTTAGCTAAAATCGTACATCAACGAAAAGATTTGTGACAGAAGATTGTGGGAAAGAGTAAGTTATGTTTTTTTTAATGGACAACGTTTATGTAATAAGGTAGATGTATTTGTGACACAGAGATAAAAGAGATTTAGACACCAGGGAGACATGGATATAGGGTGAACAAAAATATTCAATGGTTCACAATCATGAAAAATGGGTAACACTAAAAATAATGGATAACAAAGGCATTAAAGAGAAAGCATTTGGCTGCAGATCATGAAGTAGAGTCAGTCTGAATGTAAATTCTGGCGACTACTTGCCAGGGACACAAGCAGCAGAACAGTTTTAGCCACTGAACAGTATTCCATTGCTAATCACTGCATTACACAGGAACTCATTGTAATTTTTTTAACAAAGGCATTGTGATAATTTTGGAAAACCTCAATATTCGTATAATCTGGGTCAATCACACGGTCAACATTGATATTGGAAGAGGAATTAGGTTAATTTTATTCAGTATTTCTTTGAGAAACACATTGTGCAACTGTTAAGGGACATAACTATTGCAGAGCGACCGTGTAATGAAACTTAGTGAATGAGTCATGTCACCTGCAGAGATCCTTCGGGAAATTGTGATAAAGTGCAGTTTAAACAAATATAAAGTTTTAAAGTGAATCACAGAGGACAAGCTGCAACTAGAAACAAAAATAGCCAATTACATGTGTGAGAGAGGAGAACTGACCATGGTAAACAGGCTAAACAGACTGAGACATGTATCTGTAAATGGACAACAGAAAACATTTGAAGCAACAGTGTAAAACGCTCAACAGAAGGACATTCCATTGAAATAGTATAAACCTCAGCAAGAAATCGCCATTGGTCCCGCACTCAGGACAAAAGGGATCATACGAGATTATGAGGCTGAGAAGATCCCCAAAAAGTATTTAAAATCCTGAAGTGAGAGAGTGTTTTAGGAGTAAATGTTAAATAGATTGCAAAGGGTATGCTAAAAGAAGGAGGGCAGTGGGAAGGGGAACTATGGTCAGGGTTTATTGACACAATAGGAACAGGGAGAGGTGAAGGTGCTGGAGGTGGTGAGAGTGTTACAGAGAGTGGTCAGGGTTGGAACGGTGTTACAAAGCCAGTACGGATTGCTGCAGCTGGAGTGGTTTACAGAGGTAGGGAGGGACATATGCATTTTTATTTATTCATTCATGGAATGTGGGTGTCACTGCCTGGACTAACATTCTTTGACCAAACTGCTCATTACACAGAGGGTAGCTCAGAGCCAGCCATATTGCTGTGGGTCTGGAGTCAAATGTTGGGCAGACCAGGTTAGAATATTTAACGCCCTTCCTTAAAGGAAGTAAGTGACTAGAGGAGTTCTTCCTCCTGATCAACAATGTTTTAATGGTGGCCCCACCAATATCTTTTACAGATACAACATGACATCCCAACTCTTACTCTTAATGCTCTCCCCAATGAAGGTAACCACCTCAAACGCCTGCTTCACCAGTCTGTCTACCTGTGACACCACATTCAAAGAACTGTGTACCTGCATCCCTGGGTCTCTCTGACTGATAACACTACCCAGTGCCCGAACATTAATTGTACAAGTCCCACCCTGGTTTGTTTCACCAAAATGGAACACCTCACCTTTATCTAATTAAACTCCATCTGCTATTCTTCAGCCCACTATCCCAGCAGTACTGTTCATCCTGTTGTATCATAGATAACCTTCTCCACTGACCACTTTACCACCAATTTCAGTGACACACAAAATCCTTACTTTACCAGCAAACCAATATTTCCATCCAAACCATTTATCCAAATGACAAACAACCGGGGACACACTCCACCGCTGGTCACCTGCCTCCAGTCAGAAAAACAACATGTCTCCCACCACCCTCTGTCTACAACCATCAAGCAAATTTTGTATCCAGTTCACTAGCTCCTCCTGAATGCCATATCCTTTATACATTGATCTGAGCTTATTACCCAGTTTACCAGACAGAACACAGAACACAGAACAGTTCAACCCAAGACCCTTCGGCCATGATTTCATGCCAACCTTTTATCCGACTGTAAGATCAAACTAGTTTACATACCCTTCGTTTTATTATTGTCCATGTATCTGTCCAAGAGTCTATTAAATGTCCCAAATGTGTCTAATTTTACTACCACCTTTGGCAGTCCATCCAACCACCTACCATTCTCTATCCTCTTATCCATACTCCATTCACCTTAAAATTACACCCCCTTGTAATAGCCATTTATGCCATAGGAGAAAAAGTCTCTCACTATTCACTTACTCTTTGCATCTCATCAACTTGTTCACCTCTACCAAGACACCCTACCCCCTTCTTCTCTCCAATGAGAAAAGCCTTATCTCCCTCAAACTTTCTCCATAAGAAATGCCCTCCATTCCAGGCAGCATCCTGGTAAATCTCCAGTGTCCGCTCTCTAAAACTTGCACACCCTTCCTGTAAAGATGGGATGAGAAATGAACACAATATTCCAAGTGTGGTCTCACCAGGTCGGTATAAAGATGCAGTAAAACCTCACGGATCATGAAATTAATCCCCTTGCTAAGGAAAGCCAACACAACACATGACCTTTTAGCAACCCTATCAACGTGCGTGGCAACTTGAGGGATCTATAGACATGGACGCCATGATCTCTCTGTTCCTCCACAATGCCAAGCATTCTGCCTTTCACCCTGTATTCTATATTCAGGTTTGACCTTCCAGAATGAATCACTTCACACTTTTCCAGATTGAACTCCATCTGCCACCTCCAGCCCAGCTCTGTGTCCTGTCAATGTCCCATTGCAACCTACAACAACCCTCCCACATTACCCACCACTCCACCAACCTTCGTGTGATTTGCAAACTTACTAACCCACTCTCCAACATCCACATCCAAGTCATTTATAAAAATCACAAAGAGCAGATTCCCAGAGCTGACTGTTACAGAACCCCACTGGTCACTGAGCTCCAGGCTCAATACTGTCCATCTGCCGCCATACTATGTCTTCACTGGGCCATCCGATCCTGCACCCAGACAGACAGATTTCCCTGTATCCCAATCATCCTTCTTTTCTGAAAGAGCCATCAACTTATTCTGTCATAGCCTCAAAGAATTCAATAAGATTTGTGAGGCATGACCTGCCCCTCACAAACCCATGCTGTCTCTAATTTAACTATGGCTTTCCACGTAGTCATAAATCCTTTCTTTAGAGTCCTCGCCAATAATCTTCACACCACATACATTAGACCAAATCTGTAATTTCCAGAATTCTACCACTGTAATATGGTCCAGACGCTACAAATCTTCTCTCCTCTGCCATGTTCCCCAGAAGGGCATTGGAGGGTCGTGGGGATTACAGAGATAGGGAGGGATATCAGGACACGATGACTTTGCAGACATTAGGAGGGTTGCAATGCCAAAAGGAGGCTTTAGTAATTGTGAGGTTTCATGGTGATGAAGGCATTTGAGGAGGGGCGGAGGGAGGATTGTAGGGAAATGAGAGGTTTCTCAATTTAGGTGCTTTGTTAGGACTGCAAGAGATTACTGAGTTGGGGAGGTTTAAGCACTGGTGGATATTACATAAACATGTGGTTTTGGTTGCAATGCAGGAAGAGGATTCAGAATGCTGGAGAGTATAGGGTCTGAACGAGGTTACACAAATGGGAAGAGCTTTCAGGAGTGGAGGTGTTTACAGAGACAGCAATGGTTTGATCTGGAGCAGAGGACCCAGACTGGGAGGGATGTGCGGACTGGAGGTGGTTTCACAGGGAGGGAGGACCATAGGGCCTCAGGAAGCTACATAAATGTGGAGAGCTGTATGGCTGACAGGTTCATGGAGTTGGGAATGTTGGGATGGATAGAGAAGTTTACAGGGATAAGGATGTTTGTAGGACAGGGCTGGATTACACAGACAGAGACTGTTTTAGGGAGCTGAGCAGATTTCAGAGATAAAGAGGTTTGTATTATCTGGCGGAACAAACAGAGATATGGAGGGTCATTGTGACTGAAGATGTTAATAGACATAGGAAGGCTTAGGTTCTGGGGGTTATTTTGATATGGAGGTTGTGGAATCTGGATTCTTTTTTGAGAGATTGGGTAGCAAGATTAGTTGCAGACAGTTTCACAGATAAGGGAGCATAGCACAAACAGAAGGAAGTTCCTGCGGTAGGGAGGGTTCGAGTGTTTACACAGATGGGGGTAAGAGCTGGAGAAGGTTATGGAAATGAGTAAATGTTTGGAGATACAGGAGGAGCTTACATTGACATGGTGGGTAATAGTGACGGGAGGATGTCACATTGTTAATGAGTCTTGTAGGAACAGGACCGGGAGAGGTACAGGCATTGGAGTGGGATCTACAGATCGGAAGTGTTGCACGGACCTGAGAGGATAACACAGATAGGGATGGTGGTAGGGTCTCCACAGACTGATGGCGTTTTAGGGACTGGAAGAGGTTTGGTCGAGAGGGAGGGCTGGAAGAGCTGCAGGAGATTATGGAAAGTTGAAGAGTTGGAGCAGTTCACAGAGGGAGGGTTCTCCGACAGGAGTAGGTCACAGATAGTGAGGGTTGTGTGGCCTGAGAAAATTAAAGAGAGGGGAGTTTTAGGACTGGAAGACATTACACTGACAGGGACAGTTGAAGAGACTGTAGCAAAAATGGATGGAGATGGTTACACAGATAGGGAGGTGAGTAGGGACTGAAGGTGAATACACAGACATGGAGGGTTGTATTGTTAGACGGAGCTTAGAAGGATAGGGACTGGTGTAGGGATTTACACAGATAGGGAAGTTTGTGTTTTTGGATAAGGTTACAATGATACAGGCAGTGTTAAAGAGTGTTGAATAGACTACAGAGGAGCTCAGAGAGAATGAATTATGGGAAGTGGAGGAGATTACAGACACAGAGATGGCTGTCGGTTTGAAAAGAGCTTCTACAGATCCTCAGTGCTGTAAGGCTGGAGGGAGGTTGCAACAATAAGAGTTACTTACACTTAATGACTTTTTTGATAGAGAGAAAGTCTCAGAGCGGGATTGTCAAAAGCAAGTATAGACAGTCCAGATAGGTTTACAGAGATATAAATGTTTTTGGTGGTTTCAGGATGGAACAGTGATTGGGAGTGATGTAACAAATGGCAATAGTTATAGGGATTGTTCTAAAAGCAGGAGGAGGTGACAGTCAGATCGATCGTGGTAAGGACTGGAGAAGCTGACATCGCCAAGGAGTGTTTTAGAGTCTGTTGGAGATTACACATATAAGGAGAGTATTGGGGATGAGGCAAGGTTCAAGAGAGAGGGATGGTTGACAGGACTGGACAGTAACTTGAATAGAATCTCCACAGTGTGGAAACCGGCCATTCGGCCTAACAAGTCCACACCAACCCCTCTGAAGAGCATCCGAACCAGACCCATCCCTCTTCCTATCCAATAAACCCTGCATTACTCATGGTTAACTCACCTAAACCACACTTGCCTGAATACTACAGTCAATTTATGACGGCTAATCACGTATCGTGCAAATGTTGGACTATGGCAAGAAACCAGAGCACCCGGAAGAAACCCACACAGTCGGGGCGAGAACATGCAAAGTCCACACAGAGAGTCGGCCAAGGCTGGAATTGAAGCCAGGTTCCAGGCAGAGTGAGGCTGATGAAACAGAGCACTGCAGAGATTAGACTCGGTCACAAGGGTTTGTTGGAACAGGAGGAAAATATAGTCAGGAACAGGATATGCTTACATGGATGGTGTCCATGAGAGGGACTGGAGGTGGTTAACGCAATATGGAGGGTTGTGCATTCTCTCGACAATTAGAGATAGGGACTGTTGGGGAGACTGGATGAAGTTAGTCATACTCAGAGTTGTACACATTGAGTAATGGCAGATGGAGTTTACTTCTGATCACTGTGAGGTAATCACTGTGGGAAGTCTCATAAGCGAAGGATATACATCATGAAGGGTTGTTCCTGCTAGAAAACTGAGTAAAAACGGGACCTTGGTGGCCAGGTCCCTGGATGTCTGAAGGTGTCACACAGGTTGACAGGGTGGGGAAGGCACCTGAACTGGGAGCAGGAGGGGGACATCCTGATGGGGCGAATTGTTAGAGCTGCCTGAGAGAATATAATCTAATCTGGCAGGGTGTTGCACCTTGAACAGTCATAAGGCCAGAAAGAAGATTCAGGTTGGTGCACAAGTTAAAGACAGCAATTTCAGCAGACAAGGCAGGCAAGAACATAGCAGGGAATAGGGGAGGGGGAACTGATGATTAAACTGCATTTATTTCAATGCAAGGAGCCTGACAGCTAAGGAAGATGAACTCAGGGCATGGATTGGAACATGGGACTGGGATATAATTGTTATTACAGAAACAAAGCTGAGGGAGGGACAGGACTGGCAGTTCATTGTTTCAAGGTGGAGATGCTACAGGAAGCATCGAAGGGGAGGCAAGAGAGGACGAGTGGTGGTGGGTTTTCATTGCATGAATCATTACATCAGTACCTCGAGAGGATATTCCTGTGGGATCACCCAGCAACGCTACGTTAGTAGAACAGAAATAAGAATGGGTCATCACTCTGACACGATTGTCCTACTGACCCCGAATAATCTGTGGCAGACTGAGGACGAAACATATCAGGAGACCTCAAATATCAATCATAATAATAGGGCTGTTATGGTTGGGGTTTTTAAACTTTCCAAACGTAGACTGGGACTTCCAGCGTTCATTGTTTGGAAGAGAGGAATTGGTAATTGTGTTCCATAAAACTCCCGATCAATATGTAAATGGCCTGAAAAGAGAAAGGGGCAAAACCTGACCTCCCCTTGGGAAACAAGGTAGGGAAAGGGATTGAGATGTGAGAAAGCATTTTGCCAAAGTGACTCAAGTCTATTAGTTTGAAAATAGCGATGGAACAGGACAGAGCTGGTCCACAGGTTCAAGTTATAAAATGGGGCCAGACTAATCTTGATAATATTAGCCAGGAACTCTCAAAAGGTGGTTGGTGAGTCTATTTGCAGGGAAAAGGAAGTCTGGCAAGTGAGAATATTTTAAAAGTGAGATAAATTGAGCGATCACCACCAACATGTTCTTGTTTGTGTGAAGGTCAATGCTGACAGCATTCCAAAAACACTGGCTGTTTATTGAGGGTCTGGTCAAGGAAAAGAGGGCACATGTCAGGTATAGCCAGCTGGACCAAGGGAATTCCTGAGGATCACAGGGACTTTAGAAATACACTTTGGGTAGAAATCAGGATTGCAGAAAGTGTACATGCAATAGCCTTGGCAGAGAATGATAAGGAGAATCCAAAAGTGATTGTATAAATACATTGAGTAAAAGAGTATCTCGAGACAAAATGCTGTCCCTTAAAGATCAATGAGCCCATTGGTGTGTGGAACCGCAGGATATGTCTAAGACCGTGAACACATTTTTTACTCCAGAACTTATTGTGGACAAAGACTGGGGAACTCAGGGAACAAGAGTAATATGTTAGACCACATTTGGAGTTCTCTGCAATTCCAGTATCCCCGCTATAGGAATGATGTTGTGAAAGTTGAAAGTGCTCAGAAAAGATTGAAAGTACTCATGTGACTCAGCCAACGTTGTCTATCTTATACATTGCAGGCAAGGATGCCCGGAAGCATGGTACATTGGGGAAACCGAGCAAAGGCTACGACAACGGATGAATGGGCACCGCACAACAATCAACAGACAGGAGGGTTCCCTCCCAGTTGGGGAACATTTCAGTGTTCCAGGACATTCAGCCTCGGACCTTCGGGTGACCATCCTCCAAGGTGGACTTTGGGACAGGCAGCAGAGAAAAATGGCCGAGCAGAGGCTGACAGCGAAGTTCGGTATCCATAGGGAGGGCCTCAACCGGGACCTTGGGTTCATGTCACAGCACAGGTGATCACCATTGCACTACACACACAGAGATATTCCTACACACACACACACACACACTCTCACATGCACACGGACACAGGTACACACAGATGGGCACACAGACACCCACACACACCCTTATAGACACACACACTCCCACACTCACACATGCACTCCCTCACAGACCTAAGACACTCTGCACCCACGACACACACACTTTCCCACACTCACAACCCCCACCCCAGACAGACACACACACACAGACAAAGACCCATAGACACATATATTTTGTGGGGTGAGTTTTTACTTGAAGGATTACATTGTACTTTGCTCAAAAACTGCATGTGTTCATGTAGAACTCTGCGATCAAAAACTGCATGAATTTATGTCAAACTCTTATCTCACTTTTTAGATTAGAATCAATCTAAATATCAGGGCCTGGACAGAGAACACAGGGGTCTAAACCTTCAACATATTGTCTAGCTATCCCCATTGTTAACAGCTAACCTGAGAATGCAACTTTAAAAAAAATGTTTTGAGATTTACACATGAAAGAAGTGAAACTATCACTGTATTCTAAACGATGAAAGGCTTAACAATCAATTTTCCAATGTATAATGTCAGTTACATCACACTGTAAATTTTTGCTATAAATTCTGTGTTACGACCGAGCTCCCCACCATCACCTGATGAAGGAGCGTCGTTCCGAAAGCTAGTGTGCTTGCAATTAAACCTGTTGGACTATAACCTGGTGTTGTGTGATGTTTAACTCTCTTCAATAAGGTAGATTGATTCGTGACACAGAGATAAAAGAAATTTAGGCACCAGAGAGACGGGGTTACAGGGCGAACAAAAGGTGGGCATAAATATTCAATGGATCACAACCTTGTGGAAACTCAGGAAAATGGGTAACGCCAACAATAATGGATAAGAAAGGCATTACAGAGAAATCATTTGACCTCAGATCATGAAGTAGAGTCAGTCTGAATGTAAATTCTGGCTACTCCTTGCCAAGGACACAAGGAGCAGAACAGTTTTACGCCATCGAATAGCATTCCATTGCTCATCACTGCATTACACAGGAACTCATTGGAATTTTTTAACAAACACTTTGTGATAATTTTGGGAAACTTCAATATTCTCATAATCTGGGACAGTCGCACTGACAACAGGAATATTGGAAGAGGAGTTCAGAGAATTTTTTTTCAGTGTTTCTTTGAATAACACATTGTGCAACTGGCGAGGGACGTAACTATCTCAGAGCGACCGTTGTGTGATGAAACTTAGTGAATGAGTAATGTCACCTGGAGAGATCCTTCGGGAAATTGTGATAACGTGCAGTTTAAAGAAATATAAAGTTTTAAAATGAATCACAGAAAGGACATGCTACAACTAGAAACAAAAACAGCCAATGACATGGTTTGAGATGAGAACTGACCAAGGTAAAGAGGCGAAACAGACTGAAATCTGTGCCTATAAATAAACAGTGGAAAACATTTGAAAGGACAGTGTAAATCACTCAACAAAAGAACATTCCACTGAAACAGACAAAACCTCAGCAAGAAATTCCCACCGTCCCCTCACTCAGGACAAAATGTATCATATTAGATTATGAGGCTTAGAAGATCACCAAAAACTACTTTAAAGCCTGAAGTGAAAGAGTGTTTTAGGAGTAAGTGTTAAAGGGATTGCAAAGATCTGCTAGAAGAAGTTGGGCAGTGGGAAGGGGAATCAGTGTCAGGGTTCAATGTCACAAAAGGAACAGGGAGAGGTGAAAGTGCCGGAGGTGGTAAGAGTGTTGCTGAGAGTGGTCAGGGCCTGAACAATGTTACAAAACCAGTACGGATTGCTGCAGCTGGAGGGGTTTGCAGAGGTAGGGAGGAACACATGTATTTTCATTTATTCATTCATGGAATATGGGTGTCACTGTTAATTACCCAGAGGGCAGCTCAGAGTCAGCCGTATTGCAGTGGGTCTGGAGTCACATGTTAGCCAGGTCAGGTTAAAATGTCAGATGGTCTACACAAAAGGAGGTCAGGGAACCAGATGAGTTCTTCCCACTGATCAACAATGCTTTTATGGTGACCTGACCAATGTCTTGTAAAGATGCAACATGACATCCCAACTCCTACTCTCAATGCTCTCCCCAGTGGAGGTAACCATCCCAAACGTCTACTTCACCAGCCTGTCTACCTGTGACACCACGTTCAAAGAACTGTGTACCTGCATCCCTACCTCACTGACTGACAACACTACCCAGGGCCCGAATATTAACTGTACAGGTCCCACCCTGGTTTGTTTCACCAAAATGGAACACTTCACATTTATTTAATTCAACTCCATCTGCTATTCTTCAGCCCACTATCGCAGCAGTACTCTTCATCCTGTTGTATCACAGATAACCTTCATCACTGTCCAGTTTAGCACCAATTTCAGTGTCACTCAAAAAACGTACTTAACTTCCTTCACAATATTCCCATCCAAATGACAAACAGCAGGGGACCCACTCCACCACTGGTCACATGTCTCCAGTCAGAAAAACAACATGTCTCCCACCACCCTCTGTCTCCATCAAGCCCAATTTTCTGTCCAGTTGACAAACTCCTCCTGAACGCCATAACCTTTTACACTGATCTGAGCTTATTACCCAGCTTACCATACGACACGTATAACACAGAACAGTACAGAACAAGATCCTTTGGCCATGATGACATGCCAATCTTTTATCCGACCATAAGATCTAAAGTAAAAGTGGCAGATAGAGTTTAATTCAGATAAATGCGAGGTGCTGCATTTTGGGAAAGCAAATCTTAGCAGGGCTTACACACTTAATGGTAAGGTCCTAGGGTGTGTTGCTGAACCAAGAGACCTTCAGGTGCAGGTTCATAGCTCCTTGAAAGTGGAGTCGCAGATAGATAGGATAGTGAAGAAGGCGTTTGTTATGCTTTCCTTTATTGGTCAGAGTATTGAGTAAAGGAGTTGGGAGGTCATTTTGCGGCTGTACAGGACATTGGTTAGGTCAATGTTGGAATATTGCGAGCAATTTTGGTTTCATTATCGGAAAGATGTTGGGAAACTTGAAAGAGTTCAGAAAAGATGTACAAGGATATTGCCAGGGCTGGAGGATTTGAGCTATAGGGAGAGGCTGAACAGGCTGGTACTGTTTTCTTTGGTGCGTCGGAGGCTGAGGGGTGACATTACAGAGGTTTACAAAATTATGAGACGCATGGATAGGGTAAATAGACAAAGTCTTTTCCCTGGGGTTGTGGTGTCCAGAACTAGAGGGCATAGGTTATGGATGAAAGGGGATAGATATAAAAGAGACCTAAGGGACAACTTTTTCATGCAGAGGGTAGTATGTGTATGGAATGAGCTGCCAGAGGAAGTGGTGGAGACTGGTACAATTACAACATTTAAGATGTATTTGGATGGGTATTTGAATAGTAGGGATTTGGAGGGATATGGACCGGGTGCTGGCAGGTGGGACTAGATTGGGTTGGGATGTCTGCTCAGCATGGACAGGTTGGACTGAAGTGTCTGTTTCCATGTTGTACATCTCTAGGACTCTAACTTCCATACCCTTCATTTTATTGTCATCCATGTGCCGATCCAGAAGTATATTAAATGTCCCTAACACATCTAATTTTACTGCTACCGCTGGCAGTGCATTCCACTCAGCCACCACTCTGTATGTATCGAACCTACCTCTGAAATCTCCCCTTCACCATCCACTAATCACCCGAAAATTATACCCCCTTGTAATAACTATTTATATGAGGGTAAAACATATCTCTCTCTATTCACTCTATCTCTGACTCTCATCACCTTGTTCACCTCTGTCAAGTCACCCCTCGTCCTTCTTCACTCCAATGAGAAAAGCCTTAGCTCCCTCAAACTTTCTTCATAAGACATTCTCTCCAGTACAGGCAGCATCCTGGTAAATCTCCTCTTTACCCTCTCTAAAGCTTCCGCATCCTTCGCGCAATGAAGGGACCAAAACTGAACACAATATTCCAAGTGGGGTCGAACTAGTTCTCTATGGAGCTGCAGCATAACCTCACGGCTTTAAAACTCAATCCCCAAACAAATGAAATCCCACACAATATATTGCTTCTTAACAAGCCAATCAGCTTTGGTGGGTACTTTGAGGGATCTATGGACTTGGTACCCAAGATCCCTCTGTTCCTCCACACTGCCAAAGATCATACCTTTAACTCTGCATTCTGCATTCAAATTCAATCTTCAAAATGAATGACTTCACACTTTTCCAAGATTGAACTCCATCTGCCACTTCTCAGCCCAACGCTGCATCCTGTCAATATTACGTTGCAACCTACAACAGCCCTCCACATTATCAACCACTCCACCAACCTTCGTGTCATTGGGAAACATACTAACCCCTCTTTCAATCACACATCCAAGTCATTCATAAACTCACAAAGAGCAGAGGTCCTGTAACCTCTCCCTGCAGACAACCACTCGTCACTGAGCTCCAGGATGAATGCTTTCCATCTATCATCACCCTCAGTCTTCTGTTTGACAGTAATCCTGTATCCAGACAGACAGATTTCCCTGTACCCCCTGCCTCCGTACTTTCCGAATGAGCCATAAAGATGTTTTGTCACATTCTCTAAAGATTCAATAAGACTTGTAAGGCATGACATGCCCCTGACAAAACCATGCTGACTATCTCTAATAAAACTATGGTTTTCCAAGGAATAATAAATCCTGTCTCCCAGAGTCCTCTCCAATAATCTGCACACCACAGACATAAGACTGACAGGTGTGCAATTCCCAGGATTATCCCTATTCCCTTTCCTGAACAAGGGAATAATATTCTTCTGCCTCCAATCATCTGGTCCGACTCCAGTGGACAGTGAGGCTGGAAAGGTCATCACCAGGTGCTCAGCAATCCACTCCATTGGTTCCTGTCATAACTTTGGACGCATCCAGTCTGGTTCAGTGACTTATGCATCCTTATCTTTTGCAAAATTCTCAGCACATCCTCCTTCTTAACATCCACCTGTTCATGCACATCAGCCTGTTTCACGCTGTCCTCACAATCGACAAGACCCTTCTCAGCAGTGAATACTGAGGCACAGTATTCATTAAGGACCTCCCCTAGCTCCTGTGACTCCAGGCACAAGTTCCTTCTACTATCACAGATTGGTCTTATCCTCACTCTGGCCTTGCTCTTGTTCCTCGCATAAATGGAGAATGCCTCACGGTTTTCCTTAATCCTTCCCAACAATGCTTTTTCATGCCCCCTTCTAGTTGCCCTAAGTCCGTCTCTCGGTTCCTTCCTGGTACCTTCAGAGAATCCCTACAGTGTGGAAACGGGCCATTTGGCCCAACACCTCCATATCAACCCTCCAAACAGTATCCAACCCAGCCCCATTCCCCCACCCTATTAATCTCCATGCCCTGACGAATGCCCCAAACCTACCCATCCCTAAACACAATGGGTAATTTAGCATGGCTAAGCCACCAAACTGGCACATCTTTGGGCTGTGGGGGGGGAAACCGGAGCACCTGGAAGAAACCCACAGGGAGAATGCGCAAACACCCCACAGACAGTCGCCTGAGGCTGTAATCGAAATGGAGTCCGTGGTGCTATGAGGTCGCAGTGCTAACCACTGAGACACCGTGCCATCCAATGTAACTCTCTGGAGCCCTGTTTGATCCTTGCTTCCTCGACCTTAAGTAAGCTTCCTTCTTCCTCTTGACAAGATGCTAAAGTCCATGTGGACAACATTGACGGCTCTGCCTTCATCTATCATTGGCCACCTCTTCGAAGAGTCAATCCGGTTTGTAAAACGTGGTTTTCCACTCACCAAGCCATGCTGACCATCTCAAATCAGCCCTTGCCTTTGTAAATGTAAGGA
Organism: Chiloscyllium punctatum; assembly: GCF_047496795.1. NCBI lineage: Eukaryota > Metazoa > Chordata > Chondrichthyes > Orectolobiformes > Hemiscylliidae > Chiloscyllium > Chiloscyllium punctatum. The sequence continues at coordinate 179,982 of NW_027310033.1, forward strand.
GCTCCTTTCTCTCAGAATCTCCTCCAACAACTTCCCCATCACTGCGCTCACGGGGCTGTAATTTCCTGGCTTTTCCCTGCAGTCCTTCAGTGATGGAACAGCATTAGCCAACCTCCAGTCTTCCAACATCTTACTGTGCCTGTTGATATTATACATATCTCTGTAAGGGATACTGCAATCTCTTCCCTAGCTTCCCACAATATTCTAGGATTTACCTAATGACCTACTGAGGATTGATCTAGCTTTATTTGTTGTAAGATTCCAACACTTTCTCTTCTCTGGTGAGGATTCTTTCCAAGCCATCACTATTTCTTTCCCCACGTTCCCGAGTTTCCATGCCTTTCTCCACAGTAAATACTGACAAGACTATTTTGTCGAATATCTCACCCATCTCCTCTGGTTCCACACATAGGCGACCTTATTGATCTTAAGGGGCCCTATTCTCTACCAAGTTACTCTTTAGCCCTTATTGAAACTTGCATAAAGGCTTCTGATAATTCAAATATACCATATCCCCTATACCAGTACACCCCTCCTACACTCTTACAATTCTGCCATTTATATTCACAGCAACAAATATAATCCAACAGGCTCGTTGCTGTATCAGTCGGCATGGAAACCACTGTCTCACAAAGTTACTGTACTGCCCTTGCCATAAGTACATTCAGTGTCCCGACTGTAACCATATTGACATTCCAATCACTGTTTGGTGCCTACAAAAGAATTCCTGATAACGGTTGCTGCTACTTGCTTATTCGCAGCCCTAATTTTCATATTAGGATCTACATGACTGTCTCATGAATGCATTAACCTCATCCTTCGTTCATTACGTGTTGGCTTTTTGCCTCGTCTGCATATTGGGACTGGATTGGGTTGGGATATCTGCACAGCGTGGATGGGTTGGACTGAAGGGTCGGTTTCCATGCTGTACATCTGCCTGACCCTATGACTCTATCCAAACAACCCTTCAGTATTCACTTCCCAGCGATGGTCATTCTGCAGCTACATCTCCGGAATGACAGTTCCATCATATCTGATCACTGTCATTCCATCTTCCTTATGGCGAATACAGGGAGTCATTCCTCAGTAATGAGTGTTTGAACGGATGGGAAGAGGTTACAGAGATAGGGAGGCTTACAGGGTCTCGAGGATTTAGAGTTAAACAGAGTTACATCTGGGCAAGAATGTCTGTGGGACAAAGGTGTTTGGGCATTGGAAGAATTTACAGAGATCGAGGGAGCTGGATTAGATTCTGGAGATAGGGATGGAGATAGGAAGAGGCAGGCAGACTGAGAGGCACAGACAGGGGGCTGTTTCATCTAGGAGAGTATTGTGTATACTAACAGAGATATGGAAGGTCGTCGTGACCGAAGACATTTACAGATATAAGAAGGCTTCTAGGCTCTGGAGGCTACAGAAATAGGAAGGCAATGGAGAATGTCAGGTTACTGGGTTGGAGACAGTTACATAGGTGGAGAGGGTTGCACAAACTGAAAGAGGTTCCTATGGTCGGGAGGGGTATGGTGTCGGGAATGAGGGTGAAATTTAACAAGATAAAGATCAAAGAATTGGAGAAGGATAAGGAGATTACAAAATTTTCACAGCTGAGGAAGTGTTGTAGGAGCTGGAGAAGATTACATAGATAGGGACGGATGGAGAGGTTAAAGACAAATACATTGACATGGAGGGTGGTATTGGTGGGAGGAGCTCACAGGGATAGACAGGGCTGTCAGGGTTTATAGGGATGAAGGAATTTTGTATCTACTGGAGAAGGTTAGGGATTAGGGTGTTAGGGACTGGAGAACCTAACAGAGACAGAGACAGAGACACAGAGAATGATGTGGAATAGAGGAGATTCCAAACAGAGGAAGGATTATCGGGACTGGAGAATATTACAGAGATCACTAAAACAGCATGGGCCAGGATTGATGCAAGCGATTCTCTGTGCTGTCACATTGAAGACTAGTACAGAAGAGGCGAAAGCAGGACCCTCACAAGATGGTGGAAATGAAGCCTAGAGTGTTGCTGTTCCTTATCCAGCTCTGTATCTATGTCCAGTCTTCCAGGTCTGAATATAGAAGTCTACTACCTCCACTCAGTGCTGTTCACTGTGAGCGATCTTACTGACTGCAGGAAATACTGAAGGCTCCAGATCTCCCTCTCCATCTCTCGCTGGCTATCCAACCAGTTTCAATGACGTGATGGATGAGACAGGAGTTAGGAACATCCTGATTACCTGCATGAGACAGAAATAGACAGAATGGGAAATTAAACTGATGCAATGAGGATAATTCATGCAGAGTGGCGCTGGGTCCAGCAGAGATCTCGATAATCCCAGTCTGCATCCCTTGCCTGTGCTGCTACATCTCTCTGGAATGGACAATTCTGTTGATTCAGGACTTCAGACCATCTTTAAGAGGGAGAAATGCTGACAGAGGCAGTAAAAAGACTGACACAGCGAGGGATACCACACAGAGAGATACGGAGTGATAGCACATTATTAGACACTGTATTAAAAGGGAATTGTTTGAATCTGTAACAAAGGCACTGGGATAATTGTGAGGGGATTCAACCTTCCTATCTCATCATCTCTTTGGCAGTGGCTCACAGATGAGGCTGACTCTCCCACTTTCAGTGGGGGTGGGGGAGTCTGGAGTTGTCTGTACAGACTGATGTGGCCTTCCACAGACTCTGTTACACTTGAGGCAGAAGGTGGCCATGGAAAGGGGGTGGGTGGGGCGTTGATATGACAGCGCGCTCCTTGTGCTGTTTTCTCCTGGATTCCCGTTTTCCCCACAGAACGTCTCGAGGTGCTCGACACCTTCCCAATACTCCTTCCCCACTTCGGACGGGTCTTGGCCGATTTGATTAAGAGCTGAAAAAGAACCGATCAATTCGGAAGTAACCAACATTTAGAAATGTGGAGGAGTGCAGTAGGAAGAGGAAATATTGTCAGTGTTTAATCAGAGTAGCGGAACAGGGAGAATTGAAGGTGCTGGAGGTGGTGAGAGTGTTACAGTGAGAGGCAAAGGCCAGAACAACGTTACAAAGTCAGTACGGATTGCTGCAGCAAGAGCTGTTTGCAAAGGGAGGGATGGACATATGTATTTTTTATTGATTCATTCACGGCCTAAGGATGTCACCGGTTGGACCAGCATACATTGCCCTCCTGCAAATTTCCCAGAGGCAGCTCAGAGTCAGCCATATTGCTGTGGGACTGGAGTCACATGCGAGTCAGACCAGGTAAGAATGTCAGATATCACTCCCTAAAGGACATACGTGAACAAGTTGATTTTTACCAGATAATCAACAATCCTGTACAGATACACCATGACATCCCAACTCCTACTCTCAATGCTCTGCCCAACGAAGGGTAACCCTCCCAAACGCCTGCTTTACCAGCCTGTCTACCCGTGACGCTACTTTCAAAAAACTGTGTACCTGCATCCCTGGGTCACTGATTGACAACAGTACCCAAGGCCCGAACATTAATTGTACAAGTCCAGCCTGGTCTGCTTTACCACAATACAACACTATGCATTTCTCCACCTGTTATTCCTAACCTCACTGGTCCAGCAGTACTGTTGATCCCATTGTCCTCTTCGATAACCCTCTTCACTGTCCACATTATCACCAATTTCAGTCTCACTCACAAAGTTGCTAACCATGGCTCCTGTATTATCATCCAAACTGTTTAAATAAATGATGCACAACAGTGACCCAGCACCGAACCCTGCAGCACACCATTGGTCACAGGCCTGCAGTTTGAGCAGAAACCCTCTATGAACATGCTCTGTCTCCTACAGTCAATCTGTTTTGTATCTAGTTAGTGAGCGCTCCCTGGTTATGTGTGATCTAAACTTACTATCCAGTCTGCCATGCAGAACCTTGTCAAAGGCCTTGATAAAGTTCATGTGGACATCGTTTGCTGCTCTGCTTTGATCTCTCACTTGTCTATCTCCACACTCACATTTGAAGCATGATTTCCCATGCACAAAGCCATTCTGACGATCGTTAATCTGTCCTTACCTTTCCAAAGGCATGACGATCGTTTCTCCAGAATCTCCTCCAACAAATTACCACCCCTGCATCAGTCTCACTGGTCTATAGTGGCTGTTGATGATGCAAATATCTCTGGGAGGGGCCCTGCAATTTTCTCCCTCGCTTCTCACAAGGCGCTGGGATATATCTGATCATGTCCCAAGGTTTTATCTAACTTTTTGCATTTTAAGACATTCAGCACCTCCTGTTCTCCAATGTGAACTCTTTTCAAGACATCCCTATAGAATTTTCCTGAGTTCCCGAGCTTCCATGTCTTTCTCCGTAGTAAATCCGAACACAAAATATTTGTTCAGCATCTCCCCCATTAGCAGTGATTCCACACAGACAGCCTCATTGACCTTTCAGGGGTCCTATTCTCTCACAAGCTAAGTTTTAGCCCCTGTTGAAACTTGTCAAAATGCTTCTGAAATTTCAAATATCGCTCGACCGCAAGTCGCCTCCCTCACCCTTATATATTCTGCATTTATGGTCACACCAAAATATAGAATCCAGATTTAAATTTTACAGATTTAAAAATATTCACCTTTTATAAAATCATACATCTCCCATTGTTTCTAAGTATCTAGTTATCATTTATTGTCATATTCTTTATAGTACATTCCAGCACGTTCCCGACTTACTGTCAGGCTAACACCGTTTGGTTTCAGACTGACTGCACAAAGGGTTTTGGGAAACCTTGTGAATCAATCTGAAACAGGTAGCTTACAGGATCAGCAGGTCATAGAGAAGGCAAATCAAATGTTGCCATTTATTACAAAGGGAATGGAGTCTAAAAATAGGGAGGTCTTGCTAAAACGCTGCAAGGTACAAATCAGACCACACCTAGATTATAATGAACAGTATGCATCCCCTAAGGAAATACATTCTTGTATTGGAGGCAGACCAGGGAAGGTTCACTCGGCTGATCCTGGAGATGGCAGGATTTTCCAATGAGAAGACGTGGAGTAGATTGACCTTGAACCTATTGGGATTTTGAAGAATGGGAGAGAAATTGAATGAAACATCTAGGATTTGGAGGGGCTTTGACAGGTTAGATGTCGTTAAGTTAGAGAGTCGAACAGTACAGCAGAGTAATAGGCCCATCGGCCCACCATGGTCGTGCTGACCATGATGCTATACTAAACTAATCCCATCTGCCTGCACATGGGCGATATCCCTCTATTCTCTGCCTGTTCATGTTTCTGTCTAAATGCCCTTCAAATGTTTGCTCTCGTTGCCACCTCTCCCACCTCCTGAGCAGCTTCGACCCTCTCGGTAAAGACAACTGGCCTCATTCATCTCACTTAAAACTTCTCACTCTGACCTTAAACCGAGGCGCCCAAGTAGTTGATATTTCGACATGGGAAGAAGGATTCCAACGATCCACACTATTCACACCTTTCCTAATGCTGTACCCAGTCACCCCTCAGTCTCCGATACTCACGCAAAACAATCCAACTGCGTCCAACCTCCTCACAGTAAACACATTCACATCCAGGCAATATTCTGCCAACCCTCTGTTGCGACTTCCCCAAAACCTCCACATCCTTCCTGTAGTGTGTCAATGAGAACGACACGGAACATTCCAAATATGGCTGAATGAAGCTTCATTCAGTCACAACATGACATGCAAACGTCTGTACTCAATACTGTGCCTAATAAAGGTAAGCATACCATACTCCCCCTCGACCACCACATCCTGTTATGTTGTTAATTGTGGGGATTTGCTTCCAATTTCTCTCTGTTTATCAATGTTTCCAACTAGTCAATTAGTGTACTTCTCTCTTCCATTTGACTTCATAAATGCATCACTTCATACCTGTCCCGATGAAATTCAATTTGCCACATCTCTGCCCAACGTTCCAGCTGATTTACATACTGCTGCAACCTTTAACACTCTTCCTCACTATCCACAATTCCCCTAACGATTCCTAATCATTACATGCCTTTTCAAATGTCGTCAGCAAAATTACCACTCAAACTGCTGACCTTTTCATCTGAATCACAGTTATAAATTACACACAGACATCGCAGCACTGATCCTTGTGAAACAGCATTGGCCACAGACGTCCAATCAGAAATTGACGACTGCACATGCCTCTGTCTACTATCACCAAGAAAATATTGTATCCAACTTACCAACGAGCATGGATTGTGATTTGATTTTCCAGATCTCTTGCTATTTGGAAGCTGTCCATTCAAAATTACTCTATAGTTTGATTCCCAGATTAAATTGGTTGTCTCACTAATGCACTGACTGCGTCCTTCCTTCACAACAAAACGGGACCTTGTTTGGTTTTTTGCTGATCCTGCCTAAATACCTACAACCCCTCAATAATCACATCCCAGCGATGGTCATGCTGCAGCCACACCTCCACAATAACAGTTCGATCATATCTGTTCCCTTCAGTTAATGCTGTCATTCCATCTGCCTTGTTGCAAATGCATGGCGTGTCACCGAGTGACGGCCTTTGAGGGATGGAGAGAGGTCACAGAGTGGGAGAGATGTTTGGGGGCGCAACAATGTTGCAGTGTTAAACATAGTTACAGTTGCTACAGAATGTTCGTTGGAGAAAACATTTTATTGGTTGGAGGAGAATAGAGAGATAAAGCGTCTTTGATTAGATTCCAGAGATAGGGATGTGTGTAGGTTGGTGGATCGTTACATGGACTATGTTGATCAGGGCGTAGAAACATTCACATGATTCCAGGATGTCGTACATTTAACAACAGTTGTGGGATCTTGAGAATATCACAGTGAGAGGGAGGATGGTATGGACTGGAGAATATTATAGGGAAAGGGTGGGTAGTATGGACTGGAGAATGCTGCAAGCACATGGAAGATGATATAAGCTGGAGAATTGTAACGCAATAGAGAGGAGTATATGGACTGGAGGATGATGCACGGACAGGGATGAAGTTGTAGACTGGATACAGTTAGAAGGAGAGATGAATATATGCACTGGAAGGTATGTCAGAGAAGGTGAGTGTGTGCATGCTGCAAGATACGATAGGGATAGGGAAGCTTGTAGAGACTGGAGGAGAGAGTGATAGAGAGTCTTGTGAGAGACCAGATTCACTTATGAGCATAGGATGTGGTACAGTGAGCAGAGCCTTTTGCAGGTGTAAATGAGGATACAATGGCCACAAAGCAGTCACACCTATACATAAGTATATAGGAACTGAAGGAATGGAAGACATTACATATGCAAGGAGTGTTGTATGCAGTGGAGGAGATTAACCTGATAGGGAAGCTTTTAGAGACTCAACAATGTTAGGAAATAATGGGAGTTGCAATGGTGAGAGCAGGTTTCAACAATTTGGAGGATATAGACCTGAAGGAGCTTTGACAGATAGCGATGGTACAGTAAAAGGAATTGTAGTGGCTTCCCTTTCATAAGCAATCCATAAGCACTTAAAACAGCCTGTTTGACATGTGCATTATATCTCGACCATTCATCAGACAGCGCTGCAAATACTTCACTGGCTCTGCCTACCAGCTTAGACTGAACTAGCATTACCCAGAAGATCTCGGGCCACTCTACCTGTCTATGAAATTTTTCAAATGAAATACAGAGTTCCTTGACAGTAGAGTCGCAGGTAGTTAGGGTACCGAAGAAGGCGCTTGGTATACATTCTTTTATTGGTCAGAGTATTGAGTACAGGAGTTGGGAGGTCATGTTGCGGCTGTACAAGACAGTGGTTAGGCCACTTTTGGAAGGCTGCATGCAACTCTGTTCTACTTCCAATCGGAAGGATTTTGTGAAACTTGAAAGGGTCCAGAAAAGATTTACAACAACGTTGCCAGGGATGAGCTATAGGGAGAGTTTGAACAGGTGATGGTTGTTTTTCCTGGAGAGTCAGAGGCTGAGGGTGACCTCATAGAGGTTTATAAAATCAAGAGGGACATGGATAGGGGAAAGAGACAAAGTCTTTCTCCTGGGGTGTGCGAGTCCAGAATTATAGGGTGAGGTTTACGGTGAGAGTAGAAAGATATAAAAGATAAAAAGGGGCAACGTTTTCACGCAGAGGATAATACATATATGGAATGAGCTGCCAGAGGACGTGGTGGAGGCTAGTACAACTTTAACAGTTAAAAGGCATCTGGATGGGTATATGAATAGGAAGGGTTTAGTGGGAGATAGGCCGGGTGCTAGCAGGTGGGACTACATTGGGTTGGGATATCTGATCTGCAGGATGGGACAGGGGATGGCTTCTGGAACCTGGAGGATGTTATGATTTGAACCACAGGTAATGTTTGATTGGATCTTTCAGCCAATCTTATAGATGGTACAATTGCAACATTTAAGAAGCATTTGGATGGATATATGATTAGAAAGGATTTGGAGGGAGATAGGCCAGGTACTGGCAGGTGGGACTAGATTGGGTTGGAATACCCTGTCGGCATGGCTGGTTTGGAATGAAGGGTCAGTTTCCATTCTGTACATCTCTATGACTAAGATCGACTGAATGGTCCAATCAAAAATTACTCTGAAGGTCAAGTGTTTGGATTTTTATCAATACTTATTTATGATTGTTAATTCCAATTTTTAAAACATATATTCATTTAAAAGTTCACATGGTTAGAAGTTAGAAAGAAGAAGGTGGGGGTGGTCACTTTGTTGGGACTGTATTGTAGACTGTTGTAGACCCAACAGATACCAGAGGAGCAGCTGTGTAGAGAGATTGCAGATAAATATAGGAATAATAGAGGAGTGCAGACTGGCGATTTCATATTCCCTCTATTGACTGGGCCACCTGGAGTGTAAGAAGACCTGGACGGAGGGCAATTTTTCAAATGTGTCCAAGGAAGGTTCCTAAATCAATATGCAGAGGGCCCTACTCTACTCAGGCAGGTGCAACACTGGACCTCTCCTCAGAAAACCAGGTCGGGCAAGTGACTGAAGTGTCATTCAGAGAGCACTTTGGGTCCAGTGCCCACAACTGTCTCCGATTTAACATCGTTATGGAAAAAGATCTGAAGGTCCACAGATTGAAGAGGAAAACTGGAACAGGGCCAGGTTTGGGGTCATTCTGCAGGATCTGGCCAGCGTCAATGCTGTGAATTTAAAATTGCACAATGCCCAGTTATAATCCAACTCGCTTTGGAAGCGCTGATGATCACTGTAACAGATGAAAGGCTTAAACTAAATTTGCTTGATATTATATTCCATGACACTCCATCCTTTTGCTATAAATTCTGTACCTTAGGATTGTGCTCCACAACCACCTGATGAAGAAGCAGTGCTCGTAAAGCTAGTGCTTTCAAATATTCCGGTTGGACTGGAACCGAGTGTTGGGTGATTTTTAACTTAGTACACCCCCAGTCCGACACCGACACCTCCACATTAAGATTATAATCGATTGGGTGAGTCTGTTTGAAGGAAAAGGAACAACTGGCAAATGGGAGGCTTTCCAAAGTGTGCTCTTAAGAATCCAGGACCAGTATGCCCCTTTGGGATAAAGGAAAAAGCTGGCAGGGTTAGGGATCCTTGGCTGATGAGGGATAATAAGGCTATGGTCTTGAAATGAAGACTGCATTCATTGGGTTTAAGATTTCCGTATCCACATATTCTTAAAGACACGATCAATCTGTGGAGACCCTACAATCCTCTCAGTCCCCGTAATACTCCCAATCTGCATATGTCATTCCAATGCCTGTGACTCTTTCAATACAGTTCCTACCAGACCCACTATCGATGTGATATCTTTTCATTGCCAGCACCCACCATGTCAATGTAAGCTCCTCCAGTGTCTCCATCCATCTACTCATTTCCATAATCTTCTCCAGCTCTTCCATGTGTAAACATCACCCTCCCCTACAACCCTTCCCACTCTGACCAAACTGGAGGAGGTTACTAATGCTCCCTACTCTGTGAAACTGTCTCCAACCAAAATTGCTGTCTTTATCACTTGGAGAATCTGTCTGATTCCACACCCTCTTTATCTAAATAACCTGCAGAACCTAAGCCTTCCTGTGTCTATAAACATCTTCATTCACGACTACCCTCCATATGTCTATTTGTTTTTCCAATCTGTCCAACCCACTTTATCTCTGTACTCAGCTCCATTCATCTGAAACATTCCTGTCTGTGTAAAATACCCCATCCTACCAACATACCTATCCCTGTAAACTGTTCCATTCCTCCCAACCTCCCCATCTCCATGAACCCCTGTCGTCCCGTCAGCTCTCCACATTTCTGTAACCTCCTGTGGCTCTATGCTCCTCCCTCCCTGTGAAACTACCTCCAGTCCCCACAATTCTCCCAGTCTGGTCATCTGCTCCAGATCAGACCATTGCTGTCTCTGTTACCTCATACAACTTTAGCAACGCCTCCTATTTGTGTCACTTCATTCAGATTACATCCTCTCCCGCTTCCGGAAACCTCTTGCTGCCATCATAACTCTTGCTATTTAGAACATGGAATAGCACATTCCAGTCAAGCCCTTCCACCCTCAATATTGTGCTGACCTTTTATCCTACTCTCAAGATGAAACAAACCTACATACCTTTCATATTACTATCATTGATGTGCCTATTCAAGAGTTTTTTAGATGTCTGGAATGTGTCTGAATCTACTACCATGGCTGGCAGTCCATTCCACGCATCCACCACACTCTATGTAAATAACGTACCAGTCCCTTCCATGCCGACAGGTCATCCCAACCCAATCTAGTCCTACCTGCCAACACCTGGCCCATATCCCTCTGATATCTAAGCCAAACCTTCCGCCAATTCCCTTAAACTTATGTCCCCTTGTGATAGCCATTTTGCCATGGGAAGTAGTCTCTGGTTATTCACTTTATCTATGCCTCTCATTCCCTTGTACACCTCTATCAAGTCACCATTCTTCCTCCTTCACTCTGATCAGAAAAGCCCTAGCTTCCACAACCTACCTTCTTTGGGCATGCCCTCCAGTCCAGGCAGCATCCTGCTAAATCTCCTCTGCACTGTCTTTAAAGCTTCCACATCCTCCCTATAATGAAGTGAACAGAACTGTTCACAATATTTGAAGTGTGCTCTCACTGGGGTTCTGTAGAGCTGCAGCAAAGTCTCACATCTGTTAAATTCAATCCCCCTGCTAATGAAAGCCAACACACCATTCGCCTTCTTAACAGCCTGTCAACTTGGGTGGTAACCTGAGAGACACAGGATCCCTTTGTTCCTGCACCCTGCTAAGAATCCTGTCTTTAACTACGTTAAGGTTTTCTGAAGAATCCTCCAATCTAAAACTATCCCTATCTTTGTAAGTTCCTCCAGTCCCTACAACACTCAAACTGTGAAACCTCCTCATGTCCATATATTCCTAATGTCTGCAAAATCCTCCCGTCCTGATGTCCCTCCATACCTCTGTAACCCCAACCATCCTCCAGTGCTCTTCTGGGGAACATTGCAGAGGAAGAGGGAGTTGGAGAGTCTGGGCCATGTTCCGAGGTATGAAGGGCTGCAGAACCTGGACGATGGTACAAATGTCGGAAGGGACGTGGGACTTGCAGAAAGTTAGAGGTTCCTGGATTCATTCAACCTGCAGGATGGGACAGGGGATGGCTTGTGGAACCATTCTCTGTCCACCTTTTGTTCACCGTCACCATATCTCTCTGGTGTCTAAACCTCTTTTATCTCAGTGTCACAAATCCATCTGCCTTATTGATAAGACAGGTTGGTGAAGCAGGCGTTTGGGATGGTTACCTTCTTTGGGCAGAGCATTGAGAGTAGAAGTTGGGATGTCATGTACGGCCCGATGGCTCTGTGATTAGCACTCCTGCATCACTGCACCAGGGTCCCAGGTTCGATTCCAGCCCCGGGCGACTGTGTGGAGTTTGCATATTCTCCCCCTGTCTGCGTGAATTGCTTCTGATGCTCCGATTTCCTTCCACAGTCCCAAGACGCGCAGGTCAGGCGATTTGGCCATGCTAAATTGCCCATAATGTTAGGTGTATTAGGTCGGGGGTGATGTGTCTGAGTGGGTTACTCTTGGGCCGAAAGATCTGTTTCCACACTGTTTGGAATATAATCTAAGGGATTGGGACTTTTGTACATCAGCAATGGTTTCATATTTGTTTATGGATTGTTAATTGTATTTTTAAAATTATTGATTTTAAATTCCACCATGTCTTATGATGGGATTCAAACCTACCTCCCCTGAACATTAGCTGAGGTTTTGGACAAATGCCCTAACAATAATGTTACTAGGCCATCACTTCACCTGCTCACTGCAACAGTGTATCTGTGGCATGGGTTGTGCACCACTGTCTTCAGTCATTTTTAACTCATATAACAGTAATTGTCCCTGTAACCTGCTCTATTCCCGAAAGTCCCTCCACATATTTGAAACGCATTTCATTTGCCTGCGTTTGGCCCCTATCTCTTCAAAACTTCTCCTCTCAATATACCACCCCAAATGACTTTTCCATGCTGTAATTATTCTTGTTTCTCCTCTTGAGACTCCCCTCATCCTGAGGAAAAGGCAACTACCATTAAATTGATCTATATACCTCATTTTTTTTCCATAAATCTTTATCGCATCATGTCTCAACCTCCAGGCTCCAGTGAAAAAAGACTCAGCGTATCCAGATATTTTTCCGAACTTAAGCCTTCCATACACAGCGATAACCTGGTAAATCTCTTCTGAATGCCCTGCAGCTTAATAATATCCTTCCTGTTAACTGGGCAATCAGAACTGGACAGAGTATTGCAGAACAGCCCTCACAAATGTCTGTGCAATCTCAGCATGACTTCCCAAATCCTCCACTCAATGGACTGAGCAATAGTCATGCATGCCAAGCACTGTCTTATCCATCCTGTGATGCAAACTTCAAGAATTATATAACTGAACCTCGAGGTCCCTCTGCACTAAAACACTAACCGAAGCCCGAACATTAATTGTATAAGCTCTACCCTTGTTTGTTTTATAAAATGCATTACTTCGTATTTATTCCGATTGAATTTCATCTCTAGTTTTTCAGCCCATTCACTCCCTTCATCAAGATCCCTTTGTAATCTCAGAAAACCTCCTTCACTGTCCATGATGCCACCCTCCAGCCTGCCAGCCCATCACACGTGGCTGTCAGTAGTACACATACCTTTGCTAGGGGCTCCTCAATTTCTTCCCTAGCATCCCACAAAGTCATGTGATACATTTAATCAAGTTCTGCAACTTGCCATAGCTTTGAGTTTTAAAACCTCCAGCACCACCTCTTCTATAACATGCACTCTTTTCAAGTAATAGAGATATACAGTATAGAAACAGACCCTTCAGTCAATAACTCGTCCAGGCTTACCAGAAGATCTAAATAAATCCATTCCCTTTTGCAGCATTTGGCCCAAATACGTCTACACCCTTACTATTCAGATGCCCATCCAGATACCTTTTAAATGTTGTCATTGTATCAGTCTCCATTGCTTTCTCTCTCAGCTCATTCCATACACACATCACCGTGTGTGTAAAGAAGCTGTCCCTTCAGTCCCTCTGTAAACCATTCACCTCTAACCTTAAACTTATGCCCTCCACTTTTTGACTCCCCAACTTCTGGGAAAAGGCCTTGAATGCTGACCCTATCCATGCCGCTCATGTTCATATAAACCTCTGTAAGGTCTTCCCTCAGTCTCCGATTCTCCAGTGACATTAACCCCAGCTTATTTAGCAACAACCCGGGAAATATCTTGTTAAACTTTTCTGAGTTCTTCCAAGTGTCACAACATCCTTCCTGTCGCAGAGAGACGGGAATTGCAGAGAACTCCAATTGTGGTCTAATGTGTTACTCTTGTTGCCTGAGATCCCCAGTCTTTCTCCACAGTAAGTTCTGGAGTGAAAAAGGTGTTTAGGATCTGAGCAAATATCCTGCAGTTCCACACATCGATGGCCTCATTGATCTTTAATGGACACTATTTTGTCCTGAGTTACTTATGCATTCTTAATATACTGATACAATCACTTTCGGATTCCCTTTCCTTCTCTGCTGAGGCTATTTCATTTAGCCTTTCTCCATTCCTGTTTTCTACTCAAAGTGTATTCCTACAGCCCCTGTATATCCTCAGGGATTCCCCTGATCCAGCTGGCTATACATGACATGTGCCCCCTCTTCCTTGACCAGACCCTCAATAGACAGACAGTGTTTCCAAATGCTGTCAGCATTGACCTGCACACAAACAGGAAAATGCTGGCGCTGATCGATCAGTTTATCTCACTTTTAAAATATTCTCACTTGCCAATCTTCCCTTTCCCTGTAAATAATTCCCTTCCACAATCACATTTTGAAAGTTCCTGGCTAATACAATCATGATCGGTCAGGCTTCATTTTATAACTTGCACTTGTGGACCAGGCCTGTTCTTTTCCAAAGCTGTTTTCAAACTACTAGAACTGTGGTCACTTTGGCAAAATGCTTTCTCACTCACATCTCAGTCCCCTTCCCTACCTTAACTCCCAAGGGAAGGTCAGGTTTTGCCCCTTTCCCTTTTCAGGCCATTAACATATTGATTGGCAGTTTTCTGGAACACAATTACCAAATTCCTCCCTTGCAAACACTGAACACTGGCAGTCGCAGTCTACGTTTGGAAAGTTCAAAAATCCTACCATAATAGCCCTATTATTATGGTTGATATTTAAGATGTCCAGGCGTATTTGTTCCTCAGTCTGCCACAGATTATTCGGGGTCAGCAGTCCGACCGAATCAAAGTGATGACCCATTCTTATTTCTCTGTTCCACTAACATAGCTTCACTGGGCGATCCCACAGGAATATCCTCTCTAAGTACTGCTGTGATGATTTATGCAATCAAAACCCACCACCACACGTCCTCTCTTCCCTCCCCTTCCTGTAGCATCTCTACCTTGAAACAATGAACTGCCAGTCCTGTCCCTCCCTCAGCTGTGTTTCAGTAATAACTATAATATCCCAGTCCCATGTTCCAGGAAATGAGTTCATCTTCCTTAGCTGTCAGGCCCCTTGCAATGAAATAAATCCAGTTTAGTCATCAGTTTTCCCCCATTCCCTGCTATGTTCTTGCCTGCCTGGTCTGCTGAAATTGCTGTCTTTAACTCGTGTACCAGCCTCAATCTTCTTACTTGGTCTTACGTTTATTTAAGGACCAAAATCCTGCCAGACAAGGTTATATCCTCTCAAGCAGCTCTAGCAATTCACCCCACCAGGATATGGGACCCTCTCCCGCTCCCAGTTGAGGTGTCTTTCCCACCCTGTCAACCTGTGCTGACACCTTCAGGGATCTATGGACTTGTCCATCAAGGTCCCTATATTCCTCAGTACTCCGCAATGACCTACCGTTTATTATGTCTGTTCTTCACTTATCGTACCTCCCCACAGAGTATTACCTCACTTCAATCAGAACTAAACTCTGCTTAGATTATCATCCGATCGACATTGGACTGCAGACGGAGACCATCCTCCTCACTGTGAACAGCACCCTCACCTTTCATGTCATCTGCAAACCAGCTAATGATACCTTCTGCTTTCACATCCGAGTTATTAATGTTCAATGTTTCCCGCACAGATCTCTGTGGTACACCCGCTGGTGAAAGTATTCTATCCACTAATTTTGCATCCAATTTGCCAACTTGCCTTGGAACATAGTCCTTTTGGACGATCCTTCCATGTTGGAAATTGTTTAAGGACTAAGTCAAGTCCGTGTACACCACATCATCTGCACTGCCCTCATCAATATACTTAAACACAATTTCAAAAGAAAACTGAACTGAATTCCTCAGACATTATCTTCCACTGCCAAATCCGTGATGACTAAACCGAGTTGATCCTTACCTTTGCAAGTGTCGAATCATCCTCACAATTGTTTCCAATAATTTCCCTCCCCCTGCTGTCAGACTATCTGCTCTGTAATTACCTGGCCTATCCCTGCTGCCCTTCTTAAACAAAGGAACCACATTAGCGATCCTCCAGTCATTCAGCACTTCACCTGTGGCCAGTAAAGTATGACAAATATCCATCAGGTCCCCAACAATCTCTGGGTAATTAGCATGGGGTCAAAGAATGCTGGTCCAGGCAGTGACACTCACATCCCATGATTGAATAATTAAAAATACACATATCCCTCCCTTCCCTTGCAAATCCCTCCAGCTGCAGCAATCCGTACTGGCTTTGTAACACCGTTCAGGACCTGAACACTCTCTGTAACACTCTCACCACCTCCAGCACCTTCACCTCTCCATGTTCCTATCGTGTCAATAAACCTTGGCAACGATTCCCCTTCCCATCGCCCCCCTCCTGCTAGCAGACCCATTGCAATCCCTTTAAAACTTACTCTAAAACTCTCTCTCACTTCAGGATTTTAAGTACTTTGCGGTGGTCTTCTCAGCCTCATAATCTCATATGATCCATTTTGTCCTGAGTGAGGGACCGGTGGGGATTTCTTGCTGAGTTTTTGTCTATTTCAGTGGAATGTCCTTTTGTTGAGTATTTTACACTGTTCCTTCAAATGTTTTCCACTGTTCATTTCCAGACACATATTTCAGTCTGTTTAGCCTGTTTATCTTGGTCAGTTCTCCTCTCCAACTCATGTAATTGGCTATTTTTGTTTCTAGTTGTAGCTTGTCCTTTCTGTGTTTCACTTTAAAACTTTACATTTCTTTAAACTGCACTTTATCACAATTTCCCAGAGGATCTCTCCAGGTGTCATTACTCATTCACTACGTTTTATCACACAACAGTCTCTCTGAGACAGTTCCGTCCCTCGCCAGTTGCACAATGTGTTATTCTAAGAAACACTGAAAACAAATTCTCTGAACTCCTCTTCTAATACCACTGTAGTCAGTGTGATGGTCCCGGACTTTGCGAATATTGACGTTTCACTAAATGTTCCCCATGCCTGTATTAAAAATTCCAATGAATTCCTATTTATTGCAGTGATAAGCCATGAAATGCTGTTCGGTGGGTGGTCTGAAACTGTTCTGCTGCTTGTGTCCTTGGCAACTAGTAGCCAGAATTTACATTCAGACTGACTCTACTTCATGATCTGATGCCAAATCCTTTCTCTGTCATGCCTTTCTTAGCCATTATTGTTAGCGTCGTCCATTTTGCCTGAATTTGCACAAGGTTGTGAACCATTGAATATTTACGTTCCACCTTTTGTTCGCCCTGTAACCGCATCTCTCTGGTGTCTAAATCCCTTTTATCTCTGTGTCACAAATTCATCTACCTTGTTGCAGAGACTTTGTCCATTAATAAAAAAACATAATTTACTCGTTCCCACAATTTCCAGTCCCAAATAGATTTGCTGATCTACAGTTTTAGTTAAACTTTGTCCCATCCTGTTCCTTTCTGTTGTCTTCAGTCACATTCCCACGCTCCTCTGATGCTTCACGTTTTCTCTGTGGTTTTGGAAAGCTCCTTTCACCTGAAGCCTGTCCCTGCATCCTTTCTGTCAGTTTAAAGCCCTGTCCATAAATCTACCAACGTGATTGGTCAGGACATTGTTCCACTGGAACTGTGCTGGGACAAATCTGAATGGATTTTTTTTAAAAATCAGGCATGGGGAGTGGGTGTCTCTGGCTGACTAGCCTTTATTGCCCATCCCTTGCTGCCCTTGAGCTAAGCAGCTGGCTCACCCATTTCACAGGGTAATTGAGAGGCAAACACTTTGCTGGGGGTATGTCGTGCAGACCGCATGAGAGTGAACCGTTGTCTTTCAAGTGTTTGGATTTTTATCAATACTTATTTATGATTGTTAATTCCAATTTTTAAAACATATATTCATTTAAAATTTCACATGGTTAGAAGTTAGAAAGAAGAAGGTGGGGGTGGTCACTTTGTTGGGACTGTATTGTAGACTGTTGTAGACCCAACAGATACGAGAGGAGCAGCTGTGTAGAGAGATTGCAGATAACTATAGGAATAATAGAGGAGTGCAGACTGGAGATTTCATATTCCCTGTATTGACTGGGCCACCTAGAGTGTAAGAAGACCTGGACGGAGAGCAATTTTTCAAAGGTGTCCAAGGAAGGTTCCTAAATCAATATGCAGAGGGCCCTACTCTACTCAGGCAGGTGCAACACTGGACCTCTCCTCAGAAAACCAGGTCGGGCAAGTGTCATTCAGAGAGCACTTTGGGTCCAGTGCCCACAACTGTCTCCGATTTAACATAGTTATGGAAAAAGATCTAAAGGTCCACAGATTGAAGAGGAAAACTGGAACAGGGCCAGGTTTGGGGTCATTCTGCAGGATCTGGCCAGCGTCAATGCCGTGAATTTAAAATTGCACAATGCCCAGTTATAATCCAACTCGCTTTGGAAGCGCTGGTGATCACTGTAACAGATGAAAGGCTTAAACTAAATTTGTTTGATATTATATTCCATGACACTCCATCCTTTTGCTATAAATTCTGTACCTTAGGATTGTGCTCCACAATCACCTGATGAAGAAGCAGTGCTCGTAAAGCTAGTGCTTTCAAATAATCCGGTTGGTCTGGAACCGATTGTTGGGTTATTTTTAACTAAGTAAACCCCCAGTCCGACACCGACACCTCCACATTAAGATTATAATCGATTGGGTGAGTCTGTTTGAAGGAAAAGTAACAACTGGCAAATGGGAGGCTTTCCAAAGTGTGCTCTTAAGAATCCAGGACCAGTATGCCCCATTGGGATAAAGGAAAAAGCTGGCAGGGTTAGGGATCCTTGGCTGATGAGGGATAATAAGGCTATGGTCTTGAAATGAAGACTGCATTCATTGGGTTTAAGATTTCCGTATCCACATATTCTTAAAGACACGATCAATCTGTGGAGACCCTACAATCCTCTCAGACCCTGTAACACTCCGAAACTGCATAAGTCAATCCAATGCCTGTGACTCTTTCAATACAGTTCCGACAAGACCCACGATCTATGTGATATCTTTTCATTGCCAGCACCCACCCTGTCAATGTAAGCTCCTCCAGTGTCTCCATCCATCTACTCATTTCCATAATCTTCTCCAGCTCTTCCATGTGTAAACATCACCCTCCCCTGCAACCCTTCCCACTCTGACCAAACTGGAGGAGGTTACTAATGCTCCCTACTCTGTGAAACTGTCTCCAACCAAAATTGCTGTCTTTACCACTTGGAGAATCTGTCTGATTCCACACCCTCTTTATCTAAATAACCTGCAGAACCTAAGCCTTCCTGTGTCGAGAAACATCTTCAGTCACGACTACCCTCCATACGTCTATTTGTTTTTCCAATCTGTCCAACCCACTTTATCTCTGTACTCAGCTCCATTCACCTGAAACATTCCTGTCTGTGTAAACTGCCCCATTCCTCCAAACCTCCCCATCTCCATGTCCTCCTGTCGGCCCCACAGCTCTCCCCATTTCTGTAACCTCCTGTGGCTCTGTGCTCCTCCCTCCCTGTGAAACCACCTCCAGTTCACACAATTCTCTCAGTCTGGTTTATCTGTTCCAGATCAGACCATTCCTGTCTCTGTTACCTCATACAACCTGAGCAACGCCTCCTATTTGTGTCACTTTATTCGGATCGCATCCTCTCCCGCTTCCGGAAACCTCTTGCTGCCATCATAACCCTTGCTATTTAGAACATGGAATAGCACATTCCAGTCAAGCCCTTCCGCCCTCAATATTATGCTGACATTTTATCCTACACTAAAGATGAAACAAACCTACATACCTTTCAGATTACTATCATTGATGTGCCTATTCAAGAGTTTTTTAGATGTCTGGAATGTGTCTGAATCTACTACCATGGCTGACAGTCCATTCCACGCATCCATCACACTCTATGTAAATAACGTACCAGTCGCTTCCATGCCGACAGGACATCCCAACCCAATCTAGTCCTACCTGCCAATACCTGGCCCATATCCCTCTGATATCTAAGCTAAGCCTTCCGCCAATTCCCTTAAACTTATGTCCCCCTGTGATAGCCATTTTGCCGTGGGAAGTAGTCTCTCGTTATCCACTCTATTTATGCCTCTCATTCCCTTGTAAACCTCTATCAAGTCACCATTCTTCCTCCTTCACTCTGATCAGAAAAGCCCTAGCTTCCACAACCTACCTTCTTTGGGCATGCCCTCCAGTCCAGGCAGCATCCTGCTACATCTCCTCTGCACTGTCTTTAAAGCTTCCACATCCTCCCTATAATGAAGTGAACAGAACTGTTCACAATATTTGAAGTGTGCTCTAACTGGGGTTCTGTAGAGCTGCAGCAAAGTCTCACATCTGTTAAATTCAATCCCCCTGCTAATGAAAGCCAACACACCATTCGCCTTCTTAACAGCCTGTCAACTTGGGTGGTAACCTGAGAGACACAGGATCCCTTTGTTCCTGCACGCTGCTAAGAATCCTGTCTTTAACTACGTTAAGGTTTTCTGAAGAATCCTCCAATCTAAAACTATCCCTATCTTTGTAAGTTCCTCCAGTCCCTACAACACTCAAACTGTGAAACCTCCTCAAGTCCATATATTCCTAATGTCTGCAAAATCCTCCCGTCCTGATGTCCCTCCATACCTCTGTAACCCCAACCATCCTCCAGTGCTCTTCTGGGGAACATTGCAGAGGAAGGAGGAGTTGGAGAGTCTGGGCCATGTTCCGAGGTATGAAGGGCTGCAGAACCTGGACGATGGTACAAATGTCGGAAGGGACGTGGGACTTGCAGAAAGTTAGAGGTTCCTGGATTCATTCAACCTGCAGGATGGGACAGGGGATGGCTTGTGGAACCTGGAGGATATTATGATTTGAACCACAGGTAATTTTTGATTGGACCATTCAGTCGATCTTACAGTCATAGAGATGTACAGCATGGAAACAGACCCTTCATTCCAAACCAGCCATGCCGACAGGGTATTCCAACCCAATCTAGTCCCACCTGCCAGTACCTGGCCTATCTCCCTCCAAATCCTTTCTAATCATATATCCATCCAAATGCTTCTTAAATGTTGCAATTGTACCACCTGTAAGATTGGCTGAAAGATCCAATCAAACATTACCTGTGGTTCAAATCATAACATCCTCCAGGTTCCAGAAGCCATCCCCTGTCCCATCCTGCAGATCAGATATCCCAACCCAATGTAGTCCCACCTGCTAGCACCCGGCCTATCTCCCACTAAACCCTTCCTATTCATATACCCATCCAGATGCCTTTTAACTGTTGCAGTTGTACGAGCCTCCACCACTTCCTCTGGCAGCTCATTCCATATATGTATTATCCTCTGCGTGAAAACGTTGCCCCTTTTTATCTTTTATATCTTTCTACTCTCACCCTAAACCTCGCCCTATAATTCTGGACTCGCACACCCCAGGAGAAAGACTTTGTCTCTTTACCCTATCCATGTCCCTCTTGATTTTATAAACCTCTATGAGGTCACCCTCAGCCTCTGACTCTCCAGGAAAAACAACCATCACCTGTTCAAACTCTCCCTATAGCTCATCCCTGGCAACGTTGTTGTAAATCTTTTCTGGACCCTTTCAAGTTTCACAAAATCCTTCCGATTGGAAGTAGAACATAGTTGCATACAGCATTCCAAAAGTGGCCTAACCACTGTCTTGTACAGCCGCAACATGACCTCCCAACTCCTGTACTCAATACTCTGACCAATAAAAGAAAGTATCCCAAGCGCCTTCTTTGCTACCCTAACTACCTGTGACTCTACTGTCAAGGAACTCTGTATTTCATTTGAATAATTGCATAGACAGGCAGAGTGGCCCGAGATCTTCTGGGTAATGCTAGTTCTGTCTAAGCTGGTAGGCAGAGCCAGTGAAGTATTTGCAGCGCTGTCCGATGAATGGTCGAGAGATAATGCACATGTCAAACAGGCTGTTTTAAGTGCTTATGGATTGCTTATGAAAGGGAAGCCACTACAATTCCTTTTACTGTACCATCGCTATCTGTCAAAGCTCCTTCAGGTCTATATCCTCCAAATTGTTGAAACCTGCTCTCACCATTGCAACTCCCATTATTTCCTAACATTGTTGAGTCTCTAAAAGCTTCCCTATCAGGTTAATCTCCTCCACTGCATACAACACTCCTAGCATATGTAATGTCTTCAATTCCTTCAGTTCCTATATACTTATGTATAGGTGTGACTGCTTTGTGGCCATTGTATCCTCATTTACATCTGCAAAAGGCTCTGCTCACTGTACCACATCCTATGCTCATAAGTGAATCTGGTCTCTCAATACTCTCTATCACTCTCTCCTCCAGTCTCTACAAGCTTCCCTATCCCTATCGTATCTTGCAGCATGCACACCACTCACCTTCTCTGACATACCTTCCAGTGCATATATTCATCTCTCCTTCTAACTGTATCCAGTCTACAACTTCATCCCTGTCCGTGCAACATCCTCCAGTCCAAATACTCCTCTCTATTGCGTTACTATTCTCCAGCTTATATCATAGAACATAGAACAATACAGCACAGAACAGGCCCTTCGGCCCACGATGTTGTGCCGAACTTCTATCCTAGATTAAGCACCCATCCATGTACCTATCCAAATGCCGCTTAAAGGTCGCCAATGAATCTGACTCTACCACTCCCACGGGCAGCGCATTCCATGCCCCCACCACTCTCTGGGAAAGAACCCACCCCTGACATCTCCCCTAAACCTTCCACCCTTCACCTTAAATTTATGTCCCCTTGCAACACTCTGTTGAACCCGGGGAAAAAGTTTCTGACTGCCTACTCTATCTATTCCTCTGATCATCTTATAAACCTCTATCAAGTCACCCCTCATCCTTCGCCGTTCCAACGAGAAAAGGCCGAGAACTCTCAACCTATCCTCGTACGACCTACTCTCCATTCCAGGCAACATCCTGGTAAATCTTCTCTGCACCCTCTCCAAAGCTTCCACATCTTTCCTAAAGTGAGGCGACCAGAACTGCACACAGTACTCCAAATGTGGCCTAACCAAAGTCCTGTACAGCTGCAACATCACCTCACGACTCTTGAATTCAATCCCTCTGCTAATGAACGATAATACTCCATAGGCCTTCTTACAAACTCTATCCACCTGAGTGGCAACCTTCAAAGATCTATGTACATAGACCCCAAGATCCCTCTGTTCCTCCACCTGACCAAGAACCCTACCATTAACCCTGTATTCCGCATTCTTATTTGTTCTTCCAAAATGGACAACCTCACACTTGGCAGGGTTGAACTCCATCTGCCACTCCTCAGCCCAGCTCTGCATCATATCTCAGTCCCTCTGCAGCCGACAACAGCCCTCCTCACTGTCCACAACTCCACCTATCTTTGTATCATCTGCAAATTTACTGACCCACCCTTCGACTCCCTCATCTAAGTCATTAATAAAAATTACAAACAGCAGACGACCCAGAACTGATCCCTGCGGAACTCCACTTGTAACTGGACTCCATGCTGAATATTTACCATCTACCACCACTCTGACTTCGACCGGTTAGCCAGTTTTCTATCCAATTGGCCAAATTTCCCTCTATCCCATGCCTCCTGACTTTCCGCATAAGCGTACCATGGGGGACCTTATCAAATGCCTTACTAAAATCCATGTACACTACATCCACTGCTCTACCCTAATCCACATGCTTGGTCACCTCCTCGAAGAATTCAATAAGACTTGTAAGGCAAGACCTACCCTTCACAAATCCGTGCTGGCTGTCCCTAATCAAGCAGTGTCTTTCCAGATACTCGTAAATCCTATCCCTCAGTACCCTTTCCATTACTTTGCCTACCACAGAAGTAAGACTAACTGGCCTGTAATTCCCGGGGTTATCCCTATTCCCTTTTTTGAACAGGGGCACAACATTCGCTACTCTCCAGTCCCCTGGTACCACCCCAGTTGCCAGTGAAGACGAGAAGATCATTGCCAACGGTACTACAATTTCCTCTCTTGCTTCTCACATAATCCTAGGATATATCCCGTCAGGCCCGGGGGACTTGTCTATCCTCAAGTTGTTCAAAATGTCCAACACATCTTCCTTCCTAACAGGTATCTCTTCTAGCTTATCAGTCCGTTTCACACTCTCCTTGTCAACAATACGGTCCCTCTCGTTCATAAATACTGAAGAGAAGTACTTGTTCAAGACCTCTCCTATCTCTTCCGACTCAATACACAGTCTCCCACCACTGTCCTTGATCGGACCTACCCTCGTTCTCGTCATTCTCAGGTTTCTCACATACGCATAGAATGCCTTGGGGTTATCCTTGATCCTATCCGCCAGGGATTTTTCATGCCCTCTCTTAGCTCTCCTAATCCCTTTCTTCAGGTCCCTTCTGGCTATCCTGTATCCCTCCACTGCTCTGTCTGAACCTTGTTTCCTCAACCTTATGTAAGCCTCCTTCTTCCTCTTTACTAGACATTCAACCTCCCTCGTCAACCAAGGCTCCCTCACACGACCATTTCTTTCCTGCCTGATCGGTACATACATATCAAGGACACGTCGTATCTGCTCCTTGAAAAAGTTCCACATTTCCACCACATCCTTCCCTGACAGCCTATGCTCCCAACGTATGCTCCTCAAATCCTGTCTTACAGCATCGTAATTTCCCTTCCCCCAATTGTAAAAACTTCCTTGTTGTGCGCACCTATCTCTCTCCATAACCAAGGTGAAAGTCACAGAATTGTGGTCGCCATCACCAAAATGTTCACCCACTAACAAGCCCACCACTTGTCCCGGTTCATTACCGAGTACCAAATCCAATATGGCCTCCCCTCTGGTTGGACAATCTACATACTGCGTTAGAAAAGCTTCCTGGACACACTGCACAAACACCGCCCCATCCAATCTACTTGATCTAAAGAGCTTCCAGTCAATATTTGGGAAGTTGAAGTCGCCCATGACTACGACCCTGTGGCTTCTGCACCTTTCCAAAATCTGTTTCCCAATCTGTTTCTCCACATCTCTGCTGCTATTGGGGGGCCTATAATAAACACCCAACAAGGTGACTGCACCTTTCCTATTTCTGACTTCAGCCCATACTACCTCCAGAGGCAGATCCCCCTCAAACTTCCTTTCTGCAGCCGTTATACCATTTCTAATTAGCAATGCCACCCCCCCTTCTTTTTACCACCCTCCCTAATCTTACTGAAACATCTGTAACCAGGAACCTCCAACAGCCACTCCTGTCCCTCATCTATCCATGTTTCCGTGATGGCCACAACATCGTAGTCCCAGGTACCGATCCACGCCTTAAGTTCACCCACCTTATTTCTGATACTCCTTGCATTGAAGTATACGCACTTGAGCCCATCTCTGTGTCCGCAAGTAGTCCCTGTCAGTGCTACCTTCTCCACAGCCTCCCTACAGTCTTGGACATCCTGACACACAGCTAGCTTACTTGCTGGACTACAAGTCCGGATCCCATCCCCCTGCCAAATTAGTTTAAACCCCCCCGAAGAGTGCTAGCAAACCTACCCCCCAGGATATTGG
This sequence comes from Chiloscyllium punctatum, assembly GCF_047496795.1. Classification (NCBI taxonomy): domain Eukaryota; kingdom Metazoa; phylum Chordata; class Chondrichthyes; order Orectolobiformes; family Hemiscylliidae; genus Chiloscyllium; species Chiloscyllium punctatum. The sequence goes on from NW_027310033.1 coordinate 205,385, forward strand.
TGCCCTTCTGGTTCAGGTGCAACCCGTCCTGTTTATACAGGTCCCACCTTCCCCAGAATGCAGTCCAATTGTCCAAATATCTGAAGCCCTCCCTCCTACACCATCCTTGCAGCCACGTGTTCAACTGCACTCTCTCCCTATTCTTTGCCTCTGTCACGTGGCACCGGCAACAACCCAGAGATGACGACTCTGTCTGTCCTAGCTTTTAGCTTCCAGCCTAACTCCTTGAGCTCTTGAATGACCTCCCCACCCCTCTTCCTACCTATGTCGTTGGTGCCAATGTGTACCACGACTTCTGGCTGCACACCCTCCCCCTTAAGGATTCTGAAGACACGGCCCGAGACGTCTCGGACCCTAGCACCCGGGAGGCAACAAACCATCCGAGAGTCTCGCCCATGTCCACAGAACCGCCTGTCCGTCCCTCTAACTAGAGAGTCCCCTATAACTAGCGCTCTCCTCTTCTCCTCCTTTCCCTTCTGAATCTCAGAGCCACAGACCCCTTCACTGCAGCTTACACCTGCAAGGCTGTCCCCCCCAACAGTTTCCAAAGCTGCATACTTATTTTTTAGGGGAACGACCACAGGGGATCCCTGCACTGCCTGTTACTTCCCCTTCCCACCTCTAACTGTTACCCAGCTACCTCTGTTCTCCGGCGTAACTATGTCCCTGTAGCTTCTATCGATCACCCTCTCAGCCTCTCGAATCATCCTCAGCTCATCCAGCTCCAGTTCCAGTTCCCTAACTCGTTCGGTGAGGATCAGGATCTGACTGCATTTCCTGCACACGAAGTCGGCAGGAGTATCGGTGGTCACCCCTACCTCAAACATCCTGCAGGAGGAACATTCCACCGCCTGCGCTGCCATGACTGTACACTGTCTCCAAAAACAAGAACACTGAGTCAATAACCTGTGGACTTTAAAGTTAGGTTCGAGGAGGAGGGTGGGAGGGAGGCCCTACGGAAGTAGGACCTGGGGACTAGAACACACCCACTCAAATACTAATCACTTACCTTCCCGCCCAGCTATGCGCTCCAACCTCACTTCCGCTGCCCGCTACAGGTAAGTAATTTTGAAACAAACTGTCTTACCTTAGCTGTAGTCTCCCGGGTTTGTTTTTCCTCGGCCGCTGCTCCCACTCAAAAAAAAATGTGCTTGAACATTCTCCAGTCTATACTACCCACCCTTTCCCTTTAATATTCTCCAGTCCATACCATCCTCCCTCTCACTGTGATATTCTCCAGATCCCACAATTGTTGTTAAATATACGACATCCTGGAATCATGTGAATGTTTCTACGCCCTGATCAACATAGTCCATGCAACGATCCACCAACCTACACACATCCCTATCTCTGGAATCTAATCAAAGACGCTTTATCTCTCTATCTTCCTCCAAACAATAAAATGTTTTCTCCAACGAACATTCTGTAGCAACTGTAACTATGTTTAACACTGCAACATTGTTGCGCCACCAAGCATCTCTCCCACTCTGTGACCTCTATCCATCCCTCAAAGGCCCTCACTCGGTGACACGCCATGCATTTGCAACAAGGCAGATGGAATGACAGCATTAATTGAAGGGAACACATTTGATCGAACTGTTATTGTGGAGGTGTGGCTGCAGAATGACCATCGCTGGCATGTGATTATTGAGGGGTTGTAGGTATTTAGGCAGGATCAGCAAAAAACCAAACAAGGTCCAGTTTTGTTGTGAAGAAAGGACGCAGTCAGTGCATTAGTGAGACAACCAATTTAATCTGGGAATCAAACTATAGAGGCATTTTGAATGGACAGCTTCCAAATAGCAAGAGAGATCTGGAAAATCAAATCACAATCCATGCTCGTTGGTAAGTTGGATGCAATATTTTCTTGGTGATAGTAGACAGAGGCATGTGGAGTGGTCAATTTCTGATTGGACGTCTGTGGCCAATGGTGTTTCACAAGGATCAGTGCTGCGATGTCTGTGTGTAATTTAAATCTGTGATTCAGATGAAAAGATCAGCAGTTTAAGTGGTAATTTTGCAGACGACATTTGAAAAGGCATGTAATGATTAGGGATAGTTAGGGGAATTGTGGATAGTGAGGAAGAGTGTTAAAGGTTGCAGCAGTATGTAGATCAGCTGGAACGTTGGGCAGAGATGTGGCAAATTGAATTTCATCGGGACAGGTGTGAAGTGATGCATTCATGAAGTCAAATGGAAGAGAGAAGTACACTAATTGACTAGTTGGAAACATTGATAAACAGAGAGACATTGGAAGCAAATCCCCACAAATAACAACATAACATGATGTGGTGGTCGAGGGGGAGTATGGTATGCTTACCTTTATTAGGCACAGTATTGAGTACAGACGTTTGCATGTCATGTTGTGACTGAATGAAGCTTCATTCAGCCATGTTTGGAAGGTTCCGTGTCGTTCTCATTGACACACCACAGGAAGGATGTGGAGGTTTTGGGGAGGTCGCAACAGAGGGTTGGCAGAATATTGCCTGGATGTGAATGTGTTTACTGTGAGGAGGTTGGACGCAGTTGGATTGTTTTGCGTGAGTATCGGAGACTGAGGGGTGACTGGGTACAGCATTAGGAAAGGTGTGAATAGTGTGGATCGTTGGAATCCTTCTTCCCATGTCGAAATACCAAATACTTGGGCGCCTCGGTTTAAGGTCAGAGTGAGAAGTTTTAAGTGAGATGAATGAGGCCAGTTGTCTTTACCGAGAGGGTCGAAGCTGCTCAGGAGGTGGGAGAGGTGGCAACGAGAGCAAACATTTGAAGGGCATTTAGACAGAAACATGAACAGGCAGAAAATAGAGGGATATCGCCCATGTGCAGGCAGATGGGATTAGTTTAGTATAGCATCATGGTCAGCACGACCATGGTGGGCCGATGGGCCTATTACTCTGCTGTACTGTTCGACTCTCTAACTTAACGACATCTAACCTGTCAAAGCCCCTCCAAATCCTAGATGTTTCATTCAATTTCTCTCCCATTCTTCAAAACCCCAATAGGTTCAAGGTCAATCTACTCCACGTCTTCTCATTGGAAAATCCTGCCATCTCCAGGATCAGCTGAGTGAACCTTCCCTGGTCTGCCTCGAATACAAGAATGTATTTCCTTAGGGGATGCATACTGTTCATTATAATCTAGGTGTGGTCTGACTTGTACCTTGCAGCGTTTTAGCAAGACCTCCCTATTTTTAGACTCCATTCCCTTTGTAATAAATGGCAACTTTTGATTTGCCTTCTCTATGACCTGCTGGTCCTGTAAGCTACCTGTTTCAGATTGATTCACAAGGATTCCCAAAACCCTTTGTGCAGTCTGTCTGAAACCAAACGGTGTGAGCCTACAGTAAGTCGGGAACGTGCTGGAATGTGTTATAAAGAATATGACAATAAATGATAACTAGATACTTAGAAACAATGGGAGATGTATGATTTTATAAAAGGTGAATATTTTTAAATCTGTAAAATTTAAATCTGGATTCTATATTTTGGTGTGACCATAAATGCAGAATACATAAAGGTGAGGGAGGCTAGTTGCGGTAGAGCGATATTTGAAATTTCAGAAGCATTTTGACAAGTTTCAACAGAACTTAAAACTTAGCTTGTGAGAGAATAGGGCCCCTGAAAGGTCAATGAGGCTGTCTGTGTGGAATCACTGCTGATGGGGGAGATACTGAACAAATATTTTGTGTTCGGATTTACTCCGGAGAAAGACATGGAAGCTCGGGAACTTAGGAAAATACATAGGGATGTCTTGAAAAGAGTTCACATTGGAGAACAGGAGGTGCTGAATGTCTTAAAATGCAAAAAATTAGATAAAACCTTGGGACATGATCAGATATATCCCAGCACCCTGTGAGAAGCGAGGGAGAAAATTGCAGGGTCCCTCCCAGAGATATTTGTATCATCAAAAGCCACTATAGACCAGTGAGACTGATGCAGGGTGGTAATTTGTTGGAGGAGATTCTGAGAGAAACGATCGTCATGCCTTTGGAAAGGTAAGGACAGATTAACGACCGTCAGAATGGCTTTGTGCATGGGAAATCATGCCTCAAATGTGAGTGTGGAGATAGACAAGTGAGAGATCAAAGCAGAGCAGCACACGGTATCCACATGAACTTTATCAAGGCCTTTGACAAGGTTCTGCATGGCAGACTGGATAGTAAGTTTAGATCAGACATAACCAGGGAGCACTCACCAACTGGATACAAAACAGATTGATGGTAGGAGACAGAGCATGTTCATAGAGGGTTGCCACTCAAACTGCAGGCCTGTGACCAATGTTGTGCCATGGGGTTCGGTGCTTGGTCACTGTTGTGCATCATTTATTTAAACAGTTTGGATGATAATACAGGAGCCATGGTTAGCAACTTTGTGAGTGAGACTGAAATTGGTGATAATGTGGACAGTGAAGAGGGTTATCGAAGAGGACAATGGGATCAACAGTACTGCTGGACCATTGAGGTTAGGAATAACAGGTGGAGAAATGCATAGTGTTGTATTGTGGTAGAGCAGACCTGGCTGGACTTGCACAATTAATGTTCGGGCCTTGGGTACTGTTGTCAATCAGTGACCCAGGGATGCAGGTACACAGTTTTTTGAAAGTAGCGTCACGGGTAGACAGGCTGGTGAAGCAGGCGTTTGGGAGGGTTACCCTTCGTTGGGCAGAGCATTGAGAGTAGGAGTTGGGATGTCATGGTGTATCTGTACAGGATTATTGATTATCTGGTAAAAATCAACTTGTTCACGTATGTCCTTGAGGGAGGGATATCTGACATTCTTACCTGGTCTGACTCGCATGTGACTCCAGTCCCACAGCAATATGGCTGACTCTGAGCTGCCTCTGGGAAATTCGCAGGAGGGCAATGGATGCTGGTCCAACCGGTGACATCCTTAGGCCGTGAATGAATCAATAAAAAAATACATATGTCCATCCCTCCCTTTGCAAACAGCTCTTGCTGCAGCAATCCGTACTGACTTTGTAACGTTGTTCAGGCCTTTGCCTCTCACTGTAACACTCTCACCACCTCTAGCACCTTCAATTCTCCCTGTTCCGCTACTCTGATTAAACACTGACAATATTACCTCTTCCAACTGCACTCCTCCACATTTCTAAATGTTGGTTACTTCCGAATTGATCGGTTCTTTTTCATTTCTTAATCAAATCGGCCAAGATCCGTCCGAAGTGGGGAAGGAGCATTGGGAAGTTGTCGAGCACCTCGAGACTTTCTGTAGGGCAAACGGGAATCCAGGAGAAAACAGCACAAGGAGCGCGCTGTCATATCAACGCCCCACCCACCCCCTTTCCATGGCCACCTTCTGCCTCAAGTGTAACAGAGTCTGTGGAAGGCCACATCGGTCTGGACAGACAACTCCAGACTCCCCCACCCCCACTGAGAGTGGGAGAGAGTAAGCCTCATCTGTGAGCCACGGCCAAAGTGATGATGAGATAGGAAGGTTGAATCCCCTCACAATTATCCCAGTGCCTTTGTTACAGATTCAAACAATTCCCTTTTAATACAGTGTCTAATAATGTGCTATCACTCAGTATCTCTCTGTGTGGTATCCCTCGCTGTGTCGGTCTTTTTACTGCCTCTGTCAGCATTTCTGCCTCTTACAGATGGTCTGAGATCCTGAGTCAACAGAATTGTCCATTCCAGAGAGATGCAGCAGCACAGGCAAGGGATGCAGACTGGGATTATCGAGATCTCTGCTGGACCCAGCGCCACTCTGCATGAATTATCCTCATTGCATCAGTTTAATTTCCCATTCTGTCTATTTCTGTCTCATGCAGGTAATCAGGATGTTCCTAACTCCTGTCTCATCCATCACGTCATTGAAACTGGTTGGATAGCCAGCGAGAGATGGAGATGGAGAACTGGAGCCTTCAGTATTTGCCGCAGCCAGTAAGATCACTCACAGTGAACAGCACAGGTTGAAGGGAGTAGACTTCTATATTCGGACCTGGAAGACTGGACATAGATACAGAGCTGGATAAGGAACAGCAACATTCTAGGCTTCATTTCCACCAACTTGTGAGGATCCTGCTTTCGCCTCTTCTGTACTAGTCTTCAATGTGACAGCACAGAGAATCGCTTGCATCAATCCTGGCCCATGCTGTATTCGTGATCTCTGTAATATTCTCCAGTCCCGATAATCCTTCCTCTGTTTGGAATCTCCTCTAGTCCACTTCATTCTCTGTGTCTCTGTCTCTGTCTCTGTCAGGTTCTCCAGTCCCGAACACCCTAATCCCTAACCTTCTCCCGTAGATACTAAATTCCTTCATCCCTGTAAACCCTGACAGCCCTGTCTATCCCTGTGAGCTCCTCCCACCAATACCACCCTCCATGTCAATGTATTTGTCTTTAACCTCTCCATCCGTCCCTATCTATGTAATCTTCTCCAGCTCCTACAACACTTCCTCAGCTGTGAAAATTTTGTAATCTCCTTATCCTTCTCCAATTCTTTGATCTTTATCTTGTTAAATTTCACCCTCATTCCCGACACCATACCCCTCCCGACCATAGGAACCTCTTTCAGTTTGTGCAACCCTCTCCACCTATGTAACTGTCTCCAACCCAGTAACCTGATATTCTCCATTGCCTTCCTATCTCTGTAGCCTCCAGAGCCTAGAAGCCTTCTTATATCTGTAAATGTCTTCGGTCACGACGACCTTCCATATCTCTGTTAGTATACACAATACTCTCCTCGATGAAACAGCCCCCTGTCTGTGCCTCTCAGTCTGCCTGCCTCTTCCTATCTCCATCCCTATCCCTATCTCCAGAATCTAATCCAGCTCCCTCGATCTCTGTAAATTCTTCCAATGCCCAAACACCTTTGTCCCACAGACATTCTTGCCCAGATGTAACTCTGTTTAACTCTAAAACCTCGAGACCCTGTAATCCTCCCTATCTCTGTAACCTCTTCCCATCCGTTCAAACACTCATTACTGAGGAATGACTCCCTGTATTCGCAATAAGGAAGATGGAATGACAGTGAGCAGATATGATGGAACTGTCATTACGGAGATGTAGCTGCAGAATGACCATCGCTGGGAAGTGAATACTGAAGGGTTGTTTGGATAGAGTCATAGGGTCAGGCAGATGTACAGCATGGAAACCGACCCTTCAGTCCAACCCATCCACGCTGTGCAGATATCCCAACCCAATCCAGTCCCAATATGCAGACGAGGCAAAAAGCCAACACGTAATGAACGAAGGATGAGGTTAATGCATTCATGAGACAGTCATGTAGATCTGAATATGAAAATTAGGGCTGAGAATAAGCAAGTAGCAGCAACCGTTATCAGGAATTCTTTTGTAGGCACCAAACAGTGATGGGAGTGTCAATATGGTTACAGTCGGGACACTGAATGTACTTATGGCAAGGGCAGTACAGTAACTGTGTGAGACAGTGGTTTCCATGCCGACTGATACAGCAACGAGCCTGTTGGATTATATTTGTTGCTGCGAATATAAATGGCAGAATTGTAAGAGTGTAGGAGGGGTGTACTGGTATAGGTGATATGGTATATTTGAATTATCAGAAGTCTTTATGCAAATTTCAATAAGGGCTAAAGAGTAACTTGGTAGAGAATCGGGCCCCTTAAGATCAATAAGGTCGCCTATGTGTGGAACCAGAGGAGATAGGTGAGATATACGACAAAATACTCTTGTCAGCATTTACTGTGGAGAAAGGCATGGAAACGCGGGAACGTGGGGAAAGAAATAGTGATGTCTTGGAAAGAATCCTCACCAGAGAAGAGAAAGTTTTGGAATCTTAAAACAAATAAAGCTAGATCAAACCTCAGTCGGTCATTAGGTAAATCCTAGAATATTGTGGGAAGCTAGGGAAGAGATTGCAGTATCCCTTACAGAGATATGTATAATATCAACAGGCACAGTAAGATGTTGGAAGACTGGAGGTTGGCTAATGCTGTTCCATCACTGAAGGACTGCAGGGAAAAGCCAGGAAATTCCATCCCCATGAGTCCAGTGATAGGGACGTTGTTGGAGGAGATTCTGAGAGACAGGAGCTCCTTACATTTACAAGGCAAGGGCTGATTTGAGGTGGTCAGCATGGCTTGGTGAGTGGAAAACCACGTTTCACAAACCGGATTGACTCTTCGAAGAGGTGGCCAATGATAGATGAAGGCAGAGTCATCAACGTTGTCCACATGGACTTTAGCATCTAGTCAAGAGGAAGAATGAAGCTTACTTAAGGTCGAGGAAGGAAGGATCAGACAGGGCTCCAGAGAGTTACATTGGATGGCACGGTGTCTCAGTGGTTAGCACTGCGACCTCATAGCACCACGGACTCCATTTCGATTACAGCCTCAGGCGACTGTCTGTGGGGTGTTTGCACATTCTCCCTGTGGGTTTCCTCCAGGTGCTCCGGTTCCCCCCCCCCCCGACCCCCACAGCCCAAATATGTGCCAGTTTGGTGGCTTAGCCATACTAAATTACCCATAGTGTTCAGGGATGGGTAGGTTTGGTGCATTAGTCAGGGCATGGAGATTAATAGGGTGGGGGAATGGGGCTGGGTTGGATACTGTTTGGAGGGTTGATATGGAGGTGTTGGGCCAAATGGCCCGTTTCCACACTGTAGGGATTCTCTGAAGGTACCAGGAAGGAACCGAGAGATGGACTTAGGGCAACTGGAAGGGGGCATGAAAAAGCATTGTTGGGAAGGATTAAGGAAAACCGTGAGGCATTCTCCTTTTATGCGAGGAACAAGAGCAAGGCCAGAGTGAGGATAAGGCCAATCTGGGATAGTGGAAGGAACTTGTGCCTGTAGTCACAGGAGGTAAGGGAGGTCCTTCTTGAATACTATGCCTCAGTATTCACTGCTGAGAACGGTCTTGACGTTTGTGAGGACAGCGTGAAACAGGCTGATGTACTGGAACAGGTGGATGTTAAGAAGGAGGATGTGCTGAGAATTTTGTCAAAGATAAGGATAGATAAGTCGCTGAACCAGACTGGATGTGTCCAAAGTTACTAGAGGAACCGATGGAGTGGATTTCTGAGCACCTGGTGATGACCTTTACAGCCTCACTGTCCACTGGAGTCGGTCGAGATGATTTTAGGCAGGAAAATATTATTCCCTTGTTCAGGAAAGGGAATAGGGATAATCCTGGGAATTGCACACGTGTCAGTCTTATGTCTGTGGTGTGCAGATTATTGGAGAGGTCTCTGTGAGACAGGATGTATTATTCCTTGGAAAACCATAGTTTGATCAGAGATAGTCAGCATGATTTTGGAAGGGGTAGGTCATGCCTTACAAGTCTTATTGAATCTTTAGAGAATGTGACAAAACATCTTTATGGCTCATTCAGAAAGTACAGAGGCATGGGGTACAGGGAGGCCTGTTGTCTGGATACAGGATTACTGGCCCACAGAAGACAGAGGGGTGATGTCTGCCCTCCAGTGCCCTTCTGGGGAACATGGCAGAGGAGAGAGATTTGTCGCGTCTGAACCATATAACAGAGGTAGAATACTGGGAATTGCAGATTTTGTCTAATGTTTGTGGTGTGCAGATTATTGGCGAGGACTCTAAAGAAAGGATTTATGACTACTTGGAAAACCATAGTTAAATTAGAGACAGCATGGGTTTGTGAGGGGCAGGTCATGCCTCACAAACCTTATTGAGTTCTTTGAGGATATGACAGAATACGTTGATGGCTCATTCAGAAAAGAAGGATGATTCGGATACAGGGAAATCTGTCTGTCTGGATACAGGATTGGATGGCCCAGAGAAGACAGAGTGTGGCAGCAGATGGACAGTATTGAGCCTGTAGCTCAGTGACCAGTGGTGTTCTGTAACAATCAGCTCTGGGACTCTGCTCTCTGTGATTTTTATAAATGACTTGGATGTGGATGTTGGAGAGTGGGTTAGTAAGTTTGCCAATAACATGAAGGTTGGTGGAGTGGTGGGTAATGTGGGAGGGCTGTTGTAGGTTGCAATGGGACATTGACCGGACGCAGAGCTGGGCTGGAAGTGGCAGATCGAGTTCAATCTGGAAAAGTGTGAAGTGATTCATTCTGGAAGGTCGATTCTGAATATAGAATACAGCGTTAAAAGGCAAAATACTTGGCATTGTGGAGGAAGAGAGAGATCATGGGGTCCATGTCCATAGATCCCTCAAAGTTGCCACGCACGTTGGTAGGGTTGTTAAAAGGGCATTTGTTGTGTTGGCTCCCCTTAGAAGGGGATTGATTTCAAGAGCCGTTGAGTTTTACTGCCTCTTTATTGCGACCTGGAGAGATCACACTTGGAATATTGTGTTCAGTTATCGTCCCATCTTTACAGGAAGGATGTGCAAGTTTTAGAGAGCATACATAGGAGATTTACCAGGATGCTGCCTGGAATAGAGGATATTTCTTATGGAGAACGTTTGAGGGAGCTACGGTTTTTCTCATTGGAGTGAAGAAGGGGGTGGGGTGACTTGGTAGAGGTGAACAAGGTGATGAGAGGCACAGAGAGAGTGAATAGTCAGAGACTTGTTCTCCGATGGCATAAATGACTATTATAAGGCGGCATAATTTTAAGGAGATTGGAGGATGGATAAGAGGCTAGAGAAGAGTAGGTGGTTGGTTGGACTGCCAAAGTTGGTAGTAACATTTGACACATTCGGGACATCTAATAGACTCTTGGACAGACACATGGATAGTAGTAAAATGAAAGGTATGTCGGCTAATTTGATTTTACAGTCGGATAAAAGGTTGGCATAGCATCATGGCCAAAGGGTCTTGGGCTGAACTGTTCTGTGTTCTATGTTCTGTTTGGTAAACTGGGTAATAAGCTCAGATCAGTGTAAAAAGGATATGGCATTTAGGAGGAGCTAGTGAACTGGATACAAAAATTACTTGATGGTAGGAGACAGAGAGTGATGGGAGACATGTTTTTCTGACTGCAGGCATGTGACCAGCGGTGAAGTGGGTCCACTGTTGTTTGTCATTTGGATAAATGGTTTGGATGGGAATATTGGTTTCCTGGTCAGTAATTGTTTTGGATGTCACTGAAATTGGTGGTAAAGTGGACAGTGGAGAAGGTTATCTATGATGCAACAGGATGAACAGTACTGCTGGGATAGTGGGCTGAAGAATAGCAGATGGAGTTTAATTAAATAAAGATGAGGTGTTCCATTTTGGCGAAACAAACCAGGGTGGGACTTGTACAGTTAATGTTCGGGCCCTGGGTTGTGTTATCAGTCAGTGACCCAGGGATGCAGGTACACAGTTCTTTGAATGTGGTGTCACAGGTAGACAGATTGGTGAAGCAGGTGTTTGGGGTGGTTACCTTCATTAGGGAGAGCATTAAGAGTAAGAGTTGGGATGTCATGTTGTATCTGTACAAGACATTGGTCAGGTCACCATAAAAGCGTTGTTGATCAGTGGAAAGAACACATCTGGTTCACTGACCTCCTGTTGTGTAGAACATCTGACATTTAACCTGGCCTGGCTAACATGTGACTCCAGACCCATTGAAATATGGCTAACTCTGAGCTGTCCTCTGGGTAATTAACAGTGCCTCCCACATCCCATGAATGAATAAATAAAAATACGTATGTCCCTCTCTACCTCTGCAAACCCCTCCAGCTGCAGGAATCCGTACTGGTTTTGTAACATCATTCAGGCCCTGACCACTCTCAGTAACTCTCTTACCGCGTCCGGCACCTTCACCTCTCCCTGTTCCGTTTGTGACATTGAACCCTGACACTGATCCCTCTTCCCACTGCCCAACTACTGCTAGCAGACCCTTTGCAATCCCTTTAACTCTTACTCCTAAAACACTCTCTCACTTCAGGCTTTTAAGTACTTTTTGGTGATCTTCTAAGCCTCATAATCTAATATGATACATTTTGTCCTGAGTGAGGGGCCAGTGGGAATTTCTTGCTGAGGTTTTGTCTGTTTCAGTGTAATGTTCTTTTGTTGAGTGATTTACACTGTCCTTTCAAATGTTTTCCACTGTCCATTTACAGGCACATATTTCAGTCTGTTTAGCCTATTTACCTTGGTCAGTTCTCCTCTCAAACCCATGTCATTGTCTGTTTTTGTTTCTAGTTGTAGCATGTCCTTTCTGTGATTCACTTTAAAACTTTATATTTCTTTAAACTGCACGTTATCACAATTTCCCGAAGGATCTCTCCAGGTGACATTACTCATTCAATAAGTTACATCACACAACGATCGCTCTGAGATAGTTATGTCCCTAGCCAGTTGCACAATTTGTTATTCAAAGAAACACTGAAAAAAAATTCTCTGAACTACTCTTCCAATATCACTGTTGTTAGTGTGACTGTCCCAGATTATGGGAATATTGAAGTTTCCCAAAATTATCACAAAGTGCTTGTTAAAAAATTCCAATGAGTTCCTGTGTAATGCAGTGATGAGCAATGGAATGTTGTTCGATGGCGTAAAACTGTTCTGCTGCTTGTGTCCTAGGCAAGTAGTAGCCAGAATTTACATTCAGACTGACTCTACTTCATGATCTGAGGTCAAATGATTTCTCTGTACTGCCTTTGTTATTCATTATTGTTAGCATTACCCTTTTTACCTGAGTTTTTACAAGGTTGTGATCCTTTGAATATTTATGTCCACCTTTTGTTTGCCCTGTAACCACATCTCTCTGGTGTCTAAATTTCTTTTATCTCTGTGTCACCAATCAATCTACCTTATTGAAGAGAGTTAAAAATCACACAACACCAGGTTATAGTCCAACAGGTTTAATTGGAAGCACACTAGCTTTCGGAACGACGCTCCTTCATCAGGTGATAGTGGAGAGCTCGATCGTAACACAGAACTTATAACAAAAATTTACAGTATGATGTAACTGACATTATACATTGAAAAATTGATTGTCTGTTAAGCCTTTCATCGTTTAGAATACAGTGATAGTTTCACTTCTTTCATGTGTAATTCACAAAACATTTTTTTAAAGTTGCATTCTCGGGTTAGCTGTTAACAATGGTGATAGCTAGACAATATGTGAAGGTGTTAGCCCCCTGTGTTCTCTGTCTATGCCCTGATATTTAGATTGATTCTAATCTAAAAAGTGAGATAAGAGTTTGACATAAATTCATGCAGTTTTTGAGCTCAAAGTTCTACATGAATGCATGCATTATTTGAGCAAAGTACAATGTAATCCTGCAAGTACAAATTCACCCCACAAAATATGTGTGTCTGTGGCTCTTTGTCTGTCTGTGTGATTCTGTCTGGGGTGGGGGTTGTGAGTGTGAGAAAGTGTGTATGTAGTGAGTGCAGAGTGTCTTAAGTCTGTGAGGGGGTGCACGTGTGAGTGTGGGAGTGTTTGTGTGGGTGTCTGTGTGTCCAGCTGTGTGTACCTGTGTCCGTGTGTATGTGAGAGTGTGTGTGTTTGTAGGAATATCTGTGTGTGTGTCGTGCAATGGTGATCACCTGTAATGTGACATGAACCCAAGGTCCCAGTTGAGGCCCTCCCTATGGGTACCGAACTTAGCTATCAGCCTCTGCTCAGCCACTTTCCTCTGCTACCTGTCCCGAAGTCCACCTTGGAGGATGGTCACCCGAAAGTCCAAAATTGAATGTCCTGGACTACTGAAGTGTTTCCTAACTGGGAGGGAACCCTCCTGTCTGTTGATTGTTGTGCGGTGCCCTTTCATCCATTGTCATAGCCTTTGCTCGGTTTCCCCGATATACCACGCTTCCGGGCATTTTTGCCTGCAATGTATAAGATAGACAATGTTGGCTGAGTCACATGAGTACCTGCCATGTCCAAGGTGGGAGGTGTTCCCACGCGTGATAGTGGTATCTATATCCACAATCTGACACGTCTTGCAGCGTCCACCGTGACAGGGTGGTATGGCGTTGTCCTGAGGGCCATCAGCTTTATCCTCGATTGCAACGTCTTCACTGTCCCATATGCCACCCTCCAGCCTTTCCAGCACATCTCACATGGCTATCAATGGTACAAGTATCTTTGCTCGGGGCTCCACAATGTCCTGTGATACACTTAATCAGGTCCTGGGTTTTTCCACAGCTTTGTGTTTTCAAACCTTCTATAACATGCACTCTTTTCAAGTCATAGAGATGTACAGCATGGAAACAGACCCTTCGGTCCAACTCGTCGATGCTGACCAGAAGTTGTAAATAAATCCATCCCATTTACCAGCATTTGGCCCATGTACTTCTAAACTCTTATTATTCATATACCCATTCAAATATCTCTTAAATGTTGTCATAGTATCAGTATCTGCTACTTTCTCTCTCAGCTCATTCCATACACACACCACCGTGTGCATAAAAAAATCAGTCCCTTCAGTGCCGTTTAAACCATTCCCCTTTAACCTTAAACCTATGCCCTCTAGTTTTGGACTCTCCAACCCCTGGGAAAATACCTTGAATGTTTACCAAATCCATACACCTCATGTTTATATAAACCTCTGTCAGGTCACCCCTCAGTCTCTGATGCTGCAGGGAAAATAACCCCAGCTTATTCAGCAACAACCCTGGGAAAATCTTGTAAATCTGTTCTGAACACTTTCAAATTTCACACCATCCTTCCTATAGCAGGGAGACTGGAATTGCAGAGAACTCCAAATGTGGTCTAATGTATGCCTCTTGTTCCCTGAGTTCCCCAGTCTTTGTCCAAAGTAAGTTCTGGAGGGAAAAATGTGTTTAAGGTCTTACCCATATCCTGCTGTTCCACACAGCAATGGTCTCATTGATCTTTAATGGACAGCATTTTGTCTCGAGATACTCTTTTACTCAATATATTTATACAATCACTTTTGGATTCTCCTTATCATTCTCTGCTGACGCCATTTCATGTACCCTTTCTGCAATCCCGATTTCGACCCAAAGTGTATTCCTACAGCCCCTGTGATCCTCAGGGATCCCCTTGATCCAGCTGGCTATACCTGACACGTGCCCCCTTTTCCTTGACCAGACCCTCAGTAGACAGCCAGTGTTTCCGAATGCTGTCAGCATTGAACTGCACACAAACAGGTGGTGATCACTCAATTTATCTCACTTTTCAAATATTCTCACTTGCCAGACTTCCCATTCCCTGCAAATAGACTCCCCAATCACCTTTTGAGAGTTCCCGGCTAATATTCCTGGCCCCATTTTATAACTTGAACCTGTGGACCAGCCCTGTCCTTTTCCATCGCTATTTTCAAATGAATAGACTTGAGTCACTTTGGCAAAATGCTTTCCCTACCTTGTTATCCAAGGGGAGGTCAGGTTTTGCCCCTTTCTCTTTTCAGGCCATTTACATATTGATTGGGAGTTTTCTGGAACACAATTACCAAATTCCTCCCTTGCAAACACTGAACACTGGCAGTCCCAGTCTAGGTTTGGAAAGTTTAAAAACCCCAACCATAACAGGCCTATTATTATGATTGATATTTGAGATCTCTTGATATGTTTCTTCCTCAGTCTGCCACTGATTATTCGGGGTCAGTAAGACAATTGTGTCAGAGTGATGACCCATTCTTGTTTCTCAGTTCCACTATCATAGCGTCGCTGGGTGATCCCACAGGAATATCCTCTCTAGGTACTGATGTAATGATGTAATGAAAACCCACCACCACGTGTCCTCTCTTGCCTCCCCTTCGATGCTTCCTGTAGCATCTCTACCTTGAAACAATGAACTGCCAGTCCTGCCCCTCCATCAGCTTTACTTCTGTAATAACTATAATCCCCCAGTCCCATGTTCCAATCCATGCCCTGAGTTTATCTTCCTTAGCCGTCAGGCCCCATGCGTTGAAATAAATGCAGTTTAATAATCAGTTCTCCCTCCCCCATTTCCTGCTATGTTCTTGCCTGCCTTGTCTGCGGAAATTGCTGTCTTTAACTTGTGCACCAACCTCAATCTTCTTTCTGGCCTTATGACTGTTTAAGGTGCAACACCCTGCCAGATTAGATTATATCCTCTCAAGCAGCTCTAACAATTCGCCCCACTAGGATGTGGGTCCCCCTCCTGCTCCCAGTTCAGGTGCCTTCCCCACCCTGTCAACCTGTGCTGACACCTTCAGACATCCAGGGACTTGCCCACCAAGGTCCCGGTGTTACTCAGTTCTCCAGGAGGACCTGCCCTTCATGATGTATATCCTTCGCTTATGAGACTTCCCACAATGCATTACCTCACAGTGATCAGAAGTAAACTCCATCTGCCATTACTCAGAGTGT
The DNA here is from genome assembly GCF_047496795.1 of Chiloscyllium punctatum. NCBI lineage: Eukaryota > Metazoa > Chordata > Chondrichthyes > Orectolobiformes > Hemiscylliidae > Chiloscyllium > Chiloscyllium punctatum. The sequence goes on from NW_027310033.1 coordinate 221,550, forward strand.
GTAAAACTCTGAGTATGACTAACTTCATCCAGTCTCCCCAACCGTCGCTACCTCTAATTGTCGAGAGAATGCACAACCCTCCCTATTGCGTTAACCTCCTCCAGTCCCTCTCATGGACACCATCTATAAAGCTTCTCCTGTTCCTGACTATATTTTCCTCCTGTTTCAAAAAACCCTTGTAAACTTTGTGACATAGTCTAATCTCTGGAGTGCTCTGTATAATCAGCCTCACTGTGCCTGGAACCTGGCTTCCATTCCAGCCTTGGCCGACTGTCTGTGTGGACATTGCATGTTCTCCCCCCGACTGTGTGGGTTTCTTCCGGGTGCTCTGGTTTCCTGCCGTAGTCCAACATTTTCATTATACGTGAATGGGCCGTCATAAATTGACTGTAGTATTCAGGCAAGTGTGTTTTAGGTGAGTTCACCATGAGGAATGCAGGGTTTATTGGACAGGGAGAGGTATGGGTCTGGTTAGGATGCTCTTTCGAGGTTTGGTGTGGACTTGTTGTGCCGAATGGCCTATTTCCAGACTGTGGAGATTCTATTCAGTTTATTGTCCAGTCCTGTCGACCATCCCTGTCTCTTGAACCTTGCCTTATCCCCAATACTCGAGGAGAAAGTGAGGACTGCAGATGCTGGAGATCAGAGCTGAAAATCATTTCCTGAAGAAGGGTTGATGCCCGAAACGTCGATTCTCCTGTTCCTTGGATGCTGCCTGACCTGCTGCGCTTTTCCGGCAACATGTTTTCAGCTCATCCCCAATACTCTCCTTTTATGTGTAATCTCCAACAGTTTCTAAAACATTCCTTGGCGATGTCAGCTTCTCCAGTCCTTACCACAATCGATACGACTGTCATCTCTTCCTGCTTTTAGAACCCTCCCTATAACTATTGCCATTTGTTACATCACTCCCAATCACTGTTCCAACCTGAAACCCCCAAAAACATTTATATCTCAGTAAACCTATCTGGACCGTCTGTACTTCCAGTTGACAGTCCCGTTCTTAGACTTTCTCTATATCAAAAAAGTCCTGAAGTGTAGGTAACCCTTATTACTGTAACCTCCCTCCAGCCTTATAGCACTGCGGATCTGTAGAAGCTCTTTTCAAACCGACAGCCATCTCTGTGTCTGTAATCTCCTCCACTCCCCATAATACATTCTCTCTGACCTCCTCTGTAGTCCATTAAACACTCTTTAACACTGTCTGTATCAGTGTAACCTTCTCCAAAAACACAACTTTCCCTATCTGTGTAAATCCCTACACCGGTCCCTATCCCTCTCAGCTCCGTCTAACAATACAACCCTCCATGTTTGTGTATACACCTCCAGTCCCTACTCACCTCCCTATCTGTGTAACCTTCTCCATGCATTTTTTGCTACAGTCTCTTCAACTGTCCCTATCAGTGTAATATCTTCCAGTCCTGAAAACTCCCCTCTCTTTAACTTTACCAGACCACAGAACCCTCACTATCTGTGACCTACTCCTGTTGGAGAACCCTCCCTCTGTGAACGGCTCCAACTCTTCAACTCTCCATAAGCTCCTGCAGCTCCTACAGCCCTCCCAATCTACCAAACCTCTTCCAGTCCCTAAAACGCCATCAGTCTGTGGAGACCCTACCACCATCCCTATCTGTGTTATCCTCTCAGATCCCTTCAACACTCCTGATCTGTAGATCCCACTCCAATGCCTGTGCCTCTCCCGATCCTGTTCCTACAAGACTCATTAACAATGTAACATCCTCCCGTCACTATCACCCACCCTGTCAATGTAAGCTCCTCCTGTATCTCCAAACATTTACTCATCTCCATAACCTTCTCCAGCTCTTACCCCCCATCTGTGTAAACATCACTGTCCAGTCGAACCCTCCCTCCCGCAGGTACTTCCTTCTGTTTGTGCTATGCTCCCTTATCTGTGAAACTGTCTCCAACCAAACGTGCTACTCAATCTCAAAAAAAAATCCAGATTCCACAGCCTCCATGTCTAAATAAACCCCAGAACCTAAGCCTTCCTATATCTATAAACATCTTCAGTCACGATGACCCTCCATATCTCTGTTTGTTCCGCCAGATGATACACATCTTTTTATCTCTGTAATCTGTGCAGCTCCCTATAACACTCCCTGTCTGTGTAATCCAGCAGTGGCCTACAAACATCCTTATCCCTGTAACCTTCTCTATCCCTCCCAACAATCCCAACTACATGAACCCGTCAGCCCTACAGCGCTCCACATTCCTGTAGCCTCCTATGGCTCTATAGTCCTCCCTCCCTGTGAAACCACCTCCAGTTCCCACGTCCCTTCCAATCTGGGTCCTCTGCTCCAGATCAAACCATTGCTGTCTCTGTAAACACCTCCATTCCTAACAACTCTTCCCATTTGTGTAACTTCGTTCAGACCCCATACTCTACCAGCTTCCTGAATCCTCTTCCTGCCATTGCAACCAAAACCCTGTTTATGTAACAACCTCCAGTGCTTAAACCTCCCCGACTCAGTAACCTCTTGAAGTCTTAAGGAAACACATAAACTGTGAAACCTCTCATTTCCCTAAAATCCTCCCTCCCTCCCTCCTGAAATGCCTTCATCACCACGAAACCTCACAATTACTGAAGCCTCCTTTTGGCACTGCAACCCTCCTACTGACTGCAAAATCCTCCTGTCCTGATATCCCTCCCTGACTCTGTAATCCCCACCACCCTCCAGTGCCCTTCTGGGGAACATGGCAGAGGAGAGAAGATTTGTAGCGTCTGGACCATATTACGGAGGTAGAATTCTGGGAATTACGGATTTAGTCTAATGTTTGTGGTGTGCAGATTATTGGCGAGGACTCTAAAGAAAGGATTTATGACTACTTGGAAAGCTATAGTTAAATTAGAGACAGCATGGGTTTGTGAGGGGCAGGTCATGCCTCACAAACCTTATTGAGTTCTTTGAGGATATGACAGAATACGTTGATGGCTCATTCAGAAACGAAGGATGATTGGGATGCAGCGAAATCTGGATGCAGGATCGGATGGCCCAGGGAAGACAGAGTGTGGCAGCAGATTGGCAGTATTGAGCCTGGAGCTCAGTGACCAGTGGTGATCTTTAACAATCAGCTCTGGGACTCTGCTCTCTGTGATTTTTATAAATGACTTGGATGAGGATGTTGGAGAGTGGGTTAGTAAGTTTGCCAATCACACCAAGGTTGGTGGAGTGGTGGGTAATGTGGAGGGCTGTTGTAGGTTGCAATGGGACATTGACAGGACGCAGAGCTGGGCTGGAAATGTCAGATGGAGTTCAATCTTGAAAAGTGTGAAGTGATTCATTCTGGAAGGTCGATTCAGAATATAGAATACAGCGTTAAAAGGCAAAAGTACTTGGCATTGTGGAGGAAGAGAGAGATCATGGGGTCCATGTCCATAGATCCCTCAAAGTTGCCACGCACGTTGATAGGGTTGCTAAAAAGTCATGTGTTGTGTTGGCTTTCCTTCGCAAGGGGATCGATTTCAAGAGCCGTTGGGTTTTACTGCATCTTTACAGCGACCTGGTGAGACCACACTTGGCATATTGTGTTCAGTTCTCATCCAATCTTTACAGTATGGATGTGCAAGTTTCAGAGAGCGTACATAGGAGATATACCAGGATGCTGCCTGGAAAGGAGGGCATTTCTAATGGAGAAAGTTTGAGGAAGCTAAGGCTTTTCTCATTGGAGTGAAGAAGGGGGTGGGGTGACTTGGTAGAGGTGAACAAGGTGATGAGAGGCACAGAGAGAGTGAATAGTCAGAGACTTGTTCTCCTATGGCATAAATGGCTATTACAAGGCGGCATAGTTTTAAGGAGATTGGAGGATGGATAAGAGGATAGAGAATAGTAGGTGGTTAGTTGGACTGCCAATGGTGGTAGTAAAATTAGACACATTCGTGACATCAAATAGACTCTTGGACAGACACATGGATAGTAGTAAAATGAAGGGTATGTAGGCTAGTTTGATCTTACAGTCGGATAAAAGGTTGGCATCGCAAGATGGCCGAATGGTCTTGGGCTGAACTGTTCTGTGTTCTCTGTTCTGTTTGGTAAACTGGATAAAAAGCTCAGATCAGTGTAAAAAGGATATGGCATTCCGGAGGAGCTCGTGAACTGGATACAAAAATTACTTGCTGGTAGGAGACAGAGGGTGATGGGAGACGTGTTTTTCTGACTGGAGGTATGTGACCAGCGGTGCAGTGGGTCCACTGTTGTTTGTCATTTGGATAAATGGTTTGGATGGAAGTATTGGTTTCCTGCTAAGTAATTGTTTTGGGTGTCACTGAAATTGGTGGTAAAGTGGACAGTGGAGAAGGTTATCTATGATACAACAGGATGAACAGAACTGCTGGGATAGTGAGCTGAAGAATAGCAGATTGAGTTTAATTAGATAAATGTGAAGTGTTCCATTTTGGTGAAACAAACCAGGGTGGGGCTTGTACAGTTAATGTTCGGGCCCTGGGTTGTGTTATCAGTCAGAGACCCAGGGATGCAGGTACACAGTTCTTTGAATGTGGTGTCACAGGTAGACATGCTGGTGAAGCAGGCATTTGGGGTGGTTACCTTCATTAGGGAGAGCATTAAGAGTCAGAGTTGGGATGTCATGTTGTATCTGTAAAAGACATTGGTGGGGTCACCATAAAAACATTGTTGATCAGGAGGAAGAACTCCTCTAGTCACTTACTTGCTTTAAGGAAGGGCATTAAATATTCTAACCTGGTCTGGCCAACATTTGACTCCAGACCCACAGCAATATGACTGACTCTGAGCTACCCTCTGGGTAATTCGCAGTTGGGTCAAAGAATGTTAGTCCAGGCAGTGACACCCACATCCCAGGAATGAATAAATAAAAATCCATATGTCCCTCCCTACCTCTGCAAACCCCTCCAGCTGCAGCAATCCGTCCTGGCTTTGCAACACCATTCAGACGCTGACCACTCTCTGTAACACTCTCACCACCTCCAGCACCTTCACCTCTCCCTGTTCCTATCGTGTCAATAAACCCTGACCGTGGCTCCCCTTCCCACTGCCCTCCTCCTGCTAGCATACCCTTTGCAATCTATTTAACTCCTAAAACACTCTCTCACTTCAGGATTTTAAGTACTTTTTGGGGATCTTCTCAGCCTCATAATCTAGTATGATCCCTTTTGTCCTGAGTGAGGGCCCAGTGGGGATTTCTTGCTGAGGTTTTTACTGTTTCAATGGAATGTCATTCTGTTGAGTGTTTTACACTGTTCCTTCAAATATTTTCTGCTGTCCATTTACAGACACATTTCTCAGTCTGTTTAGCCAGTTTACCTTGGTCATCTCCCCTCTCACACACATGTAATTGGCTATTTTTGTTTCTAGTTGTAGCTTGTTCTCTGTGAATCACTTTAAAACTTTACATTTCTTTAAACTGCACGTTATCACAATTTCCCGAAAGATCTCCGAGGTGACATTACTCATTCACTAAGTTTCATTACACGGTCGCTCTGCGATAGTTATGTCCCTAGCCAGTTGCACAATGTGTTTTTCAAAAGAACACTTAAAAACAATTAACCGAACTCCTCTTCCAATATCAATGTTGACCGTGTGTTGTCCACCATTATACGAATATTGCAGTTTCCCAAAATTATCACAAAGCCTTTGTTAAAAAATTCCAATGAGTCCCTTTGTAATGCAATGATGAGCAATGGAATACTGTTCAGTGGCTAAAACTATTCTGCTGCTTGTGTCCTTGGCAAGTAGTAATTTAAATTCAGACTGACTCTACTTCATGATCTGCAGCCAAATGCTTTCTCTGCAATGTCTTTGTTATCCATTATTTCTAGTGTTAATCATTTTTCCTGAGTTTCCGCAAGATTGTGAACCATTGAATATTTTTGTTCACCGTGTATCCATGTCTCCCTGGTGTCTAAATCTCTTTTATCTCTGTGTCACAAATCCATCTACCTTATTACAGTGACGTTGTCCATTAAAAAAGCATAACTTACTCTTTCCCACGATCTTCTGTCACAAATCTTTTCGCTGATATACAATTTTAGTTAAACTCTGTCCCTTCCTGTTCCTTTCTGCTTGTCTTCAGCTAAATCCCCATGCTGTTCCATTGCTTCGCCTTTTCTCTTTGGATTTGGAAAGTTCCTTTCACCTGAACCCTGTCCCAGCATCCTCTCTGTCAGCTCAAAACCCTGTTCATAAACCTACAGACATGATCAGCCAGGACCCTGGTCCCAGCACGGTTCCAGTGGGACCATCCTAATGGATTATTTATTAAATCAGGTATGGGATGAGGGTGTCTCTGGCTGACCAGCCTTTCTTGCCCAGTCCTAGCTGCCCTTGAACTGAGTAACTTGCTTGGCCTTTGAAGAGGGTAATTGGGAGGCAAATACTTTGCTGTGGCTGTGTCGTGCAGACCACGTGAGGATGGGCAGATGTCCTTCTCTGAATGACATAGCAGCCTGGGATACCTGCAGTGGTGTTCGTGCAGTGTGTCCAGGAAGCTTTTCCAACTCAGTATGTAGATTGTCCATCCAGAGGGGAGGCCATATTGGATTTGGTACTTGGTAATGAACCGGGACAAGTAATGGGCTTGTTAGTGAGTGAACATTTTGGTGATGGTGACCACAATTCTGTGACTTTCCCCTTGGTTATGGAGAGAGATAGGTATGTGCAACAGGGTAGGTTTTACAATCGGGGGAGGGTAAATACGATGCTGTAAGACAGGCTCTGAGGAGCATAAGTTGTGAACATAGGTTGTCAGGGAAGAATGTCGTGGAAATGTGGATCTTTTTCAAGGAACAGATCCAACGTGTCCTTGATATGTATGTACCTGTCTGGCAGGGAAGAGATGGTCATGTGAGGGAACCTTGGTTGACGAGGGAGGTTGAATGTCTTGTAAAGAGGAAGAAGGAGGCTTACAGAAGGTTGAGGAAACTAGGTTCAGACAGAGCGTTGGAGGGTTACAGGATAGCCAGAAGGGAGCTGAAGAAAGGGATTAGGAGAATTAAGAGAGGGCATGAAAAATCTTTGGCGGGTAGGATCAAGGATAACCCCAAGGCATTTTATGGGTATGCGAGAAACATGAGAATGACGAGAACGAGGGTAGGTCCGATCAAGGACAGTAGTGGGAGACTGTGTAATGAGTCGGAAGAGATAGGAGTGGTCTTGAATGAGTACTTTTCTTCAGTATTTACAAACGAGAGGGACTGTATTGTTGAAGAGGAGAGTGTGAAAAGGACTGGTAAGTCAGAAGAGATACTTGTTACGAAGGCAGATGTGTTGGGCATTTTGAAAAACTTGAGGATAGACAATTCCCCCGGGCCTGATGGGATATATCCTAGGATTATGTGGGAAGCAAGAGAGGAAATTGCAGAGCTGTTGGCAATGAACTTTTCGTCTTCACTGTCAACAGGGATGGTACCAGAGGACTGGAGAGTGGTGAATGTTGTGCCCTGTTCAAAAAAGGGAATAGGGATAACCCCGGGAATTACAGGCCAGTTAGTCTTACTTCAGTGGTAGGCAAAGTAATGGAAAGGGTACTGAGGGATAGGATTTATGAGTATCTGGAAATACACTGCTTGATTAGGGAGTGGAAGCACGGATTTGTGAGGGGTAGGTCTTGCCTTACAAGTCTTATTAAATTCTTCGAGGAGGTGACCAAACATGTGGATGAGGGTAGAGCAGTGGATGTAGTGTACATGGATTTGACAAGGTTCCCCATGGTAGGCTCATGCTGAAAGTCAGGAGACATGAGATAGAGGGAAATCTGGCCAGTTGGATAGAAAAATGGAGAACCGGTCGAAGTCAGAGAGTAGTGGTAGATGGTAAAGATTCAGCTTGGAGCCCAGTTACAAGTAGAGTTTCGCAGGGATCAGTTCTGGGTCCTCTGTTGTTTGTAATTTTTATTAATGACTTGGAAGAGGGAGTCGAAGGGTGGGTCAGTAAATTTGCAGATGATACGAAGATTGGTGGAGTTGTGGATAGTGAGGAGGGCTGTTGTCAGCTGCAAAGGGACTTAGATATGATGCAGAGCTGGGCTGAGGAGTGGCAGATGGAGTTCAACCCTGTCAAGTGTGAGGTGGTCCATTTTGGAAGGACAAATAAGAATGCGGAGTACAGGGTTAACGGTAGGGTTCTTAGTAAAGTGGAGGAGCAGAGGGATCTTGGGGTCTACGTTCATAGCTCTTGGAACGTTGCCACTCAGGTGGATAGACCTTGTAAGAAGGCCTATGGTGTATTAGCATTCATTAGCAGAGGGATTGAATTCAAGAGTCGTGAAGTGATGTTGCAGCTGTACAGGACCTTGGTTAGGCCACATTTGGAGTACTGTGTGCAGTTCTGGTCGCCTCACTTTAGGAAAGATGTGGAAGCCTTGGAGAGGGTGCAGAGAAGAGTTATCAGGATGTTGCCTGGAATGGAGAATAGGTCGTACGATGATAGGTTGAGAGTGCTCGGCCTTTTCTCATTGGAACGGCGAAGGATAAGGGGTGACTTGATAGAGGTTTAAAAGATGATTAGAAGAATAGATAGAGTTGACAGTCAGAAACTTTTTCCCCGGGTACAACAGAGTGTTACAAGGGGACATAAATTTAAGCTGAAGGGTGGGAGGTATAGTGGGGATGTCCAGGGTAGGTTCTTTACCCAGAGAGTGGTGGGGGCATGGAATGCGCTGACTGTGGGAGTGGCAGAGTCAGAATCATTGGTGACCTTTAAGCGGCAATTGACTTGGTACATGGATGGGTGTTTAAGCGAGGAAAAATGTTCGGCACAACATCGTGGGCCGAAGAGCCTGTTTTGTGCGATATTGATCTATGTTCTATCTATGTTCTATACATTTCATTGGGCACTGGAGATTTCCCCACCTTTCTGCCTGTGAAAACATTTAATACCTCCTCCTTATTGATCTTAACATGTTCTGGAATCTTAGCATCCCAACTGAAATCCCCGGCTACAATGCCTTTCTCCTGTGTGAATACAGGTGGGAAGTGTTCAGTGAATACCTCACCTGCTTTATCTGGCTCCATGCACAGATTGTCCCTTTGGATTCTCACAGGCCTCCTTCTTTCGCTGGGAATCCTCTTACTCTCACGATGCTGATAAAATACCTGTGGCTTTTCCGCAATTGTATCTGCCAAATATATTTCATGACCATTGTTTGTCCCTCATTTTCCACAATCCCCTTGCACTCTCTATGCTTGTGAAGGGCTTCACCTGATTTTATTGCACTGTATTTTCTTTATCAAACTCACTATATCACTTGATCAGTTTTCCCTGGACTTGCTGCCTTTACTATTCACTCTTCAAGGAGCACACTGGCCCTGCGTTCTCACTGCATCACTTTAAAATACTCCACTTTCCTAACATGGACACAACTGCGGGGAGTTCCTCCCAGTCTATGTTTGCCAGATCCTCTGTAATGATGGTGATACTGATAGGAGGCTCAGTTGTGAGGGGGACAGACAGGAGACTGTGTGGTTCCAGAAGAGACCCCAGGATGATGTGCTTCCTCCCAGGTACCAAGGTCAAGGATGTCTCTGAGTCGTTATTGAACATTATGAAGGGGGAGGGTGAACATCCAGAGGTCATTGTGCACATCGGTCCACATGACAGAGGTAGACAAAGGGATGGGGTCCTGTGAAATGAGTACAGGGAGTCAGGTGAGAAGTTACAAAAGCAGGATATTGACCTTAATGATCTCCAGATTGCTCCCAGTGCCAAGTGCCAGTGAGGATAGAAATAGAAAGGTAGGCTGGATGGATGTGTCGCTGAGGAGCTGGTATAGCGGGCAGGGTTTTCAGTTCTTGGGTCATTGGGATCTCTTCTGGCGTAGAGGGGACCTGTACAAGGGGGATGGTTTGTACTTGAAGCAAAGGGGCAAAAGTATCCCAGGGAGGAGATTTGCTAGTGTTACCCAGGAGGATTTAAACTAGTTTGGCAGGGAGTTGAGACTCTGAGTGAGGAGAGGGACCATCGAAAAGACAGGGGAAATATATCAGCCATCAAGAGAAAGTTACCTATTCAGGATATCCAGGGGCACAGTCGAGGGAGGGAAAAGACGTCTGGTTAAAAGGGCATTTATTTCAACACACGAGGCCTGACTGGTAAGGCAGACGAGCTCAGAGCAAGGATTAGCTCTGGGGACTGGGATATTATAGCCATAATAGCAACATAGCGGAGAAATGGGCAGGACTGGCAGCTCAATGTTCCAGGATAAAGAAACTATAGGCGTGATAGAAGGGCAAGTAAGTGAGGAGGGGGAGTTGTCCTTTTGATTAGGAAGGACATAAAACCTATGCATCGAGACAATTCTGTTAAGCAGTCATCAAATGAGGCCATAAATTTAAAAGTTAGAAACAAAGAGGGGATGGTCAGTCTGCTGGAATCGTGTTCTAGACCCTCAAATAGCCAGCAGGTACGAGAGGAGCAAATATATCGTGAGTTTGCAGGTACCTATAAAAATAATAGAGTAGTATTGGATGGAGATTTTAACTTCCCATGGATTGACTGGTTCACCCAGAGTGTAAAAGGCCCGTACTGGGTGGCATTTGTAAAATGTGTCCAAGAAAGTTTCCTTAACCAAGACGTAGATGGCTCTATGCTACTCAGGCGGGTGCAACACTGGGCCTGTCATGAGAAAACGAGGTCAGGCAAGTGACTGAAGTATCAGTCGGAGAGCACATTGCGTCCAGTCACCACAACTGTCTTTGTTTTAACATAGTTGTGGAGAAAGATCAGACAGGTTGACAGATTTCGGTCTTAAACTGGAACTGGGCCAATATTGGGACCATTCAGCAGGATCGAGCAGGGGTTGATTGGGAGAAGGTAAAACTCACACACCACCAGGCTATCGTCCAGATGGTTTACAGAGAAACCCCAATTATCTGAACGAGATGGGCGGGCACTATTTCGTTCGGATAATTCATTATTTGGTTAATCGATTCAATGCCTTTCCTCTGGGGCTCGAGGTTTTCCGTCTAGTCTGCTCCCTGTTCAGGTGACTAGGCAGCAGCAAGCCATGAGTGAGCCCCCACACCCTGTCAGACCCCGAAAAACTCGCTTGCCTCCAAACCCATCCAACACCGCCCCCACCTGCCTCTCAACGTCACCCCCCCAAACTGACCCAACAGCGAATCCTGCCCCCAAAAGAGTCCGACACCACCATCCACCCGACGCCTGCCCCCACTTCCCAGACACGTCCGACATCACCCTCCAGCCCGTCCCCAAACCCGTTCAACACCGCCCCCCCGCCCACCACACCCACCGTCCAATCCATGTCCATGCCCATGCCCCCGTAAGTGTTACCTAGGTAAGCGGATAGTGAAGAAGGTGTTTGGTATGCTTTCCTTTATTGGTCAGAGCATTCATTATAGCAGTTTGGAGGTCATGTTGCAGCTGTACAGCACACTGTTTAGGGCACTTTTGGAATATTTCATGCAGTTCTGATCTTTTTCCTTTTGGAAAGATGTTGTGAAACTTGAAAGTGTTTAGAAAAGTTTTACAAGGATTTTGCCAGGATTGGAGGATTTGAGCTATTGGGAGAGGCTGAAATGACTGAGACTGTTTTCCCTGGAGCTTCAGAGGCTAAGGGGTGACATTCCTGAGGTTTATAAAATTATGAGAGGCATGGATAGGATAAACAGACAAGGTCTTTTCCCTCGGGTAGTGGAGACCAGAAATGGAGGGCGTAGGTTTAGGGTGAGAGATGAAAGATTTAAAAGGGACCTAAGGGGCAACATTTTCACCCAGGGTGTGGTTATGTATGGAATGTACTGCCAGAGGAAGTGGTGGAGGCTGGTACAATTGCAGCATTCAAAAAGCATCTGGATTGGTATATGAATAAAACCAGTTTATTGGGATATGGGCCAAGTGCTGGCAGATTGGACGAGATTAGGAAAGGATATCTGGTCGGCGTGGACGAGTTGGACCGAAGGGTCCGTTTATGTGCTGTATATCTCTAGGTCTATACACGTACTGCCCTTATACTCCTCTCGGGATTCACTTGATCTCAGCTCTGTTAACCTGACATATGCCTCCTTCCTTACCTTGACCAGAGCATCAATATCTCTAGCCATCCAGCACTCCCTGCACCCACCAGCCTTGCACCTCTCACTAATGGGAACACGTTGGCTCTGAACTCTCTGAAATCAAGTTTTGATGGCCTTGCGTTTTCCAACCATCCCTTTACCTGTGAATAGGGTATTCCAATCCGCCCTTCACAGGGCTCGACTAACGCTTTCAAAATTAGCCTTGTTCAAAGTTAGAACTTTAATGTTTACATCAGGTCTTTCCTATTCCAAAACTAATTTAAAACTACCATTTTGTGTAACAGACTTGAAAGTTAAATAAACACTTCCAGCCCCTCCCGAACAGGCTAGAGAGGCTGAATGGGCGCCTCGTGGCCCTCTGTAATAGACTGGAAAGGCTGAATGGCCTCCTCCTGTTCCTGTGTAACAAACCCGAGACATTAAATGCCACAGCAGCCCGTGGATTACGAGCAGCCATTAAACTGTATCTGATGGAGGTCCAGCCCTTCTCAGTTACAGAAACACAAACAACACAATTTACTCCAGGTACCCTCTCAGTAACACCTCATAAAGCTGCAGTGACACATCTCTTTGTTTTGAATGATTCTTATGGCAAAATGTACCAATATTCCAGATTTCCACCTTTTCAAGTAGCAACAGGCTAATATGGGCTGAATGGCCTTCTCTTATCTCTTTGTAAGAGGCCCATAGGGACAGAATTGCTTCGGCCTGTTGCTAAGCAGCAGTCTCAATGCTCTGTCTCAAGGTTATGATAGGATCTGATATTAGGGCACTTAAAACCAACAGGAGCCTCACACCGGTCAATAAGTATTATACTTTGGGTTCAGGTATCTAGAAACTTGCCCATCCGACTATTTTTTTATGCAGCCGATCTGTTATTTTATAACTGCCTCCTTTCATAAACAGAGTGGAACACATATAGACCCCTGCAGTGTGCTGTTAATACTCTCATATACAAGTTACAAAAAGATTATAAAGATTTATGGTCGATCCCTCAGCAACCCTCACCCATTCCATCCAAACCCAGTAACTGTTCCCTTTTATACTGATATGAAAAGTGATGTGTGGAACTGGTTAACTGAGCTGTTTGTTCAGTCATGATTTGGAGATGCCAGTGTTGGGCTGGGGGTGTACAAAGTTAAAAATCACACAACATCAGGTTATAGTCCAACAGGTTTAATTGGAAGCACAGTAGCTTTTGGAGTGCCGCTCCTTCATCAGGTGATAGTAGAGGACACAATTCTAAGGCACATAATTTATAGCAAAAACTTAGTGTGATGTAACTGAAATTATACATTGAAAAATATTTTGATTGTTTGTTGAGTCTTTCATCTGTTCGAATACCATGATAGTTTCACTTATTTCTTGTGTAAATAACAAAACCCTTTTTTTTAAAAAAAAAGCATTCTCAGGTTTACTGTAACATTTACTGTTACCTAGACAGTATGTTGAAGGTGTTAGCCCCCTGTGCTCTCTTGTCTATGCCATGATGTTTAGATTGATTCTAATCTGAAAAGTGAGAATACAGAGTTTTACATGAATTCATGCAATTTTTGAGCAAAGTACAATGTAACTCTGCAAGTACACATACACCCCACAAAACATATGTGTGCATGAAGGTCGTCTGTTTGTGTGTTTGTGTATGTGTGTTTTTCTGGGTTGAAGGTTGTGAGTGTGAGAGGGAGTGTATATGTGTGTGTAGTGATGTAGAGTGTCTTAAGTCTGTGTGGGGGTGCATATGTGAGTGTGGCAGTCTGTGTGCGTGTCTGGGTGGGGGCTGTGAGTGTCTGTAAGAAAGAGTGTATATGTGTGTGCATGAGTGTAGAGTGGTCTAAGTCTCTGAGCGGATGCCTGTGTGAGTGTGGGTGTCTGTAAGCGTGTCTGTGTACATGTGCACCCGTGTGTATGTGTGTGTATAGGAGTGCCTGTGTATGTGTGCGTGTAGTGGTGTCTCTGTCTGTTTGTGTATAGTGCAATGGTGGTCACCTGTAATGTGACATGAACCAAAGATCCCGTTTGAGGCCCTCCCTATGGGTACCGAAATTAGCTGTCAGCCTCTGCTCGGCCACTTTTCACTGCTGCCTGTCCAGAAGTCCGCCTTGGAGGATGGTCACCAGAAGGTCCGAGATTGAAGATCCTGGGCCACTGAAGTGTTCCCCAACTGGGAGGGAACCCTCCTGTCTGTTGATTGTTGTTCGGTGCCCATTCATCCGTTGTCGAACCCTCTGCTCGGTTTCCCAGTGTTTGTTCAGTGACTGTGATTAATGCCAATCTCCATTGTTTCCAATTATCCCAGTGGAGGGTTTTAATGATAAATGGGCGCCGTTCAATGTGTTATCCCATAACATCAGCAAGAGCATCACCGAAAGCACTGATAGGGATCAGCAGATCCAGAGACAGGGGGAGGAGAGATCAACATCTGAGAACATTAGACTGGAATGTTCCAAAAATGGATCAGACTCTGGGATCGTTGGACTGGCATGTTCGAACAATAGACAGGATTTTAACTAATAATGTTTGGTATTTTTCTGCATTTTATTGGTTGTCATTACCATTGCGGATCTATTTCACCCTTCTCATTATTCAATATATTTATTATCCTTTCCTGGCTATCGTTGGTGTTCCTGGTAAGTGTCACTGTCCTTTGTTTTCTTTAAACCGGTTATGACTGTATTACTGTTCTTTCATATAGTCTACACTTCTGCGCCCTACTCGTGTTCCTGTTGAAACTCTGAATCCAGCTATTTACTCTACAGTCCACTACTAACTACATCAATGAAGGTGTTCAATTACTGTCTCCCTCTGCTCTCGCAGTGTTACTCACGGGTCTCTATGTTGACCTACTCAGTTTCAGAGGGGAACTACAATTTATTGTATCATTGCCTTTGTTATTTAAATATTAACAGCATGGAGGTCACTCTCCACTGTTCTGGTTGCAAACTCCACTTCCTTTCTCTGTTTCCATCCAATCCCTGGCCAATATCTGCAGCTGAAGCAGACAAGTCACAACTGTGGGTGATCCCTTTGACCATGAGCTGATTCCTGACACCATGCCCTGAACATTTCTAACTTGAAATACTCCCCACTACAGAATGTATCTCACTGGTTTATTCCATCTGCCGTTTGAACCTTGAGCTATGAAGTACAGTCTTAATGACACCAAACTCCCATCCATCTGTCATTCATGTGCACGCGGATGTATATCACTATTGTGTCTGGCAATGCCTTTATTTTAACATTCTCAAACACTTCATCTCATCTGTCCATGAAACTTCTCTCGTTCTCTTTCTGTCGATTAACAAAAAGCCTGCCAGTCGTTCGTATTTAAAATAGTTTTCTCCATGTATGTTCCTTCTCAAACAATGAGTTTCGCATTCATCCAGGTCAATCGCGCACACACACTCTCTCCATCTCTGCTGAACACATACACGCACACAGAGAGAGCAAACCTTCCCATTGTAGACAGTATGATGCGAGTATAGTTAGCATATGATAGTAAAGTTTGCAATACTCTCTATGCTGGGCAGATAGTGCAGTTTACTGAGCAACACACTAGCATGGTCTGCACAGCTCGCTATGCTGGGCTGTTATCTTGTCCCAGTTTATGTTGTTTATGGTGTTCTGTGAAGCAGATTCAGAATTTAATGTAACAAACCATTTCAGCGGATCTGACAATGCCTTTATTCAATGTTCTCATTCTAGTCATTTTCCTCCCGAAGATCTCACTTCTCCAGTTCGTCCCACTGCTCTGTCTTTTTCCCCATATTTCCACAACATCTTTTCAGTTAATTAACTGTCTGTTTCTGTCTTTAATGTGAATCTCTCTGTCCCTCTGTATCTTTCCCTGGCCTCTGATTTTGGCTCCCTAGTATATCGATTGCTGGCATTGTGTAGCTCAGAAGCAATGACATGGTGTGTGTCAAGCTGTTGTTCACTTCCCGGTATGTCCCATTTGATGGTCTATGGACAGGCGTGTTTCAGAAGTTATGAGACACATCCTTGAAACTTGGTCTGTACCTGTGTTTGTCCCTCTCAGGTGATCTTGCGATCAGTAACATGAGGAAGCCCCTTGAATAAAGAAAATGTCATTTAAATTTTGTGGCAATGCTGTCACTTTTTTTTTAACGAAAAGGTTACTTTCTCCTTTTTTTTAGTAAGGGGTCTTAAAGGCCAAAGTGCCTACTGAAAACGGCTCAAATGAGGCTTTTATGTTTTTTTTGAATAAATGGTAGTAACAATGGCCAGCTGGCACAGACCAGGCTTTATAGTTTTTTTCCATGTAGATGTAACAGTTATCACGTGCTTGGGTCCCAGAAGGGTTGGAAGATTTAATAAATTATCCCTAGCTGCTATTCTCTCTGAAACCTCACTTGATACTGTTTCCTCCTGGACTGGAGAACTGTATGCAAGAATGTATGTCTGAGTGCTCATTTCTGGCAAGGGGTGCGTTTAGGTGATGTTAGTATATTGGAACAGTTCGTTTGTAGCAGGTTCTGTGTCCATCATTCAGTTAAGTTTTCCAATAGCTAAGTTATTCTAAATTCCTCTTCATTTTGTATGGATTTTCATTAGAGTGTTTAAATATAGTGTGTTTTGCTTAATGGTGAGTGGTTTGATGAGTGGAATCACATTTGGGACATCTGATTCCCATCTATCTTGTTATTAAGGAAAGGTTGGTATCCAAGATACCTTCTTAAAATAGTTTCAGTCAGTCTGGTTGGTCTATAGCAAACTGGGGTCTCTTGTGTGGTTCTAAATCGGTAATTGGGTTTAGAATTACAACCCCTACATCGTGCAAACAGGTTATTCAACAAGTCTACACCGACCTTCTGAGGAGTAACCTACCCAGACCCATTCCTCTACACTATTATTACACATTTACCCTCACTAAGGCACCTAACCCACACATCCGTGAAAACTATGAACAACTAGCAATGACCAATTCACCTCACATGCACATCTTTGGATTGTGTGAGGAAACCAAAGCATCCAGAATAAGCTCATGCAGACACTGGAGAGTACACACCAGGAGGCTATTGGGTTCAAAGGTCGCGTATGGTAGTTGTCAGTGTCTTTTGTTCCAGATGTTGAATTCGGTTGGTTTAAACAGTGTTTTGTGTATAAAGATTCTTTCAGTCACGAAGAGTTCTCTGTGTGTGGAAGAAGTAAAGTTTTACAAACGTTAATGAAGGCAAAGCTGTAGGAATTGGCAGACAATCTGGAGTTGGTGTTGCATTTGTGAGAAAATGAGAGATAATTACAGCTATAGCTCGGCATTTAAATTTGGTGGAAGCGCTACCAGAATCTTTGGAAATGGCTAGAATTCAATTTCAAATGAGGTACTTTGAACATGAGAAGGAATTGAAATAGTTTGAATTATGATGAAAAGTAGAAATAAAAGAAAAGGAAATGAAGAAGAAAGAGAGAAGAAAAGTAGAGTGTTTCAACTTCAGAAGTTAGCAATTAGAGAGGAAAGTTGACATAGAAGGCGGAGATGAAGGTAGACGGTAGGCTGGATGAGGACAATAATGAGGTTGAGCAACCCTATAGTCGCCAATGGCCTGATGCGGTTCTCTTTAAATACACCCAGGCATTATCTAAATTTGATGAGAAGGATGGGGAAGCATTTTGAACTTCATTTGAGAAAGTGGCTAAACAAATGCAATGGCCAGTGACCACGTGGATTTAGTTGATCCAAACGAAGCTGGTGGGTATTTGCACCCCTATCGGAGGAGGTATCTGGCCAGTATGAGGTGGTGAAGAAAGCCATCTGAAGTGCATATGAGCTCGTGCCAGAAGCCGACAGATAGCGTTTCAGGAATCTAAAAAAGGGGCCCTGGTTAAACGCACATTGAGTTTGAAAGGATCAAACAAAGTAATTTTGAAAAGTGGGTAAGGATATTAAAAACATAGCAAAACTATGACACTCTTAGAGAGATTCTTATTTTGGAGAAGTTCAACAATTCACTTCCTGCAGTTGTGCGAACTCGTGTGGAAGAGCAGAGAATTAAAACAGCAGGATTAGAAGCTGAAATGGCTGATGATGATGATTAAGTTCAGAAATCAAAATTTGGTTTCTGTGAGAGATTGAGAAGAATGTGCAAGATTTTCTTAAAACACATACCTGTAAAAGTAAGGTTTACTGGCAAAGGCCAGGAGAAGCAGGTAATGAGGTTACAGCATTAAGATGTACAGGAGCATGTAACTCTTTTATGCTGAGACATGAGGAGCTATGTCATTCAGAGGGACTATTGCAGAGATGAGAAGTGCTCCATTACGTAACGTGATGTTGGAGTGTCCAGTGGAAACATCAACAGATTTATTCCCCAATGGGGAAGGAGGCCTTGAGCTTGGTGTTGGCGTTACAACATTTCAGCATTTACATTGTGAATAACATACATGAGACAAACCTTTATCACTGATCGTGACCCTTTAAAGTTTTTGGAGATGTTTAGGGAGAAAAATATCAGTCTGTTTCGATTGAGCTTATTATTGCTGCCATTCAGTTGGAAATTATACAGGTGACAGGGAGAGAAAGCCTAAGTTTTGACACGTTGTCGAGACTTGGATGAAGAAAAACAAAGGCATTCTGTGACAGGAGTAAAATGAATGAAATCAAATCTAGTTGTGAACATTTGTATGCTCAGAGTCAATGTAATATATATGCATTTCAGTCTACTAATAGAGGAAGGTTTGGCGGTCTAAAATGAATCCATTTTTGTATGTTGGTTGATCATTTTATTGATGGTGGAGTTATGAGTATACTATCACTGTAAAAAGGTGATTTTCTGTTGGGTTTTTTTTTTGAAGAGAGTTTTTAAAGACAGAGGTGCAGAACTGCTGTCTGAAAACAGTTTAAGTAAATAACTGAGAAAGCCTTTAAGTTTCATTAAAACATTGGTAACAATGGAAGCGCAATGGCCTGCTCTCCCAGACCAGGTTTCTCGTTTTGTTTTTAGCTGCAGTATTAAGAAGTTGCTGGGCATCCCAGGAGGGTTGGAAGTTTCAATTCATGATCCCTAGCTGATTTTCTCTCTGAGGTCTCTTTTGATGTTGTTTCCTCCTGGACTGGAAAACTGCTGTAAGCATCTGAATACATTTGAATATATCTTTGTGCAAGCGGTGTAAACCAAGAAGGTATGGTATCTATTGTTTGTGTAAGTGCTCCAACATATAAGCCATCCCAAATGTTTCTTTTCTTTGATTGTATTTTAACTAAAGTATTTAAATAGATTATATTTTGCTTACTATCGAGTAGATTGACCAGTCCCAATATATCTAGAAAGCACACTTCACATCTATATTCAAAATAAGGAAAGGTTTGGGTCTAAGCGGCCTTCTGAATATATTTTGCGGGGATCTGGTCTGGTCCACACCACTTGTACCAAGGGGTTTCTGACTGACTCCTGTTATTAAAAATTTAGTGGAGGGGCTGGGGATGTTTTGCTGGAGGATGTGCTGTGAGCTGCCTCAGACATTCAGGGAGACCTGAGGATTTGGTGACCCAACTCTGGATGGAACATGGGGACTGTAGTTACAACATCTGGTCTGCAACATGAACAACAAATGGAGCAGAGGCTGCAGAGAGGGGAAGCTCTGAAACCACGGAGTGAGTGTGTGTGGGGAAAGGGATCTGCTGTATCCATCCCGGGTTTTCCAGGAACAGCTTCCCAAGCTCTACTTAACCCAGGAGCAGAGTGTGAGGGGCCCTGATTGAATAAGGAGCTGATCATAGAGCGGTGTCACCTCCTTCAACACGTAATACAGATTCACACCAAGGGGAGGATGATGCTGCAAGTGGCTGTTAGGTCAGAGTTTCATTCAGCTTTTATGATCTAGAACTTTCCAGGCAGGACGAGGTGACATATCCATCATTTCCCAGTATCTCAACATCAATGTCACCATTCGGTGTTAGAGGATATATATAGTGGATGAGATAAATACATTGTTTCTCACACAGCAGGGAGCTGCTGGGTGTATCCAGTATAGTGGGATTCCTGATGGTATACATGGTATCTGCAGAATACCCATATCAATGGGGAGAGGTAGAAGAACTGAAGGAGCTCTCTCTCTCTCTCTTAATAATGCAGCGCCCCCATGCATAATACATCATGTCGGTGAATACCGACTGTCCCAGCAGCGGTCACGGCCTCTTCATTCAGAAGCAGTCAGCCATTCCCATCATCATCGGGTCTCCACGTAGAAAGAAATGAATATATCTTGGATAAAGGCCGTCCCCTTGATGCACGTTTCAAAACACCATCCTCATCACCAATCAACCACATTAAAGTATTCCATGTGTACGGAGAGCAATTGGGTCACTTGGAGTGTCTGGGAGCAGACAATCCGGGATGGAGCAAAACCTGCCATGTCTGAACGGGTCTGAGTGAACTCCCCAGTACACAGTATCAATAAGTCCTAAAATCCCTCTCCATTTCAGTAACATATTGCTTTCCGTTATTCCGATAAATGAAATGGCAGGTTATATCATTTTAAATTCCACCTGCCAAACTATTAGCTATTGCCTTTACCTCTCTGAATCTATTTGCAGACTCTCCACCCTCTCTTGATAATTTAATCTCTTGCTTACCACAGCGACATCACCAAACCCAGCATCTGTATATCTGTTCCATCCTCCTGATCATTAATATAGATTGTAAATAGTTGAGAACCAAGTACTGGTTACTCTGTGACCCTACTGGTTACGTTCTGTCAAACTGATTGAGACTGATTTATCCTGAGTACCTGCTTCCTGTATGATACCCTCTCGTTTCCCATTCCTATGCAACACAGTCAAAGGTTTGAAAAAGAACAAGGAGCATCTGTGAGGTTTATTGGCATGGCAGGGTGGAAAGGTTCGTGTGAGGGAGCCGTGGTTTAATAAGGAATTGGAATCCCTTGTTAAAGGGAAGAGGGCGGCCGTTGTAAAGATGAGGCGTGTAGGTTCAATTGGGGCGATTGAGAGTTATAAGGTAGCCAGGAAGGATCTGAAGAGAGAGCTAAGAGCAGCAAGGAGGGGACATGAAAAGTCCTTGCTTGGTAGGATTAGGGAAAACCCAAAGGCTTTCTGTAGGTGTATCAGGAATAAAAGAATGACTAGGTTAGGAATAAGTCCAGTCAAGGATAGTCGTGGGAAGTTGCGTGTGGAGGCTGAAGAGATTGGGGCGACACTGAATGAATACTTTTCGTCAGTATTCACTCAGGAACAGGACATTGTTGCCGATGTGAATACTGGTTCACAATTAATTAGAATGGACGGCTTTGAGGTATATAGGGAAGAGGTGTTGGAAATTCTGAAAAGGGTGAAAATAGATAAGTCTCCTGGGCCTGATGGCATTTATCCTAGGATTCTCTGGGAAGCAAGGAGGGGATTGCAGAGCAATTGGCCTTGATTTTTATGTCCTCGTTGTCGACAGGAATAGTGCCAGAAGACTGGAGGATGGCAAATGTGGTTCCCTTGTTCAAGAAGCGGAGTAGGGATAACCCTAGTAACTATAGGCCGGTGAGTCTCACTTCCGTTGTGGGCAAAGTCTTAGAGAGAATTGTAAGGGATAGGATTTATGAACATCTGGATAGGTATAATGCGATCAAGGCTAGTCAGTATGGTTTTGTGAAGGGCAGATCGTGCCTCACAAACCTTATTGAATTCTTTGAGAAGGTGACTAAGGAGGTAGACAAGGGTAAAGCGGTAGATGTGGTGTATATGGATTTAAGTAAGTCATTTGATAAGGTTCCCCATGGTAGGCTACTGCAAAAAATACGGAGGTATGGCATTGAGGGTGAGTTGGAGGTTTGGATTAGGAATTAGCTGGATGGAAGAAGATAGAGGGTAGTAGTTGATGGTAAAGGTTCATCTTGGAGTGCAGTTACTAGCAGTGTTCCGCAAGGATCTGTTTTGGGACCATTGCTGTTTGTCACTTTCATAAATGACCTGGAGGAGGGGCTAGAAGGTTGGGTGAGCAAGTTTGCGGATGATACGAAAGTCGGTGGAGTTGTTGACAGTGATGAAGGATGTGTCAGGTTACAGCGGGATATAGATAAGCTGCAGAGCTGGGCAGAAAGGTGGCAAATGGTGTTCAATGTGAGTAATTGTGAGGTGATTCATTTTGGTATGAGTAACAAAAAGATGGGGTACTGGGCTAATGGTCGGATACTTGGAAGTGTGGATAAGCAGAGGGATCTTGGTGTCCATGTACACAGATCTCTGAAAGTTGCCACCCAGGTAAATAGTGCGGTGAAGAAGGCATATGGCTTTCTGGTATTTATTGGTAGAGGAATTGAGTTCCGGATTCCTGAGGTCATGTTGCAGTTGTATAAGACTCTGGTGCGGCCGCATCTGGAGCATTGTGTGCAATTTTGGTCGCCATACTATAGGAAGGATGTAGAGGCACTGGAACGGGTGCAGAGGAGGTTTACCAGGATGTTGCCTGGTATGGTAGGAAGATGGTATGAGGAACGGCTGAGGCACTTGGGGCTGTTTTCATTGGAGAAAAGAAGGTTTGGGGTGACTTGATAGAGGTGTACAAGATGGTTAAGGGTTTAGATAGGGTTGACCATGAGAACCTTTTTTCCTGTATGGAGTCAGCTATTACGAGGGAGCATAGCTTTAAATGAAGGAGTGGTAGGACACATGTTAGTGATAGATTCTTTAATCAGCGAGTCGTGAGTTAATGGAATGCCCTGCCAGTAGCAGTGGTGGACTCTCCCTGTTTATGGGCATTTAAACGGGCATTGGATAGGCATATGGAGGATAGTGGGCTAGTGTAGGTTAGGTGGGCTTAGATCGGCGCAACATCGAGGGCCAAAGGGCCTGTACTGCGCTGTATTTTTCTGTGTTCTATGTTCTATTAATCCAATCCCTCGATGAGGCTGATTTCAACGCGGCCTCTGTTCCACTTTCCTGCCATCTCTCCATCCTAAAACTCTAGTCTCTTGTTGTAGATTGCGACACATGAAAAAAAAAATCCACTCCACATCTCCACTTTAAATTACTTTTAGCATTTTACAGACCTCAATCAGATCTCCTTTCAATCTTATAAACTCGAGAGTATAGGCCTAAACTGCTCAATTTCATTTCATAAGACAAACACTTCTAATATGGAATCAATCTAATGGAGCTCTTCTGAATTGCCTACAATGGAAATAGCTCATTCTGAAGGACCCCCAAACTGTACTCCAGTTGCAGCCTCACAAATGCCTTGCATAGCTACACCAACACTCCCTACCTTTTTACTCAATCCTTTTATGAATAAACACCGAAATTAAGCTTGCATTTCTCATTACTCGCAGTACCTGCAAGCAGGTTTTCTGTGATATGCAAGCAGGCACCCAGATCCCACTGCACCTACGCACTTTGAAGTTTCTCTCCATTTAGATAATAATTTGTCTTTCTATTATACTGGCCAACTTGAATAGCCCCATATTTATTCGCTTTATTTTTCCTTGCCAAATGTTGGCCCATTCACCCAACCTATCCATATAGTTTTAAAATTTCTTGCATCATCATTGCGAAGTAATTTCCCACCGATGCTAGTGTAATCTGAAAATGTGGCATCGTATTTTCTATCCCATCAACCGAGTACAGTATTCCCATCGATCGCAAATGGTTGAGGCATGAGTACTGAAATCACTGGCACCCCACAAATTGTATTTGCCAAAAGAAAATGACACATGTAATCCATCTGACTCCATTTTGTTAGTTAATCAATCCTCCATCCAAGCGAATAAATTACTCCTAAACCCATGTTGTCTGATCTTACCACTTACTCTTTAGAGAAGCGACATATCTGATGCCTTCAGGAAGACCAGATATGTTCCATCTCCAGGATTCCCACGCTCCACCTTATTTATGACATCTTCAAATAACTCAAGCAAACAATTCAAACACGGTTTAGCGTCCGTAAAATCATGTTGACGCTCATGGATTGTGGTTTAACTTTGCAAATGTCCTGAACAATGACTCTAACAATTTGGCTTAAATTACAATGGTTTATTGTTACACTTTAGTCTCTAATGTATACCATTATTATAAGTTCTTCCCTTTCGAAAGCCTTCACGTTTTCTTTGAATTCCTATTTAATGGGCACGCGTTTTTAAGAGATCTGCTCCAATTGCTGAGTAAGAGCCATGTGTGGCTGAATGGACTCACCATCCTCCTGGTATACAAACTCGATGGGCTGACGTCTTTCTGGTGTTCCCATATTGTCATCTCCAAGGCCAGAAATACCTCCACCTGTTGATGCTTTAGAGGATTGGGAGATTACGAAATCTTCCTGTTACTGGGTAACATTTTGAGGGGCTGATGGGTCTTCTCATACTTCCCCATAACAGGTGGATATACTGAACGGTCTCCTCATGTGTACCGGAGAGGGGAGTGTGGGATTGATTGGTCTTCTCTTGTTCCCATTTAACACGTGTCTAAATTACTTCTTCCTTTCTCATGAAAGAAGTCTCAGATAGTTTTTATCCTTATCCAATTCCCTTGCAATAGGCTCGGTGGGTCTGAATGGCCTCCTGTTATCCTAGTGTAACAATCCCCAGTCACTGTGTGACCTCTTCCAGTTCCTATGTTACAGACTTGAGGAGGCTGAATGGACTGACCCTGTTGCTGTTTAACAGGATACTGGTGCAGCATGGCCTACTGTTATAGGCTCGAGTCGCTGATTGGCCTCCTTCTGTAAATGTATATCAGGCTCCAAGGTCTGAATAGCCTCGTCCTGTTTTGATGCAACAGGTTCAAAGGCCTGAATATTCTCCTATTGTTCCTGTGTAACAGGCTGGAGAATGGAATGGTTCCTCCACTATCTGTGTTATTTGCTTCACTTGTTGACTCCTTCTGTCATCTATTTTCAAGTAAGATCATTTTTAATTTTTGTCAACTCCAATGGCTACTGGGTCAACCTGATCATCCTTTCGTTATAAGCTCGCACCTTCATTGCAGGAATCAGTTGGGGGAACCATCTCTGAGCTGTTTCCAATATAACCGCATCTTTTCTTCATTGAAGAGATTAAATCTGTACACACTACTCTAGATGTGATCTCACTAAGACACTGTACAGCAGCAGCAACACATTACCCACCTGCTGTAAAGTTCCCACCCAGGTTCGAGCTGTCTCAGCTCTCTGGGCGAATACAGAGCATTGTTGGAAGATCATTGTCCTTCTCTACTCCATCAGCATAACGGGAGATCTGGAGAAATTAAAGTTGGAGAAGATCATAAATGATGTGGCGAGATGATCTTTGTCATTAACCTCCCCAGAGCCCACGTCGCTCAGATTCCACAGAATCTAGTAAGGTGGAGCGTAAAAACAGCAGTGAGGAGCAAACATTGATGGGAGTTTTATATCAAAGTGAAAGCTGCAATACAAATGCTGGACATGTTATAAAACAGGAAGTGAGATATACACATTTGTGGATACTGCAGTAATAATGTACTGTTTAAATTATATCTAAACTGTGTTATCCCAATTGAATGCTAATGCTGGGAAAAATGGATTTCATGACCACGTGTGAGATGGTTTACATTAACATAATGTTGAACATTGAGCTCGAGATCAGGTTATTTAGGAATTGGTGTTGAGTGATCAGAAGAGCTAATTGAAAATTTTGCTGAAAAGGACCTTTTGGGAACAGTGACCAAAATGTATTGGTTTTCATTTACGCTGCTTGAGTACACGATAATTTTTGTTTTATTTGAAGTAACCGTGATAAACCAGAGTCATGCAAGCCCTGAAGGTGTGAGGAGAAAGTGGGGACTACAGATGCTGGAGATCAGAGTCGAAGACTGTGGTGCTGGAAAAGAGCAGTCAGGCAGCATACGAGGACCAGGAGAATTGACGTATCGGGCATAAACCATTCATCAGGAATGAGGCTTATGGGTCAAGGGGTCAAGAGAGATAAATGAGAAGGGGTGCGGCAGGATGTGAGGTCGCTGGGATTGTGATCGGTAGATGAAAGTGGGGTTGAAAGTGATAGGTGATGAAGGGAGACAGAACGCCTCATCGACTGCATCCATTAAACCCAATGTGGCTTCTCTACATTGGCGAAGCAGGAGGTCAACTTGTGGATCATTTCAGAGAACATCCCTGGGACAGCCGCAATGAACAACTCCATCGCCTTGTGGCTGAGCACTTTACCTCCCCTTCCCACTCTGCCAAGGACATGAGCGCCCTGGGCCTGCTCCATCGCCAAACCTGAGTCACCAGAAGCCTGGAGGAAGGAAGCATCCTCTTTGGGATGGGAATCGCCATTTCCCCTAATCCCACGTTATCCCACTCCAACCTTCCAAGTCAGCACCGCCCTTTAGAATGTTCCTATATGTCCACAGTCCTTCCTATCAATCTGGGCCACCCTCCTCTCCGACTATCACTTTCAACCCCACCTTCATCAACCTATTAGATGAAAGGAGGCAGCTTAGAAAAATGCCAAGTGTTGCAGTAAGCCAGTGGATTCAGAGAAATGTAGGACCCAACAAAGGATGACCAAGAAACAGAAGAAAATCAGAAAGAGAAAAAGCGGGTAAACGAAAGAAAAACATCAAGACTGCTAAAAAGCGTCTACCAATGTATGAAAAAAAATAAAAACGAGGTCAAATGTGGAGCAGTTGGTGTGCGTTCAGGATAATTTATTGCAGAGAACAGAGAAATCGCTGGGAAAAGAAACAGTTTCTTTGTGTCTATCTTCATGGAAGAATGTCCAGAAATTCTTCCAGAAAAACCAAGTGACCACGGTACTTGTGTAAGTAAAGTCTAAGTTCATTCTTATCGGTGTTGGGGTTATCTTTGAAAAGAAAGCTGGATTGAGTATAAATCTGACAGATCAGATGTACTTCATCCAAGAATTTCAGAGGAAGCAGCAATAGACGTGTTGATTGCATCGCGGATTTTCACTTTATTTTCTAACACATTCCCGAAAGGCATTTAGCCAATCTGGATAAGACAAAGGTTATAAGTATTGTCCAACAGTTTAAGAAAGAATGAATTTGGAGAATGGTGAACTACAGACCAGTTATCTTGTCATCCGCAGCCGGGTTGGACTCGATTACAAAGAACATGCTACTAGATATTTCGAAGGTAATAACATAACTGGGAAGTTTGAGAATGTACCAATGAACGGACAACCAGAAGTGGCAACTTTTTTTTGGAACGGTATGAAGATGATTCTTGTGGTCATAGGCAATGAAGAACCAATGTATAATATATAGTTGGATAGTCATGAGCTTTTTTTACGAACTCACACAGTAAGCTCACAAGAAAGTTAAAGTGAGAGGTATTGGGAAGAACATTTGCAAATGGGAAAGTAAAAATTAGGTTTACATTCATGTGAATGAATTTCGAATATAGAGGATGTCGTGCACCAGTTACATCGAGTGCTGGTGAGACGAGACTTAAAGTATTGTGCATCATTCGGACTCCCAATCTAAAAAAAATGTACTGACTACAGAGGAACTGCAAAAGGTATTATGCCGATTAATCCCTAAAATGGCAAGATTGTCTGATGTGGAAACTCAGCCTGTGGTCTCGAGTTTCAAAACAAGAGAGGTGATTGCAGTGAAACATAGCGGGGACTGAATAACAGAGGGACATGGAGAAGTACGAGTAGGCGAGATCAAGGAGAATCCCATGATATCCTACACAGACAAGTAGAACAGAATAATCAGCAAACAGTTAGTGTCCATTAGAAACCAAAGGGGCAATCTGTGTGTCAAGCTGGAGAACATTGATGGATTGTTACATGAGACCTTCACATCTATTTGACTTGGGAGAAGGAGGAGGCAGGGACAGAATTCAAGAATATGGACTGGAAAGCTCTTGAACAGATTGATGCAAAATACGAGAAAGGATTTGAGGCTTTGTTCTGTGTAAATTTGGACCAATCTCCATGTCTGAATGAGTTGTATCACAGTGGCTGTTGGGGTCAAGGGAGGAAAGACCCTAACTGAATATTTTAATTAGAATCTGACAATAGGGAAGGTGCCAGAGAACTGAAGAACTGCTAATACGATTCTACTTCACAGTAAGGGTGGGGAGATAGACCAGGGAACTATAGACGAGCGAGTATTAGATCACTGTTAAGGGAACTGGAGAAAACAGGGAAGGAGAAAGTTGAACTCCAATCAGAGTCGCAAGGTTATTTCAGGGATAATCATCATGACTTTTTCAGAAGGAAGTCACATCCAATGGATTTGATTGAATAAGTTTGAGGAGGTCGATTGTTTAGTTTTGAAGGAAGGCCTTTGACAAATTTCCACCTGGGAAACTGAAAAATAAAGTAAAATCTCACAACATGAAAGATGACGTGACAAGTTACAACGAAAATTCTCTTAGTGGCAGGAGACAGAGGGTGGTGGGTGAAGGCTGTTTGTGTGACTGGCGACAGGTATCTCCTGGTGTACCACAGGGATCAGGGCTATGTCCATTATTGTTTGTGTTGTTCATAGAAAATGTAGATGTGAACGTGGAGGGTGCTAGGTGGAGAGTGGGGGAGGTGTGATAAGTAAGTGTATTTTTGACATAAAGATTGGCTGGATGGTTACCAGTGAGGAGGAAGGCCTTAAGTTACAGGAAGATGCAGATGGAATGGTCCGATGGGCACATCAATGGCAGATATAACCTAACCTTCATAAATATGAAGTGATGCACTTTGGGAGAAGGAACCAGACAGGGGAGGACTCAATGAATGGTAGTACACTGGGAAGTTCAGATTGTGTTTCACCACACATTCCTGAATGTGGCTGGACAGGTTAATGGGCTAGTTAAGAATTGGACCTTGGGTGTTGTGTTTCCTAATCAGGGTGTAGATTATAAGAGCAATACAGGGCTTTGGTTCGGCCAAAATGGAATACTGTATGTATTTCTGGGAGCCACATTCCAGGAAGGATGTGATTGTACTGGAGAGGGTGCAGGGGTGATTCACCAGGATGTTCCCTGGGATGGTACATATCAGCTATGGAGAGAGGCTGGATAAGCTCGGGTTGTTTACTTTGGAGCAGAGAAAGGTGAGGGGGATGTGATTCAGATGGATAAGATTATGAGTGATACGGACAGGGGGGAATAGAGAGCAGCTGTTCCTTTTAGTCAGAGAGTCAAGAACAAGCCAGTACACTTTTAAAGTGAAACGTTTGAGGTTCAGAGAGGATTTAATCATATTTTTCACCTGGAGGGTGTTGTGTTCTGGGATTACTTCCTGGGAGGGGAATTATCACGAGTAACCTCACAATCATTAAAAAGTACTTGGACGAGCACTTGGAATTTTCATAACATTCCAGGCTATGGGCCTGCTGTAGAAAAGTGGGACTAATATAGATCGTGCAGTACTTCTGTAGGCACAGAGTCTATGCTCCTGTGAGTGTATGGTGTGGAAGGTCAGTTATTGAGCAGTTTCAGGCAGGAATTAATGGGTTTCTGAAGAGTTATATTCATAAGGGTTATAAGAGTGAACTGTATTAGCTTGTTAAATTATATCAATGTGAGAAATATGAGAAAACAAGTGCAGTTTCCTTACAGTTTGAAACCAGAGAATGGAGAATGGGGAACAGGGAAATGTCAAAACTGTGAAGCCACTACTTCCGTTCTGTCTTCACAGAATTTTCTAACAATACAAGGGAAAACCAAGTCCGGTGTGGGAAAATGATAGAGTACATGGAACATAGAACATAGTAAGTAAATTGTTTAGGAGAAATTATTGGGGCTAAAAGTAATGGTCATAGACAACACTAACATATTTTATGAAATGGGAATTATGTTTGAGAAACAGACTGGGAGACAAATGAAAGAGAAGCAATGAATGTTAAACATGTTGATTTTTAGATATATTTTGGTAAAGCTCCAAGCTCAGTTTGCAAAATCAAATCTGAGTGGATTGGGGATAATATATGGACATGTTTCTATCATGGGACAGCTGGCAGGAAACAGTGAATAGAAATAAACAGACTCGTCAAGCAACAGCCTGACATTGTCTGTAAGGTATGATTCTGTAAGGTATAAGTCCTTCCAGATCTAGGCAAGAAACTTTAGGGACAATTAAACAATTCACTGGAGGAAGGGATTCCACAAATAACCCCTTCCTCCATGATGGAAGAGCCCAGCACTTCAGTGTATAAGATAAGGCTGATTTATTCGCAACAATCTTCAGTCAGAAGTGCTGAGTGGATGATCCATTTCAGCCTATGTCCCAGATTCCCCATCATCTTCCCCGGATATCTCCTGTCTCATCAGCAGGACGGACACAGCAGAAGTGGCGGCACATTGGGATACAGTTGGAAGGGAATTGCTCTTGACTCCGTATCCCATGAAGTCTCATGGCATTAGTTTACACATGGGAAAAAAAACCTCCTGCTGATAACCATGTACCAGCCTCTCTCAACTGATGAATCAGTACGCCTCCATGCTGATCAACACTTGGAGGAAGCACTAATGGTAGCACGGACGCAAGATGTACTCTGAGTAGCGGATTTTAATGTCCACCTCCAAGAGTATCTCAGCAACAGCAATACTGATCGAGCTGGCCGGGTCCGAAAGGATATAACTGCTAGACTGGTACTGCGGCAGATGGTGAAGGAAACAACAAGAGGAAAATACATATTGACCACAGCCTTACTAATCTGCCAGTTGCAGAAGTATCTGTCCATGACGGCATCGGTAAGAGTGGCCACCGCATAGTCATTGTGGAGACAAAGTCACACTTGCACATTGAGAATATCCTCCACCAATTTGGGTGGTTCGATCACGGTGCTAAATAGGACAGACTTCGAACAGATCTAGCAGCTCAAGTCAGGGTGTTCAAAAGGTGTTGTGGGTCATCTATAGGAGCAGAATTGTATACCACACAACCTCATGGCCTGGCGTATCCCCCCACAACAATTACCATCAATCCAGAGATTCAACCTTGGTTCATTGGAGTGTGCAGGATGGCAGGAGCAGCACCAGGCATACCTGACAATGAGGTGTCAGCCTGGTGAAGCCACCAAACAGGACTATTTGTGCGCCAAACAGCAGAAGCAGTAAGTGATAGAGCTAAGTGATCCCACAAGCAAAGGAACAGACCTAAGCTCTGCAGTCCTTCCACATCTAGTCGATCAACGTTGGGGACAATTAAACAATTCACTGGAGGAAGAGATTCCACAAATAACCCCTTCCTCCATAATGGAGAACCCCAGCACTTTAGTGCGTAAGATAAGGCTGATGCAATCGCAACAATCTTCAGTCAGAAATGCTGAGTGAATGATCTATCTCGGCCTCCTCCAGTGGTCCTCAACGATTCAGTTACCAGTCATCAACCAATTCGATTCAGTCCACGTGATATCCAGAAACGGTTGGAGATACTGGATACTCCAAAGAGTCCATACTCTGACAACATTCTGGCAATAGTACTGAAAACGTGTGCTCCATAACTTGCCATTCCCCAGGCCAAACTGTTTCAATACGGTTACAACAATGGCTTTCCCCGATTATGTGGAAAATTACCCCACGTATCTCCTGTTTATAAAAAGCAAATATATTTCCAAGTCAGATGGTGAATGGCTTGGAGGGGAACCTAAAGATGATGGTATTCCCACTCTTGTCAGTCTACTCTCGATCATTAGTAAAGTGGTGGAAGGTCTCAGTGCTTTTAAGCAGCACGTGCTCAGCAATACCCTGGTCAATGATGCCCAGTTAGGGCTCCACCAGGGCCACTAAGCTCCTGACCTCATTACCGTGGTTCAAACATGGACAAAAGAGCTGAATTCCAGGGGTGGGGTGAGAGTGACAGTCCTTTAAAACGAGGCTGTCTTCGACCAAGTGTGGTATTAAGGGACCTTAGCAACACTGGAATCAATGGGTATCAGAGGGAAACTCCCCGCTGGTTAGAATCATACCTGACACGTAGGAAGATGGTCATGGTTGATGAAGGTCAGTCAACTCAGCTCCAAGTCTGTAGGAGTCCCTCGAGCTGTGGCAGAAAACCTCTCAGGGCTGCTTCATCAATGACCTACCCTCCATTTTAAGGTCAGCAGTGGGGATGTTCGCCAATGATTGTACAATATTTTTCAACATTTGTGGCTCCTCAGATACTGAAGCAGTCCATGTTCAAATGCGACAAGATCTGGACAGTATCCAGGCTGACAAGTGGAAAATAATATTCAGGCCACACAAATGCCAGACCATGACCATCACCAATAAAATACAATCTAACTTGCCCCTTGGCATTCAATGGTGTTACTATCACTGAATCCCCCAGTATCAAAGTCTTGGTAGGTAATCATTGCTCAGAAACTCACTGGTCTCGCCACATAAACACAGTAACTATAAGAGCACGTCAGAAGCAAGAAATTCTGCGGCGAGTAATTCACATCCTGACTTGTAAACATCTGTCCATGGTCTAAAATGCATAAGTCAGAAGTGTTTTAGGAGACTCCCAATTTGCCTGGATGAGTGCAGCCCCAACAACACTCAAGAATCTTTATACCATCCAGGACAAAGCAGCCTGTTTGACTGTCTCTTCATCCACAATGCTCCACCATCGACGCTCAGCATCAGCAGCACTGTTTTACTATCTACATGCTGCAATGAAATGATTCACCAAAGATCCTCAGAGACCATCTTCCCAACTCACGATCACGTCTATCTAGAAGGACAAGGGCTGCAGATGCATGGAAATACCATCATCTTTAGGTTCCCCTCCAAGCCATTCACCATCCTGACTTGGAAATATATCACAGCTCCTTCACAGTCACTGGGTCAGAATCCTGGGATTCCCTCCCTAATGGCATTGGAGGTCAACCACAGCAGGTGGACTGCAGCGTTCAACAAGGCAGCTCACCACCACCTTCTCAAGGGCAACTAGGGGCAAGGAATAAATGCTGGCCCAGCCAGTGACACCCAGATTCATGAAATAAATAAATAGAAATTAACAGAGGACGGTTGCTGAGGTGTCGCAGGGATCGGTGCTTGGGGCCAGGCTGTTCACAATGCCCTTTAAACATTGGGTTGCTGGAATCAGATACAATATATCCCACCCTGCTGACAGCACTAACGGATGTGGGATTGTGAGTGGGTGAGGAGGATGTAAAAAAGTACCGAGAAGACTAAGACAAGTGGAGTGAATGCTTAAATACGTGGCAGATGGAGAACAATGTGGATAGAGGTGACGGTGTGCCCTTTGGTGGAAACGATAAATTGGCAGCCTACCATTTGAAAGGGATTGGTTGAAACATGTTGATCTACAAAGGGACTTATGCTCCTTTTTGTTGTTTCCTTTTGCATAAACCTCTGAGGCCCCTGCACTGCAGTGAGATCTGCAACCAGAAGTCAATACTGGGCATGGTATTGGCACGCTGCCCAGTGTACACAGACCCACCAAGTGGGGAGCGGCAACACTGAAAAGGATCTGCATCTCCTTGTACACCAGTCGCTGAAAGGAATATTGCAGAAACAGAAAGCAGTGAGGAAGATAAATGGTGTGTGGACCTTCATTTCAGGGGGATGCGAGTCCAGGAGAAAGGGTGTCTTACTACAGCTGTACAGGGCCGTGGAGAGACCCCATCTCGATCACTGTGCAGTATTGTGTTCAGTTTTGGTCTCCTTACCTAATAAAGGTCAAACCTGAGATTGATGGAGAGCACTGAAGGATGACCAGACTGATCTCTCGGATGACGGGCTTGTTGTGGGAGCAGAGTTTGCGGTAACTGGGCCAGTATTCCATGAGGTTTAGGAAAATGAGTGGAGATCTCAGTGAGATATATAAAACTCTAACAGGGTGAGGCAGATTGGAAGCAGGGATGATAATTCCCCTGGCTGGGACTTCTAATACAAGGTGCCACAGTATTAGGTACAGGCAGTCACTCTGCATTGAGATGAGAATAAATGTCTGCTCTCACAGACTGGTTAACCTGGGGAATTCGCTCGCACCTGGAATCCAAGACACTGATTATAAATAAGGATTTAGAGACATTAAAGGGATGGTGGGAGAGCAGGAATACGGTGTGGAAATAAAGGGCCAACCATCATTTCATTGAATTGGTGAGCAAACTCGATGGACCAAACGTAATACTGCACCGCCTATTTTATAGCTTCCCAATTGTTACTCACATTAACGAATATGTATATCATGTGGGGTCGGTGTATTGAGGAGATTTTTTCCATGAAGTAGAATGGGGAGGCTCAATGTGTTGTATGATCTACTCCTTTCCCGCTGTTTCTGTCCAGTCTCTGGAAAAGCTCTGTAAATGCTGTCACAAGCTCTCAGATGTTAGGAAGGAGGTTTCTGCAGAGTGGACAGGACTGCGTTCCCATTCCCTTTTCCAACACTGATGCTGAGGCCGGGTGTTCTGTCCGGTTTCATCCTTTCAGACCTCGGAGTAGTTTGATACAAATGAGTGCTTTGCTGGGCTGTTTCAGAGACCAATGCAATGTTTATCACATGTCAGGGTCTTTAGAGTCACTTTTCGCCCAGCCCAGGACATCACGGGAGATTCACTTCCTAAAAGTACATTGGAGAAGGAAATTCTGTTTACAATCGGTATTGGCTTCACGGTCACTGTTACTGACCCCAGATTTTTGATCTCGATATTTTATTAATTGTCTTTAACTTCCACCCGCTGCCAGATCATTATCCTGGTCTGGATTAGTAATCCAGCGACATTTCCACAACACTATCTACACGTGGGGACCTGTCGGAAACCACATTGCGCAGGGTTTTTCTGTGCTGCTTGACATCTCTGTCAAAAAGAACTCTCACCAATTTGACTGTCGTAATGGGACTGAGGGGGTGATAATTGGTCAGATTGTAATTATTCCCGTTTTCGGGGACTGGACATAGCTGAGTAATTATCCATTTTGCCAGGGAGATGTTAGAGTTGGAGTTGGACTGAAACAGCTTCCCCAGGGACACGGCTTGTTGTGTAGCACAACGCGTCAGTCCTGTTGCAGGAATGGGGTCAGAGCCCATTGTCTGTGTCGTATCTACTGTGTTCAGCTGT
This sequence comes from Chiloscyllium punctatum, assembly GCF_047496795.1. Taxonomy (NCBI): domain Eukaryota; kingdom Metazoa; phylum Chordata; class Chondrichthyes; order Orectolobiformes; family Hemiscylliidae; genus Chiloscyllium; species Chiloscyllium punctatum. Next base: position 256,535 of record NW_027310033.1, read on the forward strand.
TTCTTCCTCTCACATGCAGCAAATCGAATTAGTTGAAGACTGGCATCTGTGATTTTGTGGGCATCTTGATGAGGGTGAGGTGTATCAATGACTCACCACTTCTGGCAGAGGATGGTGCAGATAAAACATCCTTCTCTTTTACACTGATGCGCAGGTCTGTTCCATTATTTAGGATGGGGATGTTTGTGGAGCCCTCTCCTCCAGTCATTTGTTTAATTGTCCATTTATTACTGAATGTGGCAGGACTGCAGGGCTTCGTTCAGATCTGTTGGTCAAGTCTGGTAGCGTTAATGATTTAGCATCAGGTTAAGGTTCAAGTGATTCTGACTCTGACATGTTCACCCACACTCGTCACCGAGCCATAGATGGTGTTGATTGCAATGACAGACTGAGGTGTCATCCTGGCAAAAAGTTACAGGTTGTGGTTTAATGCAGGTCTGCTTCTCCTGCTGCTGTGGTCTACAGCTACATGAATACGCAGTTTCGAGCTGCAATTTCTGCAATGCAATTCTGCTGTCTGTTCCCCAATTCTCACTGAGACTCATTCCCCCATCAGCCCTGCACTCAGTGACCTAACCTGGTTTCTGATGTGGAAATACTTCCATTTTCAAACTCTCATTCTGCTGAGGGTCTGTCTCCCCAGGTCTTGTTTCCAATCTGACACATTCTGCAAAAGTATTTAACTGATCTTAATTGAAATATTTAATTCACCTGAATCTTTTTCCTAAAGAAATACCATCTTCTGTGTTTAAAGTGAATCTGTTTCCTCTGTTTCTCTCCCTGACCATGATTAAGAGCTCTGTCGTGTCAGTGATGCCAGCCTTATGTCGTTTCAGAGCCATTGAATTCACTGGATTCAAAATCATCTTCACCACATTGTATCTTTTCTCTTTTGGTTTGATGCCTTCTCACTCATGGCTGCCTTGTCCTCCCATGAGAATGTTTCATCTTCTTGGGGTTGCATTTCTGGTATTATCTTCCAAATTAGCCCTACAAACATTTGCTGTTGCGGCTCCATGGTCTTTCCTGCTCAGCTCCCCTTCCAATTAACTCTAGCCAGCTCCTCCCGCATGTCTTTGTAGTTACATTGCGTAATTATAACCACATTACATCTTGAAGAGAGCATTAGATATAAACTGAAAGAAAGAGTTTTGGGAGATGGGACACGAAGAATAATTGGTGGATTTCTTAACTAGATACAAAGGGAATACGAGAGAGAGGATATAGATATGGAGATGTGGAAAATGAGGAAACTATATAATCAAAAGAAGTAGATATACCTCCCTCAATATTTTGGCAAATCCTGTGTACTGTGGTCCTTTGTACAGTTCACGTACAAAAGAGCAATATGTTTAAATGCTGGGTCTGATGCCATAACTTTTCTCTCCAACAATATGACAGACACTAGCTTTGGAAAGAGCCCAGCAGGCCAACATATTGAAATCCCGGTAGAAAGGGGATTAACTGAAATAAGTTGGGAAACCAGAATCAAACATTTATAACACACACCCTGACAAGAATGAGAGACTAGAGTTGGGACTCCCAGAAAAGGGGGAACGTTGAGAGAAAGGGAAGGTATCACTTCAGATGAGGATCAAATAATGTTTTAATGCTTTATAAAATTTATCCATCGTGTGCATCATTTTTCATTAACTGTGTCTCCGTTGTTCATTCAGAATGTGTTGTACACATATGAACAATCTTCCTTATTTGAACACACACTGATTAAACAGTGTATAAAAAATCATTTCGCTCCATTTCAGACTGTCCTGTTGTCGTGCCATCTGGCTCCAACTGGCTACCAAAAGACATGACCCACTCTCACTAGTTTCCATACATACAGAAAAAGAAGGACACCACGTTGACTGTGACAACCCACACTTCCTCGGACAAAGCCACGCACGAAAGTTCTTAGAAGCATGACATTCTAGTCAGAAGTACATCAATAAACACATCAATTTAGATGCCATCTACCTTCCCTTTAGCAAAAAATTGGAAATGACATCACGCAACTTAAGAAACCAAGACCTAGAAATAGAAAGACGAGACCTACCACCAGTGCGTCACCAGAGACTCTCATTGATGATGTTACCCAGTCATGGTGATGAAACATCTGAAAACAAACCTTCAAGCTCAGCGAGTTAACATACATACTTGTAAATTGTTATTTTTCTCTTAATCGTGGAATTTGCGACTACTTTGTCACTCATGTTTTAACAGATAACGAAGTGAGGTGAGCTTTTCTGGGTGTGTGGTTTTAATTAACAGAGCGGTTCAACATCGACATCATAACAGTTTGAGGGCTCGTCGTATGGGATTTGGACAGATTTGAACAGATTTGGGTTACAAAAGGTCCCAGTAGATTCCATCACTTGGCAGTTAGTGACCTAGATCTTCAAATAAAACAAGTGAGAAAATTCATTTAATTTTTGTTTCCTTGTGGTTGGTTAATTTAAAAGAAATGGCTTTTAACATTACTAAAGAGGTTCTGAAGTTTGAAGATGGTACCCAAATTTGCCAAGAAAGTGTAGAAAGACAAAGGAAGGGCATAATTTTAGAATGAATGTGTAGATTAGAATTGGGTTTCACCAGGGACAAAAGGAAAGCTGTCATCATAATTGAGTTGGTCAAGCACTTTGGTCTATCAGAGAAGCTGGCAACTGCAGTAGAGTTAGAAAAAACTTAAATTGCAAATATGGCAACTGCAGTTAGAAGATAAAGAGAGAGACTGAAAGAGAGAGAAGATAGAGAAAGAGAAAGAGAGGAAAAAGGAAGAGAGGGAGAATTTGAAATTCAGAAGTTTGGAATTAGATAAGAAAGTTAAATTAGCAGAATTAAGATGAAGGGAGAATGTAGGGATGTATACAACTGTGTTAATACATTGCCATATTTCAGTGCAAAAAATGTCAAAACCGTTTTTATTTCATTTGCGAAATTGGCTCGGCAGATGGCATGTCCAGTGAACCTGTGGGTAATGCTAGTTCAGACTAAGATGGTGGGTACAGCTTGAGAGGTATGTGCAGTGCCGTCACATGAGGGAGCAAGAGATTATACAAATGTCAAACAGGCTTATGAATTGGTACTAGAAGAACATAGACAGCGGTTCAGAAATATAGAGACGGAACCAGGTCAGACTTATATTGAGTTTGAAAGAATTAAACACAGTCATTTTGATAGATGGGTGCAGGCCTTAAAACTGGATAAGACCTGTGAGGCTCGAAGGGAGATTAATCTGCCGGAGGAGTTTAAAAACTCACTTCCAGAGATGGTAAGAATTCATGTGAATGAATAGGAAGTTCAAGAAGTGAGAAGAGTGGCAGAAACGGCAGATAAATATGCATTGCTGCATGAGATGAAATTTAGCTTCTGGGAGGATTTTCATCCTGTGAGGGATAGAAATTGGGAGAATGGGAGATCGTAAACTACAAAACATAGAGTAAAGCACACTGGCAATATTTTACCACAGGTGAAAAAGAAGCAGGTGAAAAAGCTGGTGAAAGGCCTCATGTGTTCTCACAACAAAGAGCGGAACACATAAAATTACAGTGTTGGTGGTTTAAGAAGGGCATTTGGAAAAGGTGTTTTCACTGCGGTAGCTGGGGCACACAGTGATGGGCATTGAAGGAAGGCACTTTGGGAAAAGATGTGGTAAAAGAGTTTAAGCTAGTGGTATTAGTGAACCTGGTAAAGGAGACCCCAAGTAGAGCCGAGGAGCTACAGGAGAGCACAGCCTGGACAGGGGCTGTGTATGGAGTCAGTGCCTGATCTCTATAAAGAATTCGCCTCTGTAGATAAAACTTACTAAGAAAAAATGGGGTGTTGCTGGGAGGACAAGAAGTTATAATTTTGCTAGATGCAGGATCTGTTCAGTTTCTAATAGTTGAGAAGTGAGGAGGCAGAAAGGCACAACAGATCAGGCAGCATCCTAAGAGCAGGACAATCGACATATCAGGCAGAACCCCATCATCAGGAATGTGGTGGGGAACAAGGGGGCTGAAAGATAAATACGAGGGTAGGAGCTGGGCTGGCAGGAGGGTCACTGGGAGGGCGATAGGAATATATAGGTGGGAGTAATAGTGATATGTCAGAAGGGAGGGTGGAGTGGATAGGTGAGAAGGAAGATGGACAGTTATGGCAGTTCAAGAGGGCAGTGCTAATTTGAATGGTTGGATCTGGGATGAAGTTGGGGGAGGGGCAATTTGGAAATTGGTGAAATCAACATTGATGCTGTATAGTTTGACGGTTTCAGCTGTCCTACCACCTATCCACTTCACCCTCCCCTCTGACCTTTCACCATCAGTCCCCGCCTACATCGACCTATCGCCTTCCAAGCTACCTTCCACCCAGCTCCACCCCCACCATCCTATTTAATTCTCAGCCCCTTTCCCCTCCAAGACCTCCCACTTTCCTGTTGAAGGACTTCTGCCTGAAACGAGTCTTTGATAAAGAGGTTGAGTGAAGTGATTATGCCACAGTTGAAGAGGGTGAAGTCATGACTGCCGAGTTCAGTGTGCTACGTGCTTGATGTGGGAGGTCAACCAAACTGGTCTGTCAGGCTCGTTTAAGTGTGAAAAGTGTGTTCACGTTCAGCTACTGACAGAGCATATTGCAGCACTGATGAAAGAACTCGGGGACCTTAGGCTCATACGAGAGAACGAGATCTTTCTGGACAAGACCTTCAGCGAGGTTATTACACCGATCATAAAAGAAAAGAGCAGAAGAGAGCAATAGACAATAGACAATAGACAATAGATGCAGGAGTAGGCCATTCTGCCCTTCGAGCCTGCACCGCCATTCAATATGATCATGGCTGATCATTCCTAATCAGTATCCTGTTCCAGCCTTATCTCCATACCCCTTGACTCCACTATCTTTAAGAGCTCTATCCAATTCTTTCTTAAATGAATCCAGAGACTGGGCCTCCACTGCCCTCTGGGGCAGAGCATTCCACACAGCCACCACTCTCTGGGTGAAGTAGTTTCTCCTCATCTCTGTCCTAAATGGTCTACCCTGTATTTTTAAGTTGTGTCCTCTGGTTCGGCATTCCCCCATCAACGGAAATATGTTCCCTCCTGCCAGAGTGTCCGATGAGGAAGGCGGAGAGGAGACCCCGGGGTGTAAGAGACTCCGGGGGAAGTACCTGTCGGGAACAAGTTGAATTTTTTGTAAACAGTCGAGACACATGACACTGCCAGTGCGCGAGGCAGCCAGGTCTGTCAATCAAAAGTTAGCGTGGAGGCTGAGCGGAAGAGTCGGACATCACACAGAACCGTGGTAATAGGGGACTCGAGAGTGAGAGGAACTGACCGGGGTTTTTATAGCAGAAGACGGGACTGAAGGATGGCGTGTTGCCTTCCTGGTGCCAGGGTTAAAGACATCACAGACAGAGTGCAGGAAATCAACAAGGACGAAGTTGAAGAGCCAGAGGTGGTGGTACATGTCGGCACAAATGATGTCGGGAAGAAGAGGAGGAACATACTATAGCGGGACTTCGGAGAACTAGGAAGAAGGCTGAAAAGCAGGGCGTCCAGGGTGGTTATCTACGGTTTGCTTCCAGTTCCTCGGGCTGGTGAGGCCAGAAACAGGGAGATAATGGACTTGAACTTGTGGCTGGGAAACTGGTGCTGGAAGCAAGGGTTTAAATTCTTGGATCACTGGGGTATGTTTTGTGGTAAGCATAAATTCTACAAGAGAGAAGGTTTGCACCTTAATAGGTTCGGGACCAGCATTCTGGCAGGCAGGCTTGCTACTGCAACATACCTACGTTTAAACTAAGTGGCGGGGGGAGGGGACAAACTGGATGTTTAAGAAGGGAATTGAAGGGAAAATTAGAACAAGGGAAGTCAAGAAAGACAACTGTATCAATGAGGCTGAAAACTCAAAAAGGGATCAAGTTGTAAGGTTGAGTGAAATAGGGGTTGACGGGAAGGGTGAGGGCAGTAACAAATTAGAAATACTATACATGAATGCACGAACCATTAGAAATAAGATGAATGAGCTTGAGGCTCGTTTGGAAATTGGAAAATACGATATTGTGGGGATAACTGAGACGTGGCTTCAAGTGGACAGGGCCTGGGAAATAAATATACAAGGCTACACGTGCTATCGTAAGGATAGACTGATGGGCAGAGGGTGTCAGGTGGCCTTGTTGGTAAGGGATGATATTCAGTCCCTTGCGTGGGGGGACCTAGAATCAGGGGATGTAGAGTCAGTGTGGACAGAGCTGAGAAATTCTAAGGATAAAAAGACTCTCTTTGTAGTTACCTACAGGCCCCCAAACAGTAGTCTGGATGTCGCATGTAAGTTAAATCAGGAGCTGAAATTGGCCTGTCGCAAAGATGTTACTACAGTTGTTATGGAGGATTTCAACATGCTAGTAGACGGGGAGAATCAGGCTGGTATTGGACCTCAAGAAAAATACTTTGTGCCTCCGAGATGGATTCTTAGATAGGGTGGTGCTGGAGCCTACCAGGGAGAAGGCAATTCTAGATCTGGTATTGTGCAACGAACCAGAATTGATCAGGGACCTCGAAGTGAAGGAGCCATTGGGAAGTAGTGACCATAATACAATAAGATTCAATCTGCAATTTGAGAGGGAGTGGGTACAATCGGAAGTGACAATATTTCTGTTGAATAAAGGGAAATATGGAGCTATGAAGGAGGAGCTGTCCAAGGGTCAATGGTTTAATACCTTAGTCAGGGATGACAGTGGAAGAACAATGGCGGATATTTCTGTGTATAATGTAGAAGTTGCAGGATCAGTTCATTCCAAAAAGGAAGAAAGATCCTGGGAGGAGGCATGGGTGGCCGTGGCTGACGAGGGAAGTTAAGAAACATATAAAGGTAAAAGAGAACAAGTATAACATAGCAAAGATAAGTGGGAAAACGGAGGACAGCGAAGCTTTTAAAGAACAACAGAGGATTGCTAAGAAGGAAATACGCAGAGAAAAAATTAGGTACGAAGGTAAACTGGCCAAAAATACAAAGGAGGGGGTAAAAGCTTTTTCAGGAATGTGAATGGCAAAAAAAAATGATTACGACTAAATTTAGGCCCTTGAAGAGAGAAACAGGTGGATATATTACAGGGAACAAAGAAATGGCAGAAGAATTGAATAGGTACTTCAGAACTGTGTTCATTGGGGAGGACACAAGCAATCTCCCTGGGGTAGCAGTGGCTGAAGGACCTGAACGTAAGCGAATTTATATTTGCCAGAAATTGGTGTTGGAGAGACTGTTAGGTCTGAAGTTTGATAAGTCCCTGGGGCCTGGTGGTCTACATCCCAGGGTACTGAAGGAGGTGGCTCGAGAAATCGTGGATGCGCGGGTGATTATTTACCAAAGTTTGATAGATTTGGGATCATTCCTGCGGATTGGAGGGTGGCTAATGTTGTATCACTTTTTAAGAAAGGTGGGAGAGAGAAAACAGGAAATTATAGACAAGTTAGTCTGACCTCGGTGGGAAAGATGCTGGAGTCTATAATAAAGGATGAAATTGCGACACATCTGGATAGTAGTAACAGGATAGGACAGAGTCAGCATGGATTTATGCTTGATTAATCTTCTGGAATTTTTAGAGGATGTAACTCTGAAGATGGATGAGGGACATCTAGTAGATGTAGTGTACCTGGACTTTCAGAAAGCTTTTGATAAAGTCCCACATAGGAGGTTAGTCAGTTAAATTAGGGCGCATGGTATTGGGGGCAAAGTACTGACTGGGATTGAAAATTGGTTGGCTGATAGGAAACAAAGAGTAGTGATAAATGGCTCCATTTCAGAATGTCAGGCAGTGACCAGTGGGGTACCGCAGGGATCAGTGATGGGACTGCAGCTTTTTACAATATATGTTAATGGTATAGAAGATGGTATTAGTAATAACATTAGCACATTTGCTGATGATACTAAGCTAGGTGGCAGGATGAAATGTGAGGAGGATGTTAGATTACAGGGTGACCTGGACAGGTTAGTTGAGTGATCAGATGCATGGCAAATGCGGTTTAATGTGGATAAATGCATGGTTATCCACTTTGGTGGCAAGAAAAAGAAGGCAGATTGCTACCTAAATGGAAGCAATTTATGTAAAGGGGCAGTACAAAGAGATCTGGGTGTTCTTGTACACCAGTCAATGAAGGTAAGCATGCAGGTACAGCAGGTTGTGAAGAAGGCTAATAGCATGCTGGCCTTCATAACAAGAGGGATTGAATATAGAAGCAAAGACGTTTTTCTGCAGCTGTACAGGCCCCTGGTGAGACCACACCTGGAGTACTGTGTGCAGTTCTGGTCTCCAAATTTGAGGAAACACATTCTGCTATTGAGGGAGTGCAGCGTAAGTTCTAGAGGTCAATTCCTGGAATGGCGGGACTATCTTACGCTGAAAGACTGGAGGACTGTACTTGTATACCCTTGAGTTTGGAAGACTGAGAGGGGATCTGATTGAGACATATCAGATTATTAAAGGATTGGACAGTCTGGAGGCAGGAAACATTTTTCCGCTGATGGGTGAGTGCCGAACCAGAGGACACAGTTTAAAAATACGGAGTAGATCTTTTAGGACATAGATGAGGAGAAACGTCTTCACCCAGAGAGTGGTGGCTGTGTGGAATGCTCTGCCCCAGAGGGCAGTGGAGGCCCAGGCTCTGGATTCATATAAGAAAGAGTTGGATAGAGCTCTCAAAGATAGTGGAATCAAGTGGTATGGAGATAAGGCAGGAACAGGATACTGATTAAGGATGATCAGCCATGATCATATTGAATGGTGGTGCAGGCTCGGAGGTCATAATGGTCTACTCCTGCACCTATTGTCTATTGTCTATTGTCCATTGTCTATAACGTCAACTTTCCTGCCCCTCGGATGCTGCCGACCTGCTGTGCTTTTCCAGCCCCACACTTTCCAACTCTGATCTCCAGCATCTGTTGTCCTCAGTTTCCCTCAGCCTCAGATGGAAGTATTTTCACTCTTTCTGACATATTACTCAACAGCGTGATAATTTATGGAATGGGGACAGAAATTAAGCATTCCCTTGTGTAACATCAGGTTGGAGTGCCACATCAAGGTTGGGGAAGTAACAGTGAGATTGAGTGACAGAGGGTCAGTTCCAGGAATACAGTTTGTTCTTGGGAATGATTTAGCAGGATCCAAGGTGGGAAAGGCACCCCTTGTAGTGGAGAAGCCAAAGTAAGACCAGGGAACAGGGGAATTAAAATAAAAATACCCAGGGATTTTTCCAGATTGTGTAGTAACAAGATCGCACTGTCGTAAGTTACAACAGGAAGGAAAACCGAAAGAAAACGCCAAAGGAGTTGATGCACGGAAGACTCAGGCTAAAGCATTTCTAGTGGCTGGAATGAACAAGGACATGGTTATTTTTTGTTGGACATGTCATACATTCCAAATGGTAGGTAGGTCACAGGCAGTAATAAAACCAGCACTGTTGTTGCCAATTCCTGTATTCGACGAACCTTTCTTATGGGTTATGATTAATTGTGTAGCTCTCCTTTCCAAATTAAAGTGGAAACCAATATCTGCTGATCATAATGGATGTGTCTACCCGATTTCCATGGATAATTCCATTGTGGAGTTTAAAGGCAAAAGGGGAGGTGGAAGAGTTGGTAGCTTTCTTTACTCACTGTGGGCTACGCAGTGTGATTCAGTCGGACCAAAGGTCTCATTTTACCGCGCAGCTGTTTAAGGACGTCATGGATAGCTTCAGCATGCAGCAGTTTAAATCAAGTGCATTGCATCCCAAATCCCAGGGAGTCTTGGAAAGTTGGCATCAGATGCAGAAGACAAGATAAACAGCGTACTGTCAGAATTACCCGAATGATTGGAATAAAGGCGCCTCATTATATTCTTTGCCATTAGAGCTGCCCCACATAAATCTACTCACTTTCCTTCCTTTGAGTTAATACTCGTACATGAAGTGAGAGGTCCTTTGAAATTAATTAAATATAAATTGACAGGACCGAAGTTGAAGATCTCACACTTGAATTATATATCTGACATGAGGGAGAAATTAGATGGAGTAGGTGAGTTAGCTAAACAGCACCTGAAGAGGTGCTGGCTGAGTTACAGTTGGCTGAGCATGTTGAACGATTAAATGAAGCAAACGTGGTAATAAACTTAAAAGAAAACAGAATTCGCGAAGGCAGTGGTGACGCTGTTGGGGCATTACATTAGACATGGAAGGTTGACCCCATGGAACACAAAGACGAAGGGCTTTGAGGAATTTCCAGGACCATCCTCGAAGAAAGAGGTGCTTCGATTTTTGGAACTGCGTGGATTCTATTGAATGTATGTTCAAACCTTCAGCAGCGTATTGGCACCACTGATGGACTTAGTAAAGAAGAACACAGAATTGTGGTGGACAGAACAATGCCAGGAGGCATTTGAGAATTTTAAAGCATGATTAATCATCACACCAGCTTTAGCTACACCAAATATTTTGATACCCTTTGAAAATTGTGTTTGATGCTCGGGGTATAGTGGTGGTAGATGTATTGATACAGAAAGATAATGATGGAATTGAATGACCAATTGGCTACTTGTTGAAAAAACTCAAAGCCACCAGAAAAAAAATGCAAAATTTCCATTATTGAAAAAGAATGATTAAGTTTAGCACTGGTCTGACAATATTTTAATGTTTATATGACAAAGGAATAGTCGGAGATGGTTGTGGAGAACGACATACCTCTCGCATTCTTTGGAATATTTAAAGACCAGAATATGAGACTATTTCATTGGAGTCTTATCTTACTAACTTTAAACTTACAAAACGTACATGCTGCAGGTCCTAAAATGTGATAGCAGATGCGTAATCGCGGATTTAAAGGAAAATGTCTAGATAAAATTTGACTTATTGCAGTGTTATATATATGTGTGCAGAATTAATATGTATGGTATAGCTGAGATTCATACTTTTGTATTTCATAATAATGGGATTAAGAATTAGAGGAAAAGAAATGAAGCCATCTTTTCATTCTGCCATTTCATGTTTTTTTTGAAGAGGGGAGGTGTTATGAAGCCGAAATCATGTCCGGTCATTTAAAGACAGAACGGGTTTTGCTGAATAGAAGGTACAGCTACAGATGCCAGCTAAATGCCACACTGTTCCACATGTAACAATTAACTGGGAAATGGAAACCTGAGTTTTGTTTGCTGTTTTGACAACAATTCAAATACAACCAAACAGATTAAATAATGCTCAGGATACCAGAAGCCAACAGAATGTGAGTATTATTTTTTGGACACCTGGAAAGCAATCAAATTATGAGAATTAATGTATCATGGGGAGTATATAAACCCAGCATTTTGAACACTAGAGGGAAAGCCACTGCCATCCAACAGCAGAGTAACTGCTGTAGAGCAGGAGTGCTAACTGGCCATTTCTAACACTCTCTATCAAAGATACATGTTCATGTCAAACCTACTTGCGTAAAAAAAATGACCCAGGACATCAGCAGCTGGAAGAGTGAACACAGCGGGGAAGACAGAGAATGTGTGGTTGTAATGTTTCATATGTGGGTTGTTGGAAAAGCATATTTTTACAGAGTCGGAGTCAGATAGTAAGTAGCTAAGACAAGGGGGGCTTGGATTCGTGAATAGTTGTTGTTTAGTGTTCACTATTAAAGTTAAGAAATTAACTTGCTAATTTATGTTTAAATAGTGGAATGTAGGAGATCTGTGTCACTCATATGTTAACAGATTAACAAGGTGAGGCGAGTTTTTCTGGGTGTTTGGTTTTAATTAACAGAGGGGTTTGACTCCACTTTGTAAATGTCCATTCACACGAACCCCAGTTCCCTGCAGTTGGCCCATATCTTTCCACTCCTTTCCGATCCACATATGTATCCAAATGCTATTGAAATGCTGTTAATGTACCCCCTCAGATATATCTGCTGGCAGCTCATCCACGTACCAGTCCTCTGTGTAAAAATGTGGCCCCTCAGGTTCCCTTTTATTCCTTCCCCTTTAACCTTCAACTGATCCCCTCTCATCCTCCATTTTCTAAACCTTGGAAAAGACTGAGAGCATTCACCCTATCCATATCCCTCATGATCTTATACAGCTCTATAAGGACTCCCTCAGTCTCCTACACTCTAAAGAAAAGGTCCTAGCTTGTCCACCCTCTCCCTATAACTCAGACCATTGGGTCCTGGCAACGTCTTTGTAAATTTCTTCTACACGCTTTCTAATTTCATAACATCCTCCCTATAACAAGGTGACAAAACTGAACACAATATTCCAAGTGCGGCCTTACCAAAGTCCTGTGTAACTGCAACATAAATTCCCAACATCAATACTCAATGTCCTGCCTGACGAAGGCCAGTGTGCCAAAAGCCTTCTTCACTGCCCTGCCTACCTGTGACTCCACTCTTAGAGAACCGTGCACCTGAACGCTAAGGCCGCTCTGCACACTACACCCCATAAGGCTCTCCCATGCACCATGGAACTCCTACCTTGATTTGAGTTTCCAAAATGCCAGACCTCACATTTCTATGTTATATTCCACTGCCATTTTCCGGCCCACTTGCCCACCCGATTAATGTCCTGCTGCAATTTCTGATAATCTTCCTCACTGATCATGCTCCCACTTATTTTAGTGTCATCTGCAAACTTATTAATCATGGCTTGTACATTCTCAACCAAATCATAGATAACAGACAGCTATGGACCAAGCCTCCGCCTCCAGTCTGAAAAGCATCCTTCCACTAAAACCTCTGCTTCCTACCAACAAGCCAACTGTGTATCTAACTGGCCAAATCCCCCAACAATCCACGTGATGGAACCTTCCAGAGCAGCCTGCCATGTGGAACCTTATCAAAGGCCTTACTGAAATCTATAGAGACTACGTTTACCGCTCTGTCCTCGTCAACCTTTTTGGTCACTTCACCAAAGGACTCTAACAAATTTGGGAAGCATGATCTCCCACTCACAAGTCTGTGCTGACTGCTCTGAATCAAACCCTGTGTAAGTAATGGGTGCAGTCAATGGTACGTCGTCCTTCATTGTAACATGATTCGAGTGCATAAGTAAAGCCATTTTCCTGCTTTTGTAGAGCCTTGCTGAGAGAGCATTTGGGGCACTCTGTACAGATTTGATCTCCTTTGTAAGGAATGATCTCCTTACCACAGACACTGATGATGGTATCATGAGAATAAAGTGAAGAAGCTGAGTGTTTAATCTGTAGAGCTGTGAGAGACCAAGAAATAGTGATGCCGAAACACGAGGAGTGGCAGCGATCACTTATTTCCAAAACAGACTTTAACAGAGAGAGAAATTCCATACATTGATTGGTTTGATATATTGTCACGTGTACCTCAGTACAGGGAAACACTTTGTTTATGAGCAGTGGAGGCAGATCATAGTAAGCATGGCCAGACAGATCATAGGGTGGAAATAGACTTGGACAGAGTAAGGCATACAGGTTACACTGCACAGGACATGCATTGGACAAGGTCAACATGAACAAGATCAGCGTTATTTGAACTTAGAGAGTCCATTCATCAGTCCAACGTGACTTTCCTAATAGTTTATATGCCTAAATTAACTCTCCCCATGTTATTGTGTAGTCAGCGAGTGAACCCTGTACTGAAAGTCAGGTTGCTCACAATCCCCAACAGCAGCCACAATACCTTCCGTCTGAAACAGGTAGCCATTCCCACCAGCTTCAGCCCTGCATAAATAACACCAGGCTGGCTTCTCGAGGATGAAAGATGCCTTCTTGAGACTTCACACAAGACATATGGCTTCCCTGCTCACCACTAGAAAACCACGTTAAAGTCCCACGTGTGTATCATGAGCAATGGAGCCAAGAGAAACAACGTGGAGCAGTCTGTCTGTGCAGCCTCTGCTCCACTTGATCATCATGTTAGAGCATCAATTAGGAGACACGTAAGACTGCCGATGCTGGAGATCAGAGTTTCCAGCAACTGCCGTCATTGTTTTTACTGAGTTGATTTTAACCCTACTGCGAATCCTCTTGCAAGGATGCCTGCCTTGAAGACGTTTTCCTCCTCGAAGGGCTTTTGCCCGAAACGTCAATTTTACTGCACCTCGGATGCTGCCTGAACTGCTGTGCTGTTCCAGCACCACTAATCTAGGATCAGAGTAGAGCGTTGATTGTTGGAAAAACACAGCAGGTCAGGCAGCATCCGAGAAGCAGGAGAATTGACATTTCGGGAATAAGACATTCATCAGGAATCAGCATCAATTACCACATTCTGACCCCGTGTAAGTGCATTGAGGTGGGAATGGTCTCCTACTGTTCCTGTATAAGTGACTCAAGGGGCAAATTGACTTCTTCCTCGTCCGATTGGACAGGACCAAGGGCCTGACTGGTTACCCCTGGTTCCTGTTTGATAGCTCGATGTATTGACAAGTGTGATGATGCTGTAGCTTTAAGAGGTTTTTTGTCCTGGTTTCTTTTAAGAGAGAGATTGAATGATCGTTACCAAGCTGGTTAGTTCAGACCACTTGAGTAACACCTAGCGAGGCCTTGTGTTTATTTTAATGCAGCCTGAATGGGTGTGGCCAGCTCTCACAGATTAGGATCTCTGGGGTTTGGTTTCTCAGTAACATCAAAAACTACAGGGGTCTCAACAGAGTTGGAAGCTTCAGGGAATGTCTCCTGGTTGCTACTCTCTCTGAATTTTCTCTTGATGCTGTCACATTGCATCTGGAACAGACCCTGTACATTTCCTTTAAAATAAGAAAACATTAGAATCTAGGCTATTGTTTCAAATATTTTCGAGAGGCTCTGATGTGGTCCATCACACTAGACTCCTTCTCTTCCTGAGTAATAGGCTGGAGGCACTGAGTGGGCTGTCCCCTGTTCATCTCGAATAGTGTCAATGGGCTGAATGGCTTTCTCATATTCCTGTGAAACCAGCGTGAGGTGCTGAATGAACTCTTATTTTACTGTGACAATAGGCAATGCTGTTACATGAATGTTACAGACACGTTAACAGCACAACTCTCAATGGAGTCAGGGTCTTGCTGCACATGGACACAGACCAGTTCAGGAGCTGAGGGGGGACAAAATGTTCTGAACATTGTGGAATCTTCAGTGACCATCCCCATTTCTGATCTTATGTTGCAGAGGGTGAGGGTAGAGAGACATTGATGAAGCAGCTGAAGTGCCATGTTTGACCCCAAACACTGGAGACTTTACTCTGATTCCCATTAAGTTCAGTTTTGTTAAACTCCTAGACGTCAACAGAAGGCAACCATTGCCTTGATATCAGGGCCAGTCCATTTCACCTGAACCCTTGTCTCAACCTCTTTTGTTCATATCAATAAACCATGATATAGGAGCAGCAAGTGTTTACTTCAAACAGGTGGGATTGAATGTCAGGATTTCTGTTCTCATGAGTGTTCGGGGAGCGAGATGACTGAAATTATTTGAAGAGGAGGTAGATGGATATTGATCTGTCAGAGAGTTGAGGGCAGTGATGAATTGGGTATGAAAGAGAATTTGAGACCAAGAGCAGGCCAGTCATGATCTTAGTGAAGGGCAAGGCAGGCTTGTGGAGTGAGCGACCTGCCCTGTTTCTGAAGTTCTCACATTCTGTTATTGGAAAGTTAGTGGGTGTTATTTTCATGAGTGTTATGTTATTGCATAATGCAGTCAGGGAGACCAGCTGATTTTGTGAGCCATCTCTGGGTGCGGTATGGGGGCTGTATTCACATTGAATCTGGGTCTACAACATGACCAACAAATGAAGCACAAGATGCAGATAGGGGAAGCTCTGTAAAGAGAGATGAGGGGCCTCTTTATTACCCAGCCTGGGTTTTCCAATTACATTTCCCAAATCACCTCAAAGCGTGTGGGACAGTTTTGAAGGGCTGAATAGTCCTCTCTGTTTCTGTTCACCAGTTTATAGCAGTAAGTAGCCTCCCACTGCTCCTATCTAACAAGTTTGAGGGGCTGAATGAAACACAGAAACATGGGACTGAGGAGCAGGAGTGGGTCATTAGATACTTTGAGCCTTCTCCACCAGGCACTAAGATTGTGACTGATCAGGTTGTGGTCTCAGCCCCTCTTTCCTGTCTGTATCCCATTATGCATGACTCACTTCTCTGTCAAATATTTACCGAATGCAGCTTTCAATCAATGTGAACAAAGTGGCACGATAAACTTCCAGTGAAGAGAATTCCCACTTGAAAGGTCCTTTCAGAATTATTCGTCATCATTTTTATAGAATCAGAGAGTCATTCAGAATGGAAACAGACCCATTAGTCCAATCTGTTCACTCCGATCAGATATCAAATCTGATCCAGTCCCATTTGCCAGCATTTGGCCAATATCTCTCCTTTTTCAGACACTTTTTAAATGTGCGAAAATATCCGCCTTCAGCACTTCCTCTGACAGCACTTTCTGTACACACACCACTCTCTGTGTGTAACATTTACCTTCGGGTTCATTCTAAATCATTCACCCTCTCCCCTTCAACCTATGCCCTCTTGTTCTGGACTCTCCTATCCTGGAGAGCAGAACGTGGCAGTTCAGAATATCCATGCCCCTGATGGTTTTATAAATCTCTCTAATGTCACCCTTCAGCCTCTGACACTCCAGGGAGAAACACCTCAACCTAATCAACCTCTCCCGAAAGCTCAAACCTCCAGTCCTGGAATATCTGTGACTAAATCTTTTCTGCAGAAAACCGAGTATTCTTAAAGTGGTCTCACCAACATCCTGTACAGATGTAACATACCACCACAACTCCTATACTCAATGCTCTTAGTGATGAAGGCAAATGTGCCAAATGTGTTCTGTCCTATCCCTATCCCTTTGTTTCACAGCACTCCCCAGGACCTTACCATAAAGTGTATAATTCCTGCCCTGCTTTGCGTTCACAAAATGCAAAACCTCGTGTCTATCTAAATTAAAGTTCATCTGTCACTCATTGCTCCTTTGTCCCATCTAATTTTGGTCTCGTTGTACTCTGAGATAATCTACTACACCACCTTTCTGATGTCATCTGTAAACTTACTAACTATGGCCCCAATATTAACATCTAAATCCTTTACATAAATGATGAAATGCAGTGAACTCAGTACTGATTCTTACAGCACACTGCTGCTCACAAGCCTCCAGTCTGCAAAATATCCCTCTTCCTTCAAGCCATTTGTGACTAGCTTCTTCTGGATCTTATGTGACTGAAACTTACTAATCTGTCTACCAATCAGAATGAAATACTTGCTATGAAGAGAGGCTGAGTAGGTTAGGTCTATTTTCACCTGAAAAAAAGGAGATTGAGGGGGACCTGATTGAGGTTTGCAAAATCATGAAGGGTATAGACAGGGTGGATAGAGACAAGCTTTTTCCCCGGGTGAAGGATTCAATAACGAGAGGTCATGCTTCCAATGTGAGAGGTGGGATGTTTAAGGGGGATATACGCTGTAAGTACTTCACACAGAGGGTGGTAAGCGTTTGGAACGCTTTGCCAGCAGAGGTTGCAGAGGCAGGCAGGGTAGATTCATTTAAGATGCGTCTGGACAGATGCATGAGTAGGTGGGGAACATAGGGATACAGATGCTTATGAATTGACCGACAGATTTAGACAGTACATTTGGATTGCCTCAGGCTTGGAGGGCAAAGGACCTGTTCCTGGGCTGTAAACTTTCTTTGGTCTTTGTTCTTTAAATGAACACCTTGTTGAAGTCCATATAGACAATGTCTACCAAACTGTCTTCATCAATCTTCTTTGTCACCTCTTCAAAAAACTCAACCAAATTAATGAGACATGATTTCCCATGCAGAAAGCCACGTTGTCTACCCCGATCAGCGCTTGCCTTCCCAAATGTATGTAAATTCTATCCCTCAGAATCCCCTCCAACAACTTACCCACCACTGACATCAGGCTCACCCGTCCATAGTTCTCCAGCTTTTTGGGTCATTGTTTCCCTTTCTAGTCCCACTCCTCCACTGCTCACAACAAATGTTAAATGTGACCAGGTTGGTGATATGGCCCATGATATCGGTCTCAGACTGGGTCAGGGTCAGTTTTAGGAACAAGTCAGGCTAGTTTCTTTAATCTGCTCAAATAGCACGTTTATGATCCAGAGCAATGTTACTCAAACACTGATGGAAAGATGAATGGCAAACTGTTTGGATATTGCAAATATATAATTAATATGTCGGTTTCTAAAAATACTGACACACACACACACACACACACACACACACGCACACACACACACACAGATAAACGAAATCTCTGCAATTTTAACTTGAAAGAACTTTGTCCAGATATTATTGGAACCCATGACAAAACGAAAAATTGAGTGATTGTCCAAAACGTTATTCTGCTTCTGAGGATATCGTACTCACACAGTTGCTAGCAATGGGATTTCATCCTGGGAGAGTTGGATTTGGCTGAATTCCCTTTGCTTTCGGCAGTGAGGAGATTCCAATGAATTCTGGTCAGGGATCACCCAAAGGGTAGCACGGTGGTTAGCACTGCTGCCTCACTGCACTAGAGACTTGGGTTCAATTCCAACCTTGGGTGAGTATCTGTGTGGAGTTTACACATTCTCCACTTTCCTGTGTGAGCTTCAAATGGGTGATCCAGTTTCCTACCACAGCTCAAACTGTGGTGGATTGGTCATGCTAAATTGTCTGGAGTGTTCAGGGATTTCTAAGTTAGGAGCATTAGTCAGGTGTATATATAGTTGAATGGTTTGGGAAGGTTGGTATTGATTTGTTGAGCCGAATTCCTGTTTCAACACTGTAGGGATTTCTATAAGAATGGTAACGATGACTGTGGAATTTTTTTTTTAGCTGACACACATTGTTGTGATGAGGAACAATGAAGGAGAGAGAGTGTAATAGGCCATTCCTTCTCAGGCAGGTTACATTTTCTCCCTCTCTGAGCTGAATCACACAGTAATGTCATCCTCTCCCAAAGTGGACCATGTGAGGTCTCCTTGTACATTGTCCAAACTATGTCTCCATCACATTCCCTGTTCCATGTAGGTGCATCATTGCTGTTGTCGTACGCAGAGCCATCCCCTTCGCAGAAAATGGTCTCGTTCGATTTTAAATATGTGTACATGGCCCTGCGTCATTAAAAAAATAAAATTTTTAATGTATTCAGAATACCTTTGTTAAAAGTAATGCATTTTTAAAAGAAATACAGAAATTGCTGGAACAGCTCGGCAGGTCTGTCAGCATCCAGATGCCTTTTACATGCTGTAGTTCTACCATCTTGCACCCCTTCCTCTGTTAGCTCATTCCATACACACACCACCCTCTGCGTGAAAAGGTGCCCTTTAGGTCTCTTCAAAATCTTTCCCCGCTCACTTTCAACCAATGGCCCTCTGGTTTTGGATGCCCGTAACTTGGGGAAAAACCCTGACTACTCACCCTATCCATGACCATTTTGATTTTATAAGCCTTAACCGCTGCGAAATGTGACTCCAATCAACACGAATGGCTGTACTTACACTCATCCTGGGCCTAAATTCTGAAATGCAATACTGACACCTCTTCCTTCTCCATCAAGTCACAATTCTAAATCCATTTTAATCAGTTTGTTCAGATGTATCATGAGACACTTCTGTGGGCTTTGACACCTAGACCTTTGTGCCCGGTGGTAGGGACACGAGCATCACTCAGCAATACCCATAAAGCTGTAAGAGTATTCTCCTGTGTGTTTGTTCATCAGCCTGTTCTGACATGCTGTGACATACCTCTGCAACAGGCAGGACTTGAATCCAGGCCTTCTAGTCCAGAGCTAGGAAAACTACCAAACAAGTTCAGGAATTGGAATCAAACTCGGAGCTCTGGCTCAGAGACTGGGACACTACCCATTACACTACCATACCCAGATTTTGGGTCATATTTTAGTGCCCACTTTCAGCTCGGTGTGGATTTATTATAATCAGGTTACCATTACTGAGCTACACAAAACACTTTGTATTGTTAAACAAATGCAAGATATTTGTCTCAACCGTCAGATGTTGAGTGTACATGCTATCGAAATTAACTATAAACATCTTTAATCGCTATTGTCTGCCGTCTGCAATATTTGAGAAAGAAATCCTGCAGACACACTCTGCACAATGAAGGGTCTCAAATGTATATTTATTACTGAACACTAGAGTCGAAGGAAGAGCTTAATTTCTGGTCCCAAAACACCGATCACTATTACCCACCTCTAACGTGCAACTGCCCTCTTCCTAAAACCATGAAATGTAACCAAGCCGCTGATTACTGTCCAGCCTCTCCTCCCCACTGACTGTGTCTGTAATCTGTCCCTCCTCCCCCTAACCACACAAGGCAAACCAAGCTCAGGTCTTTGTGAAAATCAAGGCCGGTGTGTGCAGACTTCCTGGAGAGGGATGGGCATTTCAAAATTGAAGGTGGAGGGTGAGGTGGCAGTAATATCACTCACTGGGCTGAGGGGTGGCAGACGGAGTTTAGTTTGGATTAATGCGAGGTATTGGATTTGGTGAATCAAACAACAGCAGGACCTATACAATTAAAAGCAGGGTCTTTGGCAGTGTAGTAGAACAGAGACCTAGGCCGTCAGGTATAGTCCATTAAAATTTGCATTTCATATAGATAGTGCGGTTAAGAAGGTTTTTACCACATTTGTCTGCAATGGTCAGAACTTTGAGTATCGGAATTGGGACGTCATGTAGTGGTTGTGTAGGATATTGGTGGAACCTCTTCTGGAATACTGTGTCCAGTCTGGTCAACCTCCCACATATTCCATAGGCACACTGTGGGTGAAAAAGCTGCCCCTTAGGTCACTTTTAAATGTTTCCCCTAACACATTAAGCCTCTGTCCTCTAGTTTTGGACTCCCCGTACCCTTAGAAAATTACTTGACTATTCACCCAGATATTACTGACTTTGATATTATTAAGCTGGAAAGGGTTCAGAAGAGAATAACCTGGATGTTGCAGGGAATGGAGGGAAAGAGCTATAAGGAGAGGCTGGATAGGTTGGGACTTTTTTTCACTGGAGAGGATGAGGTTAAGGGGTAACTTTGCAGATGTTTATAAAATAATGAGGTGTACAGATAAGCTAAAGGGCTGATGTCTTTTCCCTAGAATTGTGGATTCAAAACTGAGGGTTATTTAAAATGCAAGGAAAAAGTTTTATAAAAGTCATGAGAGGTAAATATTTTAATCTGGCTTGTGTGGGGAATGAACTTCCAGAGGAAGTGGTGAAAGCAGGGACAGTTACAACGTTGAAAGGACATTTAGATCAGTCCATGGATAAGACATCAGTTTGGATGGTGCTGTGAACCGCTGCCCTCTCTCTCCCCCTCTCTGAATGAATGGTTTTCACCCTTTGCCAATGCCTGTGCAGTGGCGTGTGGAGGTCAGCAGAGGGTGGCATTGCATCACTTTAAGCACCACAGAGACTGGCAGGCCTGCCCCACCCAGAGACACACAGATACACACACGGGGATGGTTAGGGCACGGCGTGAAGCTCATCTGGTAACTTAAATGAAACATAAAGAAATGCTCAAGTCGCCTCGTAAACTATTAAAGTATGAGGTACAGATCTGCCAAATTCCACTGTTTAAATAAAAACATCAATTTATTTTTTGACTCTGAAAGTGAACATTTTACATCAACTATTCACAACTCTGGGACCCCCTTTCTCTTAACTGCTTATTACCCGACTCCAGCTCGATAGCAATATACTGTTTCTGGGTCTTTTATCCTCTCATATCACAGGTGATTGTCAGCTCTCAGTTCAGAACAGCATTCACCCTCTCTTAAAGGTACAATACACACTTTCAACTTCATCACATTATACCCTGATGAATATCGATAAGTGGGACCTATCCAATTTCTCTTGCTCTGTGGTTTATCAATATTTCATCTACTCTGTCGCGTATGTGTCAGGAGTTTTGTTGCTCCATTGACAGTATGTCATTGTTCAACTCCGTCCGTGGGAATATATCAGTATTTCACTTGCTCACACTCGTGTATGTGGGGCAGGATTTCAGTTGTTTCATGGGGACTGTGACGCTATAACAATCTCAATGTTTGTAGATGGCACCGAACCTGGAAGAACTCTGAAGTCTACGGAGGAGAGTGTGGAATTCTAACAGGACAATCACACGTTGGTGTAGTGTTCAGGTTTATGGCAGATGGGGATCACGGCAGAGCAGTGTGAGGTGATGCACTTTGGTAGGAAAGACAATGAAAGACAATATAAAACAGGCTGTGCCATTATAAAGGGGCTGCAGGAACAGAGGGCGCTGGGTGTATATGAGCACAGATTGTTGAAGATATCAGGACAAGTGGGGAGAGCAGTTACAATCACAGATTAGTTTCAGTATCTGAGCTGTTTGCAGGAGGAGGTGTAGGAGGGAGTCTCGGTGCTCCCTTCCTGGGAGGTGGTGGTGACGATGTGTTGTGAGCCCACCCTCCTGCCCACCGAGACCATGGGGATTCCATTTGTACCAGCTCGACACAAAAGGGAGATGGCATCAGGGCCACAGCTTCTAAGTTGTGCCGGGGAGAAACAGAGCTGCCAGTGGGTTTAAAGAGAATTGCCATTCACTGAACATTACTCCTGACTCGGTCGGTGGGACGCAGATGTATCAGAATCTCCACACGAGACGTCCCAGTCCCCTCCAATTCGTACCAGGATCCTCCCCACATGGCGGGGGGAAGGGGGCGAGGGAACGGATATCAGGCACTCCACCACCCTGCTTGGCCATTTCTGTCCTATTCCAGGCTGTTTCTCTTGGAATGGGAGAAAGGGAGGGAGAGAGTGAGGGTGGGAGTGGGTGGTCCTGCTGCTAGTGTTAGGATAGGTGGGGAGGGGGTCATGGTGAGGTGTCCGGAGGGAGTCAGTCCACAGTGTTGTATCCATGCAGTGTTATTAGTGTGGGGGTGAAGTGGAGGGAGGGGAGGGGAGAGGGAGAGAGACAGAGACAGAGACAGAGACAGAGAGAGAAGGTGCTGCATGCGACAGTGAGATTGGTGGACATGAGCCTTGTTCGGGGGTCGGTGCGATAACAGATATACAGTGAGTGTGAGGGAGCAGAGAGAATATGGTGACCCTTATCCTGACAGAGTGGGGAAGGTTATTGATGCTTGTCCTGTATTGCTGGACATTTCTTCAGACCGCAGATACTGCACGAGCTGGCTTGTGAGCTCAGACCAAGCTCGGGGGTTCTGGTGGTGTCGCCCGCTCTGGGAAGTGAATGGTCACCTCTGTACTAGCCCATCCACCAGGACCTCTGTCCCCTGTCGACAAACCGTGGTGTAAATGCCCCTTATCTGCCATGCTCGGGGTAAACTGGGCAGGGTAGCTCCTAACGGAGAAAGCTCAACGGTGTGCCCCTTGGCCTTTTAAAAATGGCACCAGTGTCAGGGATCAGAGAATATCAGGGTCACCCGGGCGATGGTGAGTACCTCCAGCCTGAATGAGGGGGACACCATGGGGTGGGCTGGGTAGTTAATGAGGTGAGTTCGATAGCACCAGGAAACGAGCTCAGCCTCGCGAGGACGATACCTCTGTCACACTCAAGGAAAATCAGACAAAGATAAATTATTGTTAGAATCTGCCCAAATGAGGCGTCGATTCTGTTGAAACTAATTGCAGTTACAAAGATGCACAACAAATGATCATCTGACTTCACACCAAAATCCGTTTTTCCCATCTTTCCTGAGAAGACTGGCTCATGTTACAGGATGCTATCGAAGTGTCGACATTTCAGCATTCTGCAACCTGGGAACACATATTTCCATGACACTGTCTCTCAGTCTCCCCCTCTCTGTCTCTTCCCCAAACCCCTCCCATGTGGTGATATTTAAACTGATTCCCTCGCCTTGTCTCTCTGGCAGTGATGTTAACACCCACAACACCCCCTTGTCAGGGCAACAATGGAGATATGGAGCTGTACATGGGTGTGAGCTGCACATCCAGTCACTTCCAGCATGGGCTGCTAGTTTCCCCACGCTGGGCAGTGATCTAACACATTGTCAATGAGCAATGCCCTGGGGTGGGGTACGCAGTCCTACATGCAGGGAGGTAACTGCTACTTGTTTACACATCAATCCATTGGGTGGGGTACACAGTTCTACATGCTGGGAGGGTAACTGCTCCTGGGTTACAGATCAATGCACTGGGGTGGGGTACACAGTTCTATATGCTGGGAGGTTAACTGCACCTGGGTTACAGATCAATGTACTGTGGTGGGGTACACAGTTCTACATGCTGGGAGGGTAACTGCTCCTGGGTTACAGATCAATGCACTGGGGTGGGGTACACAGTTCTACATGCTGGGAGGTTAACTGCACCTGGGTTATAGATCAATGTACTGGGGTGGGGTACACAGTTCTACATGCTGGGAGGGTAACTGCTCCTGGGTTACAGATCAATGCACTGGGGTGGTGTACACAGTCCTACATGCTGGGAGGGTAACTGCTCCTGGGTTACAGATCAATACACAGTCCTACATGCTGGGAGGGTAACTGCTCCTGGGTTACAGATCAATGCACTGGGGTGGGGTACACAGTCCTACATGCTGGGAGGGTAACTGCTCCTGGGTTACAGATTAATTCATGGGTGATCACTGCACAGGTCGCTGTGCTGGTCAGACTATCTAGTTGAGGTTTATTGATAATGCAATGAGATGGTTTGTGTAGCTCCTTATGCTGGATGGATATTTGTTTCAGGTTCACACATGAGTGTCCTGCTGTGGTCTGCACAGCTCCCAGTGCTGGACAGATATCTAGTCCAGGTTTATAGATCAATGCACTGCTGTGGTCTGCACAGCTCCCCATTCTGGTCAGATATCTAGTCTGGGTTTATAGATCAATGCACTGCTGTGGTCTGCACAGCTCCCCGTCCTGGACAGATATCTAGTCCAGGTTTATAGATCAATGCACTGCTGTGGTCTGCACAGCTCCCCATTCTGGTCAGATATCTAGTCTGGGTTTATAGATCAATGCACTGCTGTGGTCTGCACAGCTCCCCGTCCTGGACAGATATCTAGTCCGTGTTTATATATCAATGCCCTGCTGTGGTCCACACAGCTCCCGTGCTGGACAAATATATATGGTCTGCGTTTATAGATCAATGTTCTGATGTGATCTGCACAGTGTTCCACTCTGGACAGATTGCTGGGTTGTACTGAGCAGGACACTGGCCTGGTTTACACAGTGTTCCACGGTGAAAAGATATCTCCTCTGGGTTTATGGTGTCTGGGCTGGTTCTGTGAGGTGGATTGAGAATGTGGTATATTTAACCATTTTAGCTGATCTGGCAATGCCTTTAGTTCCCATTCCTGTGATTGGACCTTCTATCTCTCACCCCATTAATGTTACAGTGTGTCCAGGTACAGTACATCATGTTGGTGGGGTGGGTAGGGGGGGAAAGGTCATGGACAGGTCAAGGGGTTACCCGGAACGTTCTGTCCTCAACATTCTATAACTGACATTCCCCGGAACGTTCTGAGCCCGACATTCTATAACTGACATTTCCCGGAACGTTCTGTCCCCAACATTCTATAACTGACATTCCCCGGAACGTTCTGAGCCCGACATTCTATAACTGACATTCCCCGGAACGTTCTGAGCCCGACATTCTATAACTGACATTTCCCGGAACGTTCTGTCCCCAACATTCTATAACTGACATTCCCCGGAACGTTCTGAGCCCGACATTCTATAACTGACAATTCAATTCACTGACGTCCGGCCGTTCACAAACAAACGATAAGATCCCGAGGGAAGAGATCCCTTTCCAGGGAGAAGGAGACACTGTTCCAAAGGCCCCTCAGGAAGTTAAAGGGGTGAATATGTTTTCCCTGTGTTTACATTTCTTCACGACGCAGGATCGACCACAAATTAGACCAAAATACAGGAAATCCCAAACACCGTTTGTCTTCAGGAAACTGGGAGAGAATCCTTCAGGACAGCAACGTTTCCACCCTCCGTATTAGGAACTGGGAAGGAGTGACCTGTGTCTGCTCTCGAGTGATCGAGTGTGTGGGAATGTTCTAGAAACCATCTGTCCTTATGGATGTGTCTCTGTGTGTTTGGGGAGTGAGGGTTTCTGGTGGATTATGTCACATTTTTGTCAGTAATTCCGACCTTCCCATTTGTTATTCCAGCTCCAATTATTTTAATAAATCCCTGAATACAGGGACACATTTGAAAATCTCACTGGGTCCCCAATGAAACGCGTCCCTTCGCCTCCAGGCTGATGGATAATGGGTTTGTTTTCCTTCCTCACAGGTAACGTAGTGACCATCTACGTCCTGCTTTATAAAGATTGTGGATTGTCTCCATGTGTCAGACGTTACCTGGGGGCCATGGCAGCGGCGGATCTCCTGGTCATTATCCTCGACCTGATCCTGAGACACATTCCCATTGTTTATCAGGAACAGTTTTATTTCCTGAGGCACTCCATCCCCGTGTGTAATATACACGCCGTCCTCCTTTATGCAGCCACTGACTGCTCTGTCTGGTTCACTGTCACTTTCACCTTTGATCGGTTTGTGGCCATTTGTTGCCAGAAGCTGAAAAGTAAATATTGCAGCGAGAAAACGGCGGCTGTGGTTCTGGGAGCAGTGACTGTGCTGAGCTGTTTAAAGAACATTTTCTGGTATTTTATGCTCATGGCTCGGTATTTGCTGGTGAACGACCCCTGGTTTTGTCCTGTAACACACGCTGTTCGATTCTCCAGTGTCTGGGTCACAATCGAGTTCCTCCACCACACTCTAACCCCGTGTGTCCCATTTCTCCTGATTCTGCTGCTCAATGTTCTCACCGTCAGACACATTTTTGTGACCAGCAGAGCCCGCAGGAGACTCCGCACTCACACCAATGGGGACGCTCAGTCTGACACTGAAATGAGAAACCGAAAAAAATCCATCATTTTACTGTTTGTGATCTCGGCCAATTTCATCCTGTTATGGTCAACGTTAATGCTGTTTTCTATATGGAACCGTATGTGGTTTATTGGGTATCAGTCTGTGTATCTCGATGACTTTGTGCAGGAATTGGGCTTCATGCTGCAGCTCCTCAGTTGCTGCACAAACACCGCGATTTATGCCGTGACCCAGACTAAGTTCAGGCAGCAGCTGAAGAATGTGCTGAAATATCCCTTCACCCAAATCCATCCATCAATCAAATTCCATCATTAATCAATCCATCTGGGATTTTCTCATTTCAATTCAGTGTTTCAGCGATGGAGCAGCCTGTCGCTCTGGTAACAGGCTGAGGGTAGCGCTGGTTTGTCCATCCTTATCCCCCAGGGGGGTTACAGGGAAACATTTCAATGTTTCTCACAACTCAGGGGCCAGTGAGAAAAGGCACCATCCCACTGACTGTATCCATCACTTCCATTTGTAAACAATAAAAATGTTGATGAAAGCGTGCCGAGCAGCAGAGTGACCGATGTTGTTGTGTGTCTTTGTGTTGGAGAAGCTGAGCTGGAGAGAGACAGACTCAGCCCCAAGTCCTGGTCCTCAGGGAAGGGGAGGGGACCGGGTTCTGAGCTCAGGAGCTGGGTTTACCTCCCTCTGTCCCACCCCACTCCAACCTGGTCTCCCCATTTCATCTCCGCTCCTCTTTCTACTCAATTTTCTCCCTCTCTCTCATCACCTCTCCACTTCACACTCTCTCGTTTCCCCTCTCACACACAATCCCCCCAAGTTTGGTTTCTCCACCTGCCACACTCTGCCCTATCTCCTCACCCTCACTCTCTCTGTCCTGCCGTCTCTGTCTCCCTCCAGGAGTTCCACCTCTACCCCATTTTCCCCTCCTCCTACCTCCCACATCTGACCCCCCCCCACAACACGCAGCCTCATGACCAACCAAGGAGGGGAGGGAAGGTCAAGAGGGAGGAAGAGGGCGAAAGAGGGGATGGGAGAGAGGGAGCGCGAGACAGGGGGAGGAAGAGAGAGGGGGAGGGCGTGAGAGGGGAGGGAAAGAGGAGGAGGGCAAGAGAGGCGGGCGAGGGTGGGGAAGGCGAGAGGGAGAAGAGAGCTTGGGAGAGGGGAGGATGAGACAAAGGGAGGGCAAGAGAGGGGAGCGTGAGAGGTAGGGAGAGTGACAGAGGGGAGGGGAGAGAGGGGGAGGGCGAGAGAGGGAATCGCGAGAGAGGAGGAGGGCGAGAGAGAGGAGGGCGAGAGAGGAGATGGCGAGAGAAGGGAGACCGAGAGAGGGGAGGGAAGGGAGCGGAGGGTGAGATGGAGGGAGGGTGGAATGGGGGCAGGGCGAGAGAGGGGGAGGGCGAGAGAGGGGGAGGTGGAGGGGGAGAGAGGGGAGTGCGAGAGAGGGGGAGGGAGCTGAAGGCAAGAGGGTGGAGGAGGGCGAGTGAGGGGAGGGCGAGAGAAGTGAGGGCGAGAAAGGGGAGGGAGGGAGGGGTGGGCGAGAGGGAGGGAGAGGGCGAGGGAGGGGAGTGCGAGAGTGGGGAGAGGGAGAGAGGGGAAGGAGAGAGAGAGGGGAGTGGGTGAGAGAGGGGAAGGAGAGACAGGGGAGGGAGGGAGGGAGGAAGAGAGGAAGGGAGAGGGCGAGAGAGGGGAGGGCGAGAGAGGGAAAGGAAGGAGGGGAGGGCGAGAAGAATGGAGAGGGCGAGAGATGAGAGCAAGAGAGGAGAGGGAGAGGGGAGGGCGAGAGAGGGGACGGAGGGAGGGAAGGATGAGAGGAAGGGAGAGGGTGAGAGAGGGGATGGGTGAGAGGGGGTGCGCGAGTGTGGGGGAGGGCAAGAGAGGGGGAGAGGGAGGGGAGGGAGGGGAGGGAGAGAGAGGGGAGAGGTTGAGAGAGGAGAGGACGAGACGGGGAGGGAGGGGTGGGTGAGGCAGGGGAGCGCAAAGAGAGGGGAGCGTGAGGAGGGCGAGAGAGAGGAGGGCGAGAGAGAGGAGGGCGAGAGAGGGGAGTGCAAGAAAGAGGGGAGGGCGAGAGAGGGGAGGGCAAGAGAGATAGAGAGGAGGGCGAGAGAGGGGACGGAGAGAGGGAGGGATAGAGAAATGGTGGACTGGGGATTCAGAGCTAGGGGGACAGAGAAAGGCGGGACAGAGAGAGGGGACAGAGAGAGGGCAGGATCAGAGAGAGGGTGGGAACAGGGAGAGGAGGACAGAGAGGGGGGACAGAGAGAAGGGGACAGAGAGAGTGGGACAGTGAGTGGGGACAGAGAGAAGGGGACAGACAGAAGGGGAGAGCAAGAGGGGAACAGATAGAGGGGGACGAGAGAAGAGGACAGAGAGAGGGGGACAGAGAGAGGGGCGACAGAGAGCGGGTGGACAGAGTGAGGGTGGACTGAGAGAGTGGCACAGAGAGAGGGGATACAGAGAGAGGGGGTACAGAGAGGGGGGGCAGAGAGAGGGGGAAAGAGAGAAGGGGACAGAGAGATGGGGACAGTGAGAGGGGGATAGACAGGGGGACAGAGAGAGGGGTACAGAGAGGGGGGCAGAGAGTGGGGTCGCATAGAAGGTAGACAGAGAGAGAGAAACAGAGAGAGTGGGACAGGGAGGAGGGGAACAGAGAGAGAAGGGGAGAGAGAGCGCGGGGACAGAGAAAGGGTGACAGAGAGAGGGGAACAGAGAGGGGGGACAGGGAGAGGTGGACAGGGAGAGGGGGAAAGAGAGGGTGAGACAGAGAGGCGGGACAGAGCGAGGGGGTCAGAGAGACGGGGCAGGGAGGGTGGACTGAGCGAGGGTGGGACAGAGAGAGGGGGCAGAGAGAGCGGGACAGAGAGAGGGGTGACAGAGAGAGGGAGGACAGACTTAGAGGGACAGAGAGACGTGGGGACAGAGAGGTGGTGTACAGAGAGGGGAGTACAGATGTGGGAACAGAGAGAGGGGGAAAGAGAGTGGGGGACAGAGAGAGTGGGACTGAGAGAGAGCGTGACAGAGAGAGTGGGGGAACAGAGAGAGGGGAACAGAGAGAAGGGGACACAGATGGGGGACAGAGAGACGGAACAGAGAGACAGGACAGAGAGAGGGGAACAGAGAGAGGGGGACAGAGAGAGAGGGACACAGAGAGGGGTGACAGAGAGAGAGAGGGGTGACAGAGAGAGGGGTGACAGAGAGAGAGGGGTGATTGAGAGAGGGGGGACACTGAGTGGGGGAACAGAGAGAGGGGGTCATAGAGAGGGGGGACAGAGAGCGGGGGACAGAGAGATGGGGACAGAGAGAGGGGTCAGAGAATGGGGAACAGAGAGAGGGGAACAGAGAGAAAGGGACAGTGAGAGGGGGTGACAGAGAGAGAGAGGGGTGACAGAGATAGAGGGGTGACAGAGAGAGAGGGTGACAGAGAGAGGGGGGACAGAGAGAAGGGGACAAAGAGAGGGGGGACAGAGAGAGGGGGGACAGAGAGAAAGGAACAGTGAGAGGGGGACAGAGAGAGGAACAGAGAGAAGGTGGACAGAGAGACGGGGGCAGAGAGATGCGTGACTGAGAGAGAGGGGTGACTGAGAGAGGGGGGACAGTGAGGGGTAAACAGAGAGAGGGGTGACAGAGAGAGAGGGGTGACAGAGAAAGGGGGGACAGTAAATAGGGAACAGAGAGAGAGGAGGACAGAGAGAAGGGAACACTGAGAGGGGGACAGAGAGAGGGGAACAGAGAGAAGGTGGACAGAGAGAAGGGGACAGAGAGAAGTGGACAACGAGAGGTGGGACAGAAGAGCGGACAGAGCGAGGGAGTCAGAGAGACAGGGGGCAGAGAAAGGGGGAACAGACTTAGAGGAACAGAGAGACGTGTGGACAGAGGGGTGGTGTACAGAGAGGGGCAGACAGAGAGGTGGGGTACAGAGAGAAGGGTACAGAGAGAAGGTGGACAGAGAGAAGGGGACAGAGAGAAGTGGACAACGAGAGGTGGGACAGAAGAGGGGAGAGAGCGAGGGAGTCAGAGAGACAGGGGGCAGAGAAAGGGGGAACAGACTTAGACGAACAGAGAGATGTGTGGACAGAGGGGTGGTGTACAGAGAGGGGCAGACAGAGAGGTGGGGGACAGAGAGAGGGGGGAAAGAGAGAGGGGGGACAGAGAGGCGGGACAGAGAGGGGGGAGAGAGAGAGAGGGGCAGAGAGAGGGGGACAGAGAGGGGGGGACAGAGGGGTGGGACAGAGAGGGGATGACAGAGGGAAGTGGACAGAGAGAGGGTTGGAACGGGGGTGACAGCGAGGGGAGACAGAGAGACAGGGGGACAGGAAGGGTGGACTGAGTGAGAGTGGGACAGAGGGAGGAGGCAGAGAGAGGGGGGACAGAGAGTGAGGGGGACAGACTTAGAGGGACAGAGAGACGTGGGGACAGAGGGGTGGGGGACAGAGAGGGGGGACAGTGAGAGGGGGACAGAGAGAGGGGGACAGAGAGATATTGGGGCAGAGCGGTGGAGGATGGAGAAGGGGGGACAGTGAGAGGGGGACAGAGGGAGGTGGTCAGAGACGAGGGGGCAGAGAGAAGGGGACAGAGAGAGGTGGAACGTCGTGACAGAGCGAGGGGGGACAGAGAGACAGGGACAGAAAGTGGGAACAGAGAGTGAGGGGCAGAGAGAGCGGTGACAGAGAGAGGGGGGACAGAGAGTAGTGACAGAGAGAGGGGGGGTACAGAAAGAGGGGCGACAGAGAGAGGGGCGACAGAGAGAGCGGGATAGAGAGAGGGGGACAGAGAGAGCGGGACAGAGAGTGGGTGACAAAGAGCGGGGTACAGAGACGTGGGGGACAGAGAGAGGAGAACGGGGGAACAGACAGGGAGGCACAGAGAGAGGGTTACACAGAGTGTTGGGACAGAGAGTTGAAGGACAGAGCGGGGCCTCAGAGAGTGTGGAACAGAGACTGGGGGACAGAGACAGAGGGGGAAAGACAGAGGGGGGAGAGACAGAGGGGGGCAGAGAGCGCAGAAACAGAGAGGGGGGACAGAGAGAGAGGGACAGAGAGAGAGGGGACAGAGAGAGGGGGACAGAGAGAGGGGGGACAGAGGGGGTGGGACAGAGGGGGGACAGAGAGACAGGGAGACAGGGAGGGTGGACTGAGCGAGAGTGGGACAGAGGGAGGGGGCAAAGAGAGGGGTGACATAGAGAGAGGGGGACAGAGAGACGGGGGACAGGGAGGGTGGACTGAGCGAGAGTGGGACAGAGGGAGGGGGCAGAGAGAGGGGTGACAGAGAGAGAGGGGGAGAGACTTAGAGGGACAGAGAGATGTGGGGCCAGAGGAGTGGGGGACAGAGAGGGGAGACAAAGAGAGGGGGACAGAGAGAGAGGGACAGACAGAGGGTGGAAAGAGAGAGTGGGGACAGAGAGAGGGGAACAGAGAGAGGGGATCACAGAGAGAGTGAGACACTCAGAGGGGGACAGAGAGAGGGGTGACAGAGAGAGGGGGGACATAGAGAGTGGGGGACAGAGAGTGTGAGGGACAGAGAGAGAGGGGGCAGAGAGAGGGGGTCAGAGGGGAGGCCAAAGAGAGGGGGGGCAGAGAGAGCGGGACAGAGAGACGGGGAAGTGGGGGGCAGAGAGAGGCGTTCAGAGAGAGGGGTTCAGAGAGAGTGGGTATAGAGTGAGGGGGACAGAGGTAGGGGGGAACAGAGAAGGGGCAGAGAGAGGGAGGGACAGAGGGGAGGGGACAGAGTGGGGGACAGAGAGGGGGAACAGAGTGAGGGGGCAGAGCGAGGTGGGACAGACAGGAGGGGGCAGACAGCGCGGACAGAGGGTGGACAGAGAGAGGGTGGACAGAGAGAGAGAGAGAGAGGGACAGAGAGTGGGGATAGAGCGGATGGACAGAAAGTAGTGACAGAGAGAGAGGGGTGTACAGAGATCGGGGGGTACAGAGAGAGGGGGTACAGAGAGAGGGGCGACAGAGAGAGGGGCGACAGAAAGAGGGGGATAGAGAGAGGAGGACAAGAGAGGGGGACAGAGAGTGGGTGACAAAGCGCGGGGTACAGAGACGTGGGGGACAGAGAGAGGAGAACAGGGGGAGCAGAGAGGGAGGCACAGAGAGTGGGGTACAGAGAGGGGGGGACAGAGAGTTGAGGGACAGAGGGGGGGCTCAGAGAGTGTGGAACAGACACTGGGGGACAGAGACAGAGAGGAGGAGACAGAGGGGGAGATACAGAGGGGGACAGAGGGTGGGGTACAGAGAGCGCGGGAACAGAGAGAGGGGGGACAGAGAGTGGGCGGACAGAGAGAGCGGGACAGAGAGAGGGGGGATAGAGAGAGGGGGGACAGAGAGAGGGGCGACAGAGAGAGTTTGGGGCAGAGAGAGGGGGGGACAGAGAGGGCGGTAACAGAGAGAGGGGGGTTAGAGAGAGGGGAGACAGAAAGAGGGGGGACAGAGAGAGGGTGGACACAGAGAGGGGGGATAGAGAGAGGGTGGACAGAGAGTGGGCGGACAGAGAGAGACGAAAGACAGAGAGAGGGGGACAAGAGAGGGGGGCTGAGAGAGAGGGGGACAGAGAGAGGGGGTGACAGAGAGATGGGGACAGAGAGAGTCGGGACAGAGAGAGTTTGGGCAGAGAGAGAGGTGGACAGAGAGGGGGGGTAACAGTGAGATGGGGGATAGAGAGAGGGGAGACAGAGAGAGAGGGACAGAGACAGGGGGGAGAGAGAGGGGGGGACAGAGATGGGGAGGCAAAGAGAGGGGACAGAGAGAGGGGGATAGAGAGAGGGGGGCTGATAGAGAGGGGGGCAGAGAGAGGGGGTGACAGAGAGAGGGCGACAGAGAGAGGGGACAGACTTAGAGGGACAGAGAGACGTGCGGACAGAGAGGGGGGTAACAGAGAGATGGGGGATAGAGAGAGGGGAGACAGAGAGAGGGGGAGAGAGAGAGAGGGGGGACAGAGAGAGGGGGACAGAGAGAGGGGGGGCAGAGAGAGTTTGGAAAAGAGAGAGAGGGGGACAGAGAGGTGGGTAACAGAGAGAGGGGGGATAGAGAGGGGAGACAGAGAGAGGCGGAACAGAGAGAGGGGGGACAGAGAGAGGGGGACAGAGAGAGGGGGGACAGAGAGAGAGAGACAGAGAGAGGTGGACAGAGAGAGGGGGGACAGAGAGAGGGGGGCTGAGAGAGAGGGGGACAGAGAGAGGGGGTGACAGAGATAGGGCTACAGAGAGAGGGGACAGACTTAGAGGGACAGAGAGACGTGCGGACAGAGGGGTGGGGGAGAGAGAAAGGGGGACAGTGAGAGGGGGACAGACTTAGAGGGACAGAGAGCGGGTGGACATAGAGAGTGGGGCAGAGAGAGCAGTGACCGAGAGAGGGCGGACAGAGAGAGAGGGACAGAGAGAGGTGGGACAGAGAGAGTGGGACAGAGAGGCGGGATAGAGAGAGGGGGGACAGAGAGAGGGGGGACAGAGAGAGGGGGGCTGAGAGAGAGGGGGACAGAGAGAGGGGGTGACAGAGATAGGGCTACAGAGAGAGGGGACAGACTTAGAGGGACAGAGAGACGTGCGGACAGAGGGGTGGGGGAGAGAGAAAGGGGGACAGTGAGAGGGGGACAGACTTAGAGGGACAGAGAGCGGGTGGACATAGAGAGTGGGGCAGAGAGAGCAGTGACCGAGAGGGCGGACAGAGAGAGAGGGACAGAGAGAGGTGGGACAGAGAGAGTGGGACAGAGAGGCGGGATAGAGAGAGGGGGGACAGAGAGAGGGGGGACAGAGAGAGTTTGGGGCAGAGAGAGAGGGGGACAGAGAGGGGGGTAACATCGAGAGGGGAGACAGAGAGAGGGGAGACAGAGAGAGGGGGACAGAGAGAGTGGGGCAGAGAGAGCGGTGACCGAGAGAGGGCGGACAGAGAGATAGGGGACAGAGAGAGGGGGGATAGAGGGAGAGTGTGGACAGAGAGAGGGTGGACAGAAAGAGGTGGGCAGAGAGAGAGGAGAGACAGAGAGAGTGGGACAGAGAGAGATTGTGGACAGAGACAGTGGGCAGAGAGAGAGGGGACAGAGAGAGAGGGGATAGAGAAGTGGGGACAGAGAGAGGGGGACAGAGAGAGGGGGGAAAGAGAGAGGGGGGACAGAGAGAGGGTGGACAGAGACAGTGGGCAGAGAGAGTGGGGACAGAGAGAGAGGGGAACAGAGAGAGGGGGGAATAGATTGAGTGGGGACAGAGAGGGGGGGAAGAGAGAGGGGGGCTGAGAGAGAGGGGGACAGAGAGAGGGGGTGACAGAGAGAGGGGGACAGAGAGAGGGTGGACAGAGAGAAGGAGGACAGAGAGAGGAGGACAGAGAGAGGGGAGATAGAGTGAGGGGGGACAGAGAGAGGGGGACAGAGAGAGGGGGCTGAGAGAGAGAGGGACAGAGAGAGAGGGGGGACAGAGAGAGGGGGGCTGAGAGAGAGGGGGACAGAGAGAGGGGGTGACAGAGATAGGGCTACAGAGAGAGGGGACAGACTTAGAGGGACAGAGAGACGTGGGGACAGAGGGGTGGGGGAGAGAGAAAGGGGGACAGTGATAGGGGGACAGACTTAGAGGGACAGAGAGCGGGTGGACATAGAGAGTGGGGCAGAGAGAGCAGTGACCGAGAGAGGGCGGACAGAGAGAGAGGGACAGAGAGAGGTGGGACAGAGAGAGGGGGACAGAGAGGCGGGATAGAGAGAGGGGGGACAGAGAGAGGGGGGACAGAGAGAGTTTGGGGCAGAGAGAGAGGGGGACAGAGAGGGGGGTAACATAGAGAGGGGAGACAGAGAGAGGGGAGACAGAGAGGGGGGACAGAGAGAGGGGGGATAGAGAGAGGGGCGAAAGAGAGAGGGGGGACAGAGAGAGGGTGGACAGAGACAGTGGGCAGAGAGAGTGGGGACAGAGAGAGAGGAGAACAGAGAAAGGGGGGACAGAGAGAGGGGGGAAAGAGAGAGGGGGGACAGAGAGAGGGGGACAGAGCTAGAGGGACAGAGAGACGTGCGGACAGAGGGGTGGGGGTGAGGGAAGGGGGCAGAAAGAGGGGGACAGAGAGAGGGGGGAAAGAGAGAGGGGGGACAGAGAGAGAGGGACAGACGTAGAGGGACAGAGAGACGTGGGGACAGAGGGGTGGGGGAGAGAGAAGGCGGACAGTGAGAGGGGGACAGATAGATGGGGACAGAGAGGCGGGATAGAGAGAGGGGGGTCAGAGAGGGGGGGACAGAGAGAGGGGGACAGAGAGAAGGGGAGAGAGAGGGTTGGAACGGGGGTGACAGCGAGGGGAGGCAGAGAGACAGGGTGCCAGAGGGATGGGGGACAGAGAATCGGGACAGAGAGAGTGGGGAACAGAGAGACGGGGATAGACTTAGAGGGACAGAGAGATGTGGGGACAGAGGGGTGGAGGACAGAGAGGGGGGACAGAGCGAGGGGGGACAGAGAGACGGGGATAGACATAGAGAGACAGAGACGTGGGGCCAGAGAGAGGGTGAACAGTGAGAGGGTGGACAGAGAGAGGGGGATAGAGAGAGGGGGGACAGAGAGAGGGGGGACAGAGAGAGGGGGACAGAGAGAGGGGAATAGAGTGAGAGGGAAAGAGAGAGGGTGACAGAGAGAGGAGGGACAGAGAGAGGGGACAGAGAGAGTGGGACAGGGAGAGGGGGGACAGAGAGAGGGTGAAAGAGAGAAGGGGTAAAGAGAGAGGGGGATAGAGAGAGGGGGAAGGGAGAGGGGGTACAGAGAGATGGTGGACAGAGAGAGGGGGATAGAGAGAGGGGGACAGAGAGGGGACAAAGGGAGGGGGCAGAGAGAGGGGGGCAAAGAGACGGTGTCAGACGTAGAGGGTCAGAGAGATGTGGGGACAGACAGAGGGTGGACAGAGCGAGGGTGGACAGGGAGAGGGTGGACAGAGAGAGAGGGGGAAAGAGAGCGGGGACAGAGAGAGGGGACAGAGAGAGGGGACAGAGAGAGGGGGCAGAGAGAGGGGGGACGGAGAGGGGGTGCAGAGAGTGGGGGACAGTGAGACGGGGACAGACTTAGAGGGACAGAGAGACGTGGGGACAGAGGGGTGGGGACAGAGAGGGGAACAGTGAGAGGGGGACAGAGGGAGGGGGAAAGAGACGGGGGGCATAGAAAGGGGACAGAGAGAGAGGGAACGGGGTGACAGAGTGACGGTGTACAGAGAGACAGGGACAGAAAGTGGGAACAGAGAGTGGGGGGCAGAGACGAGGGAACAGAGACAGGGGGGACAGAGACAGGGGTGAAAGAGAGAAGGGGACTGAGAGAAGGGGACTGAGAGAGGTGGAACGGGGGTTGACGGAGCGAGGGTGGACAGAGAGACAGGGGGACAGGGAGAGTGGACTGATTGAGAGTGGGACAGAGGGGGGGGACAGAGCGAGGGGGTCAGAGAGACAGGGACAGAAAGTGGGAACAGAGATTGGGGGGCAGAGAGAGCGGTGACAGAGAGAGAGGGGGGACACAGAGAAGGGAACAGAGAGCGTGGGGACAGAGACAGGGGGGACAGAGACGGGGGCACTGAGACAGGGTGGACAGAGACGGGGAGCAGAGAGACAGGGGACAGGGAGGGTGGACTTATTGAGAGTGGGACAGAGGGAAGGGGCAGAGAGAGGGGTGACAGAGAGGCGGGGACAGACTTAGATGGACAGAGAGATGTGGGGACAGAGGGGAGTGGGACAGAGAGGGGGTACAAACAAGGGGACAGAGAGAGAGGGACAGAGAGAGGGTGGACAGAGAGAGTGGGGACAGAGAGAGAGGGACACTGAGAGGGGGGCAGATAGAGGGGGCAGAGAGAGCGGTGACAGAGAGAGGGGGGAAAGAGAGAGGGGGACAGAGAGAGGGGACAGAAGGAGAGTGTGGTCAGAGAGAGGGGGGACAGAGAGAGGGGGCAGAGAGGGTGGGACAGAGACGGGGGACAGAGAGAGGGTGGACAGAGAGAGGGTGGACAGAGAAAGGGGGGCATAGAGAGGGGTTCGAGAAGTGGTTCAGAGGGGGGGCACAGAGAGGGATCAGAGAGAGGGGTGACAGAGAGGGGGGGGCAGAATGTGGAGGCAGAGAGAGGGGTGACAGAGAGAGAGCTGACAGTGAGAGGGGATCACAGAGAGAGGGGACAGAGAGAGGGGGACAGAGGGAGGTGGACAGAGAGAGGGGGGACAGAGAGCGCGAGAAAAGAGAGGGGGGTCAGAGAGTTGGAGGACAGAAAGAGGGGCACAGAGAGAGGGGGGACAGAGAGCGCGAGAAAAGAGAGGGGGGTCAGGGAGTTGGAGGACAGAAAGAGGGGCACAGAGAGAGGGGGGACAGAGAGAGTTGGGACGGAGAGAGAGGGACAGAGAGAGGGGGCAGAGAGAGGGAGACAGAAAGAAGTGGGGACAGAGAGAGTGGGACAGAGAGGGGGGACAAAGGGGGGCGACAGAGAGGCGGAAAAAGAGAGAGGGGAACGGAGAGACAGGGGGACACAGAGAGAGGGGCAGAGAGACGGGACAGAGGGGAGGGGGACAGAGAGAGGGGGAAAGAGACGGGGTGCAGAGAGCGGGGAACGGAGACGGGGGGACAGAGAGAGCGGGACAGAGAGAGGGGAAAGAAAAGAGAGGGGGACAGAGAGAGGGGAACGGAGAGGGGGGCAGAGAGAGGGGGGACAGAGAAAGAGGACAGAGAGAGGGCAATGGAGAGAGAGTGGAGACAGAGAGAGGGAGGACAGAGAATGGGGGACAGAGAGGGGGGACAGAGAGAGGGCAACAGAGAGAGAAGGGGAATTGAGAGAGGGGGACAGAGAGATGGAGGGACTGAGAGAGGGGAGAGAGAGCTTGGGTGACAGGGAGAGGGGCGGTCAGAGACAGCGGGGACAGGGAGAGGAGGGCAAGAGAGTGGGGGAGAGAGGGAGGGCAAGGATGGGGAGGGGGTTAAAAAGAAGGGGAAGAGAGTGGGTGGACAGAGAGGGGGACAGTGAGTGGTGGGACAGAGAGAGGGGGCAGAGAGAGGGGGACAGAGAGAGTGGAATGGAGGGGGGACAGAGAGGAAGAGGGACAGAGACGTGGGGGACAGAGAGAGGGGAGACAGAGAGAGGGAATTGGAGAGAGAGGGGGGACAGAGAGAGGGGGGAAGAGAGATTGGAACGGACAGAGAGGTGGGATAGAGAGGGGAGGCAGAGAGGAGGGGGACAGAGAGAGGGGAACAGAGAGGGGGGCAGAGAGAGGGAGGACATAGAGGGGGTGCAGAGAGTGGGGGACAGTGAGACGGGGATTGATTTAGAGGGACAGAGAGACGTGGGGACAGAGGGGTGGGGGGCAGAGAGGGGAACAGTGAGAGGGGGACAGAGGGAGTGGGAAAGAGACGGGGGGCATAGAAAGGGGACAGAGAGAGGTGGAACGGGGTGACAGAGTGAGGGTGGACAGGGAGACAGGGACAGAAAGTGGGAACACAGAGTGGGGGGCAGAGACAGGGGGACAGAGACAGGGGGGACAGAGACAGGGGTGAAAGAGAGAAGGGGACTGAGAGAAGGGGACTGAGAGAGGTGGAACGGGGGTGACGGAGCGAGGGTGGACAGAGAGACAGGGGGACAGGGAGAGTGGACTGATTGAGAGTGGGACAGAGGGAGGGGACAGAGCGAGGGGATAAGAGAGACAGGGACAGAAAGTGGGAACAGAGATTGGGTGGCAGAGAGAGCGGTGACAGAGAGAGAGGGGGGACACAGAGAGAGGGAACAGAGAGCGTGGGGACAGAGACAGGGGGGACAGAGACGGGGGCACAGAGACAGGGTGGACAGAGACGGGGAGCAGAGAGACAGGGGACAGGGAGGGTGGACTGATTGAGAGTGGGACAGAGGGAAGGGGCAGAGAGAGGGGTGACAGAGAGGCGGGGACAGACTTAGATGGACAGAGAGACGTGGGGGACAGAGGGGAGTGGGACAGAGAGGGGGTACAAACAAGGGGACAGAGAGAGAGGGACAGAGAGAGGGTGGACAGAGAGAGTGGGGACAGAGAGAGGGGGGACACTGAGAGTGGGACAGATAGAGGGGGCAGAGAGAGCGGTGACAGAGAGAGGGGGGAAAGAGAGAGGGGGGACAGACAGAGGGGACAGAAGGAGAGTGTGGTCAGAGAGAGGGGGGACAGAGAGAGGGGGCAGAGAGGGGGGAAGGAGACGGGGGGACAGAGAGAGGGGGGCAGAGAGAGGGGTTCGAGGGAGTGGTTCGGGGGGGTCACAGAGAGGGATCAGAGAGAGGGGTGACAGAGAGGGGGGGGGCAGAATGTGGGGGCAGAGAGAGGGGTGACAGAGAGAGAGCTGACAGTGAGAGGGGATCACAGAGAGACGGGGACAGAGGGAGGGGGACAGAGGGGGGGGACAGAGAGAGGGGGACAGAGAGCGCGAGAAAAGAGAGGGGGGTCAGAGAGTTGGAGGACAGAAAGAGGGGCGCAGAGAGAGGGGGGACAGAGAGAGTTGGGACGGAGAGAGGGGGACAGAGAGAGGGGGCAGAGAGAGGGAGACAGAAAGAAGTGGGGACAGAGAGAGTGGGACAAAGAGAGGGGGGACAAAGGGGGGCGACAGAGAGGCGGAAACAGAGAGAGGGGAACGGAGAAACAGGGGGACACAGAGAGAGGGGCAGAGAGACGGGACAGAGGGGATGGGGACAGAGAGAGGGGGAAAGAGACGGGGTGCAGAGAGCGGGGAACGGAGACTGGGGGACAGAGAGAGCGGGACAGAGAGAGGGGAACGGAGAGAGAGGGGGACAGAGAGAGGGGAACGGAGAGGGGGGGCAGAGAGAGGGAGGACAGAGAAAGAGGACAGAGAGAGGGCAATGGAGAGAGAGTGGAGACAGAGAGAGGGAGGACAGAGAATGGGGGACAGAGAGGGGGGACAGAGAGAGGGCAACAGAGAGAGAAGGGGAACTGAGAGAGGGTGACAGAGAGATGGAGGGACTGAGAGAGGGGAGAGAGAGCTTGGGTGACAGGGAGAGGGGCGGTCAGAGACAGCGGGGACAGGGAGAGGAGGGCAAGAGAGTGGGGGAGAGAGGGAGGGCAGAGATGGGGAGAGGGTTAAAAAGAAGGGGAAGAGAGTGGGTGGACAGAGAGGGGGACAGTGAGTGGTGGGACAGAGAGAGGGGGCAGAGAGAGGGGGACAGAGAGAGTGGAATGGAGGGGGGACAGAGAGGAAGAGGGACAGAGACGTGGGGGACAGAGAGAGGGGAGACAGAGAGAAGGAATTGGAGAGAGAGGGGGACAGAGAGAGGGGGGACAGAGAGATTGGAACGGACAGAGAGGTGGGATAGAGAGGGGAGGCAGAGAGGAGGGGGACAGAGAGAGGGGGACAGAGAGAGGGGGACAGAGAGAGGGGCGACAGAGAGAGGGGAATGGAGAGAGAGGGGGGACAGAGAGAGGGGGACAGAGAGAGTGGAATGGACAGAGAGGGGGGACAGAGAGGAGGGGGACAGAGAGAGGGGGACAGAGAGAGGGGGACACAGAGTTGGGGCACAGAGAGAGGGGTGACAGAGAGACAGGAGGGACAGAGAGAGGGGGGACAGTGCGAGGGGGACAGAGTTAGGGAACAGTGAGAGTGGGGCACAGAGAGAGACAGGGGGACAGAGAGAGGGGGCAAGAGAGGGAGGAGAGAGACGGGGAGAGAGTGGGGGAGAGAGGGGGGAGACAGACGATGGAGAGAGGGGGAGAGAGGAGGGGAGAGAGAGGAGGGGAGACGGGGAGAGAGAGGTGGAGACAGAGGAGGAGTGAGGGGCGAGAGAGTGGGGAGAGAGAGGAGGGTAGAGAGAGAAGGGGAGAGAGGAGTGGAGAGAGAGGAGGGGAGAGAGGGGGTGAGAGAGGGGGAGAGAGGGGGGAGAGAGAGGAGGGGAGAAAGTGGGGAGAGCGCGGGGGGGATGAGAGGGGGAGTCGGGGAGGGAGAGATGGGGAGAGTGAGAGGGTGACTGAGGGAGTGGTTGAGAGAAGGAAGGGGTGAGAGAGGGAGAGAGAGGGGAGAGAGTTCGGTGACAGAGTTGGGGGAGAGAGTTAGAAAAGAGAGAGTTATGGGGAGAGAGAGTGAGGGGTAGAGAGAGGGAATGAGGGGGAAAGGGAGGGGGAGGAGGGGAGATTGGATAGAGAGAGAGGCATGGAGAGAGAGGGCGGAGAGAGAAGGGGAAGAGAGAGAGGGGGGTAGAGAGCTAATGAGAGAGGGGGGAGAGAGTGAGCTGGACAAAGTGAGGGGGAGAGAGATGGGGAGAGAGAGCGGCAGGGAGAGGGGACAGGAAGAGGGGAGCAGAGAGAGGCAGCATAGGGAGGGGGCAGAGGGAGGGTTCGAGGGAAGCGGGCGAGAGATGGGGCGAGAGAGGGGTCGAGAGAGGGGAGTGGGTGAGGGGAGTGAGGGGAGAGGGGGAGAGAGGGGTGAGAGAGAGGGGAGAGAGCGCGCGGATAGAGAGAGAGAGTGGGGAGAAAGTGGGGGAGAGAGGGAGTGACAGGGGATGGGGAGAAGGGAAAAGAGGGGAGATTGGGAGAGGGGAGATGGAGAGGGGAGTTGGAGAGGGGAGAGGGATCGGAAGAGAGGGTAGAGAGAGAGGGGATAGAGACAGAGGGAGGTAAAGAGAGAGGGAAGACAGAGGAGGGTAGAGAGACGGGGAGAGAGAGTTGGAGAGAGGGGGAAAGAGAGGTGATGAGAAAGGGGAGAGAGAGACGGGAGAGAGAAGGGGTGAGAGAGGGGGAGAGAGAGGGGCAAGAGTGTAGATGATGGGGGCGAGAGTGGGGGTGAGAGAGGGGGCGAGAGTGGGGCCAAAGTGGGGGGCGAGAGAGGGGGCGAGGGTGGGAGCGAAAGAGGGGGAGAGAGGGGATGGGTAAGACAGGAGGATGAGACAGGGGGCGAACGTTGGGCGAGAGAGAGGGTGCGAGAGGGGAGCAAGAGAGGGGTGGAGGGAGAGGAAAGAGAGGGAGGGGGAGAGAGGGGATGGAGAGAGTGTTGGGAAAAGAGGGGGGAGAGAGAGAGGGGAGGGAGAGGGGGGAGAGAGGCGGGTGAGAGAGGGGAGGTGAGAGAGAGAGGACGAGAGAGTGGGAGGAGAGAGAGGGGGTGAGAGAGAGAGATGAGAAAGAGGGACCGAAAGAGGGGGAGAGAGAGGATGGGTGAGACAGGAGGGTGAGACAGGGGCGAGAGTTGGGCGCGAGAGAGGCTGCGAGAGGGGAGCAAGAGAGAGGGGGGGGGAGAGAGAGAGGGAGGGGGAGAGAGGGGATAGAGAGAGTGTTGTGAAAAGAGGGGGGAGAGAGAGAGGGGAGAGAGACGGGGAGAGAGAGGGCGAGAGAGGGGGGAGAGAGTGGG
This sequence comes from Chiloscyllium punctatum, assembly GCF_047496795.1. NCBI lineage: Eukaryota > Metazoa > Chordata > Chondrichthyes > Orectolobiformes > Hemiscylliidae > Chiloscyllium > Chiloscyllium punctatum. Next base: position 299,633 of record NW_027310033.1, read on the forward strand.
TGGAGAGAGAGGGGAGAGAGTGGGAGGAGAGAGAGGGGGTGAGAGAGAAAGATGAGAAAGAGGGGCAAGGGAGGTGGGAAGAGAGAGTGTGAGAGAGGGGAGAGAGTGAGAGAAGAAAGAGGGGATGAGAGAGAGAGGCGAGAGAGAGAGAGGCGAGAGGTGGGAAGAGAGTGGGGGGGTTAGAGGGGGGAGATAGAGTGGGGAGAGACAGTAGAGGAGAGAGTGGGGAGAGAGAGCGAGGAAGAGAGAGTGGGAGAGAGAGGGGAAGAGAGAGGGGAGAGGGGGAGAGAGTGGGTAGAGAGAGAGGAGAGGGGGGAAAGAAAGAGGGGGAGAGAGTGGGGGTAGATAGTGTGGGGGACAGGAATTTAGAAGAGAGAGGGGGAGAGAGGGGTTGAGAGAGAGGGGGAGAAAATGAGGGGAGAGAGTGGGTGGAGAGAGTGGGGGGAAATAGTGGGGGAGGGAGAGTGGGTGGGTAGAGTAGGGGTGGAGAGTGGGTTGGGAGAGTGGGGAGAGAGACTGGGGTAAGAGAGCGGGGAGAGCGAGAGGGGGGGGGGAAGAGGAGAGGGAGAAAGAGAGGGGAAGGAGAGAGAGGAGAGAGTGGGGTGAGAAAGAGTGGAGATGGAGAGAGGGGAGATGGAGCGAGGGGAGAGAGAGGGGTGGGAAGAGAGGGGAGAGAGAGAAAGGTAGAAACAGCGGTATAGAGCGAGGGAGAGAGACAGAGGTGGGTAGAGAGAGTGGAAGAGAGAGAGAGGGGAAAGAGAGGGGGCGAGAGAGGTTGGAGAGGGGGAGGGGAGAGAGAGGGGGGGTGAGAGAGGGGGGAGAGAGACGGTATGAGAGAGGGGGTGAGAGAGGGTGTGAGAGATGGGGTGAGAGAGGGGAGAGAGTGGAGATGAGTGGGGAGCGAGAGTGGGGGCGAGAGAGAGGGGGCGAGAGAGGGAGTGGGAGAGAGACGGGAGAGATTGTGGGGGAGAGAGAGTGGGGGAGAGAGTGGAGGAGAGAGAGGGAGTGAGAGAGAGGCGAGAGAGAGGGGCAAGAGAGGTGGGGAGAGAGAGGGAGAGAGAGGGGGAGAGAGTGGGAGGAGAGAGAAAGGATGATAGAGAGAGGTGAGAAGGAGAGGTGAGAGAGGGGGAGAGAGAGGGGGGAGAGAGTGAGGGGGAGAGAGATGGGTGGTGAGAGATGGGTGGAGAGAGGGGTTGAGAGAGATGGGGCGAGAGAGTGGGGCGAGAGAGAGGGGGCGAGAGAGAGTGTGGTGAGAGAGAGGGGTTGAAAGAGAGGGGGCGAGAGAGAGTGGGGCGCCATAGAGAGGAGGCGAGAGAGAGGGGGCGAGAGAGAGGGGACGAGAGAGAGGGGGAGAAAGGGGGGAGAGACGGGGCAGAGAGAGGGGGAGAGAAAGGGGGAGAGAGTTTAGGGAGAGAGAGGTTGGCGTGAGGTGGGAGGGTGAGGGAGAAAGAGGGTGTGAGAGAGATGGTGTGAGAGAGAGGGTGTAAGAGAGAGGGTCTAAGACAGAGGGGGACAGAGTGAGGGGGAGAGTGAGGGTTGAGAAAAGGGTAAAGACAGTGGGGTGTGGGGAGGGAAGGGGGCAGAGAAAGTGGGAGAGGAAGATGGGGAGTGAGATTGGGGAGACAGTCGAGAAAGAGTGGGAAAGAGAGAGGGGAGAGAGTGAGATGTTGAGAGAGGGAGGGGGAGAGAGGTGGAGGAGAGAGAGGGGGAGAGGGTGGGGAAAGAGAGTGGGGGAGAGAAAGGAGAGAGTGAGAGCATGAGAGAGGCAGGGAGTGACAGAGAGGGAGAGATTTAGGCGACAGATTGTGAGAGAGAATTAGTGAAGAGAAAAGGGGAGAGAGAGATTGGGGGTCGAGAGAGGGGTGAGCAGGGTAGAGACAGAGGGGAGAGAGTGGGGGAGAGAGAGGGGAGAGAGGGAGGGGGAGCGAGAGTGTGGGGACAGAGTGGGGGAGAGAGTGGGGGAGGGAGAGGGTTAGGAGGGAGGGAGTGAGAGAGAGGGGAGAGATTTAGGTGACAGAGTCGGGGGAGAGTAAGTGAAGAGAGAGGGGGAGAGAGAGAGAGTGAGGTGTAGAGAGAGTGGGTGAAAGCGAGAGGTGAAGAGAGAGGGGGTGAGAGAGAGACGGTAGAGAGAAGGGGAGAGGGGAGGGAGAGAGGGGAGGGAGAAAGAGAGGAGAAGGAGAGAGAGGAGAGAGTGGGGTGAGAAAGATGGGAGATGGAGAGAGGGGAGATGGAGAGAGCGGAGAGAGAGGGGTGGGAAGAGAGGGGAGAGAGAGAAAGGGTAGAGAAGCAGTGGTACAGAGCGAGGGAGAGAGAGACAGAGGGGGGTAGAGAGAGTGGAAGAGAGAGAGAGGGGAAAGTGAGGGGGCAAGAGAGGTTGGAGAGGGGGAGAGG